>NC_081765.1:27219106-27580356 GCF_963082965.1 Carassius carassius
TAGGAATAATAATATGTCTCTTTTGATGCATGCATATGCCCAATTTGATCTAGTTTGTAGACGAATTACATATCAATTAGAAGTTGAAAAAGTGTTTCAAAGGAATTTGTTTCCTCAAAGTCTATGGAGCTTTTGGCTTTGTACACATAGTTTAACAAATACTCATATTTTGAACAAGGAACCTGCACTGAGCAGCAATGAGAGGCCTACCTGATCGAGAGGAATCTTTATTTGGTTGATAAGGTCCTTCACTTCTGAGCTGTACAGAACAATGCTACTTGGGGTCATGACATCACTCAGTTTGAAATACACATCTATTTAAAACAAGAGAAAAATATGAATGCACTTTTGACCATCACCAGACCTCTTCTGTGACTATGTTGGCTGGCAGACGGCATTCTAAAGCACTTGAAAGTTTAATATCCATGCACATTTTGGGGAGTATGCTGGTCAAAACACCACAGTGTTAGTTAAATCTGAAGTGTATCATTTCTGTGTCAGTACCATCACAAATAGGTTTTTTAAAAATGACTGTTTTTCAAACTGGTTACATGAACACTCCCCCTTCCTCCCAATTGTAAAAAAAACAGATAGCCCTGACTTAAACTCATACAACTAGACGAAAGCAATCTATGAATGGCTTGCATATGCATATCGGTACATATTAAACAGGGATCAAAAAAAGAACTTTAACAATGAAAAAAATTATACCCTACGGTTTTAGTTAATCAAATAATAAAATACACTTTTGTCTAAGAATAGGCTGCAAATGACATGTGATCATAATTTTTCACCTTACCAAGTAGGATCCTCACCTTTTATAAGACAGGGTGTGGTGCACATCGAACACGTAGTCTGGACTGGTTTTAACAATAGACTCTAAAACCCATAACAATCAACATCTCTCCTAAGATAGTAAGCAACCTGGCAGCCAGCAACCTGGGGTTATAAACCTTACTCAAGTGCAATGGTAGTAACCATAAAACATTTATCCTTACCTAATGGAAAAAAAAATCTCATCTGACAAAATCAGCATGTCCAGAGGCACTATAGTGACATTTCATCAAAATTGTGCTATGTGGTACAAATATTTATTTAGGCTTTCCAAAGCCCAAGGTCACTTTACACAGTTAGATGAAAAATGTGCGTGACTCACTTTTATGAACCAAATTATATATATATATATATATACGATACATATATGACGAGCATGATTTCACTAAGTACAACATGTTCCTGGACCAACATCGTTGTTGATCCTGGAACAACATTTCAATCAACCAATCAGAATTGATATATAACTTTTCAGGAAATATCTGTTTTAGGTTTACAATCGGGTAGGTGCTTCTACACCCTTGTTAATCCGTTATCATTTCCCACTGGTTTTAGGATTATGGGTAGGGTTAGGTTTAGGGGTAGGGACTGGGATTGGGCTAAATCTATATTTTTGGAAAATAATGTTGATCCAGGATCATCAAATGATGTTGATTTAGGAACGTGTATTACTTGGCAAAATCACGGCGACATATATATATATATACTCTCTCTCTCTCTCTCTCTCTCTCTCTCTCTCTCTATATATATATATATATATGTATATATATATATATATATATATATATATATATATACTGTATATATACATACTGTAAATAGTGTGACTCACTTTTATACTTCTTTAAGGGTGACTTTTCTGTAAGTTTGTTGAAACTTGGCAGTAACTAGTCCCTGCATGCTTTTGTTTAAATGGGTGCAGATAGTCTTCAAAACAGTTTAAGCAAATTAATAAATTAATTAATACTGGGAAAAAATAAAGGTTTGGAACATCATAAGGGTCATCACAGCACGTTGCCCTGGCTGAAACTGTCCAGACGCATAATTTCCTTATGTACATTTACTGATCTCTAAATACTGAACATTTCAGTAGTAGTGCCCATACAAAAAATAAATATGTGAAACTACTTTCAGTTTTAATTAATAGGCATTGTCTTCTAATTTAAAAAATGTCAGGTTGCCAGAAATACCATGCAGTTCACAAAACATGTCAAACCATTTATTTTCAACACACCTCTCCCTTTCCAACCACTCATGTAGTTGAGAAAGCCAATGCCTTTAGTGATGACTGGGTTTGTGACATCAGTAGAGATGTTGGCCTGAGGGAAAGTCCTCTGAAGAAAGGTCAAGGTACTAAAAGCAAATAAGAGAGGCTGAGATTCTAATATAATACAATATAAATATGTAAGTCACACATAATGGGAAGGTGTACTGTTGTGAACATACACATCAGACTGAATTTGGAAAACCAAGCTAGGCATCCACATATTAATGTTGTTATGTAATTCCCAGAACCAAAAAACATGCACAAGAAGTAAATAGGCAATTAATTGGCTGAACCTTCCAGTGCACAATAAGTAGATACACAAAGTGAAGACTTCATTCACATGATCCTTCAGAAATCCTTCTAATATGCTGATTTGGTGCTTAAGAAGTGTTACTTATTATTTTAACTTTTTAAAATGTAATTATTATAACAATTTAATGCATCTTAGCTGAACAAAATTATCAACTGACCCTAAATATTTCAAAGGCGGCGTATGTGAGCAATTTTTTTTTAAACAAGTTCTTAACACTCACTTGTTAAGATTTTCCAATTCCCCTGCTCCAACATTTAATATATCTTCATCTTTGGGCTTCAAGAAGAGATCAGGCAGGCCAAGCAGGAAGTCCCACACTGAAGTCTCCTGTTGAAGCATGTCTAGGACCACCATAGTGCCTCCAATCGATCCCAATACTTCTGTTGGGTTACTGAGCAGCATTTCTGTCAGCACCTGGCGACCCACACAAGTAAACAGATGAACATCATAGGGATGTCTAATAATTTATTTGATGTCCTCGACATTTGTGGGCATAATGTAACTAGACTGAAAGATTATGAACAGTGTGGGTGGTCTGATCCTACCTGGTTCAGGGTGAGTAAGGATGCTTCCAGAACAGTGTCATTGGAGCTGCAGAAGTTTATTGAGCCTTTTGTAAAGAGATCCTGTGAACTGGCTGATGTGTTGATGGCAGTCATGGAGAAGCTGCATATGGATTTTTTCAAGACATTCACAGATTCCCAAACTGACTCCATTGTCTACAATAAAGAAAAAAAATAATTACGTAAGTAACTGGACATTGAAGAATTTTGATATTTTGAAGAATCTTGGTATTGAACCAGTCACTGGTAGCCACTGATTTACATAGTATGGAAACAAATACCGTGAGAGTCAATGACTATTAGCAACTGTTTGGTGACAGGTTTGCAAACAACATACGGGTGAGTAAATGACGACATCGTTTTGAATGAACTATCCCTTTATGTAGCCATATCGCTTAAAATATACATTCAAATGATAATAATTATTTTTTAATGGACCATTACAAAAAATACACAACAAACAATGACTAGTGACTATTACCAAAAAAACAAAAACAAAAAAATTACATGAAGATATTTTGAAAAAAATAATAATAACCTTTTGTATATTATCTCCTAAAAATAAAATAAAATCAATCTGGTGTATACATACACATACACAAAAACATGGATATGTCAATAATATGGAAAACACTCATCACTAACCTGATCAACAAGTGCAGTGTTGTTAAAAGTGTGCATGACTGAAGTCACATTGGGCATGTTTTGAAAGCTGGAGTCTAAAAAAAAAGATAAATAACATGTAAGAACAGAAACTGATTCATTTATCAATTATTTAACCCTGATAATAGCTTTGTTTTAAAAGACTGATGAAAATGTACATACTGAGCATCCTATCCCATAGCTCTAGGAGCTCTGGATTTGATGCATCCCTTTTCAGGATTGAGTGAACCAGTCCTCCCCTCTGTAGATGGGCCAGTGGAGGGAATCCATGAAGCAGTGTTGGTAAACTGAAATATAAAGAGGGCCATGGGAATGCAAGAAGTATAATAACTATAACTATAATGAAACTTTTGTCAAAGGACAAGCTAAAGTTTTGTTACTAAAATATATGTTTATATAGTCTAAAAATACATTATATAACAGTTCAAACATAGACATATAATTTATGATTATGTAAATGCTGATATTTTTGCACAAGCCTAACCATACGTCAAGGATGGAGCATTATTTAATGATAACTAGGTGAAGGATTATACAAACAATTCCTGTGAATTCAAACCCTCCCACACAGTATGAGCTGGTAGTTTCTTCACAGTACACAAAGAAATGTAATTAATAAAAGGAAGTAGAAAAGAAGCAATGCTGCCATTGGGAGTTTCTGCCACCCCCTTATTTAACTGAATGTAATTTTTCAAACACTCAGTGAAATCTTCTTGGATGTATGTTAAAGCAAAATAGTGTCTTAAAGCCTTTTCTACATTTCTTTAAACTTCATTAAACTATGAACCAACTAAATTAACAACATTTTATGTAATATTTACTCTTTCACTGTTATCTATTTTATTTTATTTTTCTTTATAAAGACAATTCCACCACATTTTTTTTTTATTCTTAAACGTGATTAATACTTTTTTAAACTTTTAGTTTATTTATATGTTAGTCTATTATTAAAAGTTTACTTGGAAGCAAGGGGACAAAATGCTAACCTAAATGTAAGGGAAAATATTTAAAAAATGTCCCCTTTTGTGTTTACAAGGAAGAAACTATGGGTAGATCATGACAAAGATCAATATAAAGCAAATTATCTTATTTATCGAACATCAGACTATTAAATATTTTCTACCACAGTGCTTTAGACAAAACATTTTTTTACCAATAATCATGCACTTTATTTTCAAAAATATTTTTAAGTAGCACTTTATAAGTAGTCATATACAGTGTTTTTTGTGTGGTAAAGGAAAACAGCATGTAAACAAATCCATGCTTCTTCACCAAATATTCTTCAGCAGCAATGACCCAGCAAAGGTTTTGAATACAGAAAGTTCCATTGTTGACTCAACCTAGACATGATACACACAGCAGTAAAAGAACTTTTGAACAAACAGGTTTAGTCAACATTTCTCTATACAACAGCCAGACGCTGATCAGCTGATCAAATAAGAGAATTCTTAGCTTGATGAATAATGACTAAGCCAAAGGTTTCAGCAATGTCACAAGAGGTGCAGTATTTTGCCATGAGGTCCATTATCATCTCATCAGTGACGCATCAACTTACAGGTGTGGCCATTGTCATTTTGTACTTAGACATCATTATTAGACATCGCACAGCATACAGCAGGGTGCTAGCTCATAAATATCACCATTAATGTACACATCTGATCATCATAATACACCCAATATTGAGAAATAATTTATAAAAAGACCTCAGACTTTCTGAGAATATGGTGCAACATGACAAATTTTTGAAAAAATGTTCACAGTGCATTACCTGTGAGATTCAGCATCCCTTCGTTGGCGATGACGCGTGTACCAGTGCGATTTGGACTGTCCTTCTGTTAGGTAGGATTTGTTGGTGCATGTACTGTCGGTGTTACACATGAGTGTCTGCAGGAAAGGGAAGAACCCGGCACTCGGAAGATTTCTAGGTGCCACATAGCCTGAAAGAAACAGTACAAAGTTGTTGTTGTTTTAATTGTTAGGGTTAAAAGAACAGTTCAGTTAAAATTTGCAGATGTAGAATGTAAGATGTACATGAGTTTGTTTCTTCATCTAAATAGATTTGGGGAAATTTAGCATTACACCACGTGTTAGAAGGAGAGTCTGAACAACTGATAAAAACATCACAATCATCCACAAGTAATCCAAACAAATCCAGTCCATCCAGTCCATTAATGTCCTGTGAGGTGAAAAGCTCTATTTTTGTAAGAACATATCCATCCAGGCATTTTGACTTTAAACAGTCGTGTGGATTACTTAGAGAAAATTGTGATGTTTTTATCAGCTGTTTGAAATCTCATTCTGATGGCACCAGTTCACTGCAGTGGGTCCATTGGTGAGCAAGTGATGTAATGCTAAATTTCCAAATCTGGTGAGTAAATTTTCATTTACACCCCATGGGATGGATTGTTGAACACCATTCTTGACATTAAACAGGATATATCCGATTCATGATTTGCCTTTGCTAGTCAATGGCAGATGGTATAAGTTCATGTTCTCGTTCTAAAAAGAGACAGTTGGTTGGACAAACATGTGTATATATGCCCATGTGAGTAAGATGAGAAAAAGATCAATATTTTGTTCTGCTTTCTAGGAAGAGAAAGACTCTAGTCTACATTTTAAATGCATACATATGTGGTAAAAGTTTATTAATCAACTGGTATAGGTACACTAGTATACAGATGACCACAAATCCAATAGTCATGGACTAAAAGCAGCATCCTTGCAAGGTTTGGTATATAAATAAACATCTGCAAGAACGATGTACAGTGAGGTACATTATTCACTCACTCCCTAACCATCAAACATCAAAAGGAAAGTAAAAAATGAAAAATAATTAATAAATAAAAGCTTTCACTGTAATAACTACTACAGTGTCGGTATTCCAGAATATTAAATTATTAGTCCTATAGATCCTGCATCAATTCAGTCTTGTACTCTGTAGTTTACAGAAGCAAACACATTTAAAGTATATAAGCACTGACACTGTAAGGCAAACTGCACTTTATCTCAGTGTTTGAAAGTGCAGTTTGTGAATCAGAGGTTGTTTTTTTATGTCCTTTAAGTCTAGCATAGACCACGATGGGTTTGGTCAATCAATAAAAGTAACTTTCACAGGCTAAAAATGTCTGGTTGTATATTATAGGACTTTCACAGGAACAAACACAATCTTTTGAGTTAAGTGGTACTGTACATTACTACAGACTAAGCGTGACCACCTAAAAGGTTTCATACTGTAGGATTATTGATATTATGTAATGTTTGTCTAGCAAACAGTGTTTGAATGAACTAAAACCCTAGAGAAACTATGGAGAACGATAAAAAGTAAACATGGCATAATCTACTTAGGGTGTGACAAGCATTCACATGATCTGATCAGCAACTTTCTAAAATATACAGAGAAAGTATTATTAACATGATAAAATATTGACTAGGACTGTTCCATTAAGTTAGTCATTAATACATTTAAGTTTAATAACAGATGGGATTATCATCATAACCAAAAACATTCTACTCATATTCATAAAGAAAATTAACTTTTAGGCAAACTATTCCTTTAAAGTTTATTTTCTTCTAACCAATAAATATACATACACAATATATTTATTAAAGCCAAGTATGAATCTCATTAAGTTAATGTTTTGCATTTATTCCAAAATAATAGATCTTTAAATACTGGTCACAGAAACAGAGATTTACTTTAAATTTCACTAAAAACTCCCACAGAGGGGATTTCAGATGTAAGGGGGACAGAATTATTATTATTATTATTATTATTATTATTATTATTATTATCATCATCACAGAATAAAGCAAAACATATATTTTATTTATTTTAAAAGTTTTATCTTGTTGATAACGTGACACACTGAACGTTGTAATCACACTTGTGATTGTACACTTCAAAGGGTTAATTATAAAATTTTAAAATATTATTACTTTTTTGTCTTTTGGAAGCAGCATTTAAATCCATTAGGCTCAAAAATCTTCCCTTCCCTTAGGCTCAAAAATAAACCCTTGCTTTAAATGCATGATGCGCCTGATTCCAAGAGGAAAATGTTTCATCATTAACTAGAACATTGTATGATATTTCATAGTCATTTCTGTCATTTTGACCGATAACAAATATTGTTTTTCACTGCTTCAGAAACATTCCATTAAATACTGAAAAGGATCTGCTGAAATGGCTCACATTTAAAATGCAGTAGGCTCGTTCAGAAAATCCCACATAATGAATTTTTTCATATCTGATTGCAGACTATAGTCTCTTGGCAAAACTGAGCAGACTTGGTGGCACTTTTTGTCCTCTGAAACTCTAAAAAGAGACACATTAATACTGCAGATACGTTTTCTCCGGAGAAAAATCAGAGAATCAGACCAGAAAATACCTCTGTTCGTTCTTATTCTATTTGCTGTCTGGGGAAAAACAATTGAGATCTCAATCATGTTTTCTCAACCTGGGTTGGTTTTTTTTCCCCGGAGAGGGAGAATATTTGATTTTCCTGTCTGGTTTTAAGCTATAGGACTTTCATTGAAACAAGCACAATGCTTTGAGTTAAAAGGTACATTACTTCAGACTAAGCGTGACCACCTAAAAGGTTTCATACTGTAGGATTATTGATTTTATGCAATGTTTGTCCAGCAAACAATGTTTGAATGAACCAAAACCATATGGACAAGTATCAAATGATTTGATCAGCAACTTCCTAAAATATACAGAGAAAGTATTAATAACATAAGCAAATATCAAACCATTAATACGTTTAAGTTTATTAACAGATGGGATTACATCATAACCAAAAATATTCTCCTCATATTGATAAAAAAAAATTACTTTTAAGCAAACTAATTCCTTTAAAGTTGCTTTTCTTCTAACCTATATATATAGCGTTTTGCGTTTATTCCAAAATAATTACTCAAAGCAGTAACAATTGAAACAATATATTTTATTTGTGAACTTATGTTCAGCTATTCTTTTTAATAGTTGTAATTTTCCGGATCACCATTCATCAAAGCTCTTTAAATACTGGTCACAGAAAAAGAGATTTACTTTCAATTTCACCAAGCTGGTTAAATTCCTAAAATATTCATAAATTGTATTTATTTATTACCTGAAGATGACTTGAAAAAACACATATAAACCATATATTGTCGCAATCGTGTTTATTCACATTTTCAACAAAACATTTCTGCTTTCTATTCAGCTTAGCTACAGCAATAGCCAGGTGCCTTTTTTGTCCATATTAGGGCTATCCTGGCACGCCATAAGTTATTACTTCTATGAGGTGGTTTTGAAATTTCTCTCCGGCTTTGAGTATGTATGAATCATTGACTGCATGAGAATGTTTAGCGCTCCCTAATAATCTGGATTTATTCACAGTGGCCCTTGAAAACCTCTACGTGAACATACTTGCATGGACAAAGTCTGTGGGGACTAATTTACAACAAAGTGGTTATCTAAGTATTTGACTTACTTGAGTTTACTTACTTTTTTAAGGAGAACCTATTGCAAATATCCCTTTCACATGTTGTTTGGACATAAATGCGTGTTGGCAGTGTGTGTACACAACCACCCTTATAATGAAAAAAATCCACCCGCTCCTTTTTTTAATCCCTATAAACAATAAGCAGTTTCTCCCAACAAACTGTTTTCAGCACAGGCCCCACCTACGAAAGTTGACAGACGCTGACATTTTAACATAGAACCGTCCTGAGCGAGTTTACTGCATGTTGTGTGTTTAGTGTTTATTTGCAAACGCTAGTATTGTCGGAGCTTGAGCTCTTGAAGCTCCACCTTCTTCCCCCGGAGCACCAGCTCATTTGCATTTGAGTAGAAAGACATGAAAATGGCGCATTTTGGCTCATAGCCTAAAAGTGGCAATTTTAACAAGCTATGCAAAATAATCTGTAAGGTATTTTGAGTTAAAACTTCACATACACACTATGGGGACATCAGAAAATTATTTTACATCTTGTGAAAAGGAGCATAATAGGTCCCCTTTAAAATAGTCTTCCCATTAATGCCATTATATTGTTAATTCACACTGATTTGCGAATGCGCACAAACACAAGAGGTGGAAATGATCACATGAGCCAATCACAGCTGAACATAATCCATCATATTCTATCATATAGGAGGTATTGACTGCTCTCACATGACTTCCCCACAATTACCCCCCACCAAACTCACCACACACTTTAGGGCAGGGTTCCTCAAATTTTGCCCTGGATTCATTAGAGTTAGAGCTAAACTCTCCAGGAAAGTGGATCTTGTGGGCAATTTTTGAAGATATCTACTCTGTAACTTTACCTGCTGGTGTCGCTATTGGACAATGTTTATTTAGAAAAGAGAGTGATAATGTTATAATTTATAATATTGGTTTTGGTTTAGTTTTTTTGTACTTTTGAGGAGGCACTGCTTCCGTTGCCTATTTTTAACAAAACCCCCTATATATATATATATTTTTTTTTTTTTTTTTTTTTTTTCATGCATTTATCAGACGCTTTTATCCAAAGCGACTTACAGTGCATTCAGGCTAACAGTTTTTAACTTAACATGTGTCCCCTGGGAATTGAACCAACAACCTTGCGCTGCTAACGCAATGCTCTACCACTGGAGCCTTGGGAAAACCTATAGATAGATAGATAGATAGATAGATAGATAGATAGATAGATAGATAGATAGATAGATAGATAGATAGATAGATAGATAGATAGATAGATAGATAGATAGATAGATAGATAGATAGATAGATAGATAGATAGATAGATAGATAGATAGATAGGTAGGTAGGTAGGTAGGTAGGTAGGTAGGTAGATAGATAGATATTTTATAAATAATAATGTTTTTGTGTCACTGAATGTAGTTTTAACAGTTTTTTAGGTGAGAATGTATTGTTTAGACTTCACAAATGTGGTTTGTTAATAAGGATAACGTCTATTTGAAAATTTGCTTCCATGTTTTCTGATATGTGAGCTCCTTGGAGTCAACAGGGATTCATCACTCATGAACCCACCAAGAGTAAATAATAGTTAATAAATAAAAGTAGTATTTAATAATAGTATTTAGTAAAACTGTGTTTTGTGATGGTGATTTTAGATGCATTATTCTGCCATTGATGGCGACAAGAGATGTTTTTTATGCGTGTGTCCCCATTAAAGACTTCATATGGAAAGAGACTAAAAACGGTTGTAAGGAAGTTATTTTTACTTTCAACAACATCTTGTAAGAAGAAGCCAACAAATCCACTGAGCAGCGCTGTCATCGGAAATCCCTTAACAGATGAACGGATAGTACAACAAAGATATTGCTTTCCTCAACAGACATTTAAACTCATGTTTTATTGTGAATATGAGATTGAGCTGAAGAATGAATTTTGTATCTAATGCAGGTAATCACACTCACTCAGTCCATCTCTGTCTCATAATAATCTACTCAATATAATACAGTGAGCTTTAAATACAGTAATACAATTAGCTTTCAATGAAGCAACTCAATGTTCCTTCATTACTAGTTCTAAAGTGAAGTTTTTAAATTAGTAAGGGACATTGATGACACTGATGGCTGAATCACAGTTGTGCTGAAATACAGCCAAATCACACTGCTACTCGTGTAATATTACTCATATGCATCTCTCTCATATCAAAGAAAAACACACTAACAACATTATCAAAAAAACATTTTGATAATATTCCTGTTAAATTATAAAAGTTTCTGTATGTTCACTGAACTTGATGTTTGGAACGTTTAAAAGCATTTTTTTTTCTTGGATATGTGAAGAGGAAACATTAAAGGTACATTCAATTTTATCATTTTGCAAACATTGTGGGAAAGTTACTTTTAAATGTTCTCTGAACCATCTGAAACTAGTAATTATTAAGCTATAAGGACGTCCCTTGTTAGTTGGGAAGCTTTAGCATTTGTTTTCTAACATTATCAAATGAGTTTTGAGATTTTATGAATAAATATACAATTAGACAAACAGTCTACCTGCACAGAATGGTGCAAGGCATAAGGGAGCTACTTATGGGAAAGACCAGGCCTAAGAAACCAATCCTCAAGAGAGAGATGTGAAATAACAGAAAACTCCCAAACGACAGTCAGTTTAAGAAGAAAGATTGCTTAAAAATCACAGAATAGGTCTTTTTACCAGTTAATCCCATATCATATTTAAAGAAAACTGGAGGCATACAGATAATGTAAAACATTGAACAAGAATAACGAGAAAGGAGATTAGTGACTGGCCTTTCATTATGTACTATAGCAAACACTAGTCTAGAACATTCCCAACATTCCCGTCTCTCTCTGTATATATATATATATATATATATATATATATACACACACACACACATATATATATAATCAGCCTGCTTAAGCTCTGCACCTTGTTGCACACATTTAAATACTTTTAAAGAAATCCAGGAAAATTAAGTAAGATATGTTCAGCTGCATAAGAATCTCCATCAAAACATGAATCAGACCATCAACAATGTTACTGTTCCTTGCAAACACATTTCACTGTACAGCAGTCTAAGTGTAATGACAGTCTAAAGGTTGTACATGAAAATAAGTGTTTTGCTTATGAGCATAACAGTAATAGTGCAGGATTGTGAACTCCACAGCTTCTGACTAAAACCTTCTCAGGATTGAAGCCACAACCTTTATGTTTACACCATCTCTAGCCAGTGCAGAATGCCTTCAGTCAGTGTCACGCCACTTGGATCACAACAAACTTAGATACTTAGATGACTTCCTTATGCAGTCTAAATATAGGATGATGTGTAACAGTGGTACATACATGTGTCTGTGAGTTTTGGAGGAAACTGGGAACGGGTGATCGCCAAGATAATAAAGATCACAAGTGGCCAGACAAGGAGAGCCAGCGACCATGCCTGAAAAAAATCAACAAATATTTGCTGTCAGGTTTTCCTGTTGGTTATATTGTACATGGTTATGAATCCTAGTATAAATAGGAAGGGTTACTAATAAAATTATGGTTACATATATAGCTCACATTTTTTGATATTACTGTATGTATTTATGTAAAACAATCTAAATGTATCGTAAGATATGCACATGCAGTAGTTGTTTTTACATTTTAAAATTCAGTATGAAAATATGTTATGTGGAGTCTGTATGGTTACATTTAGGCAGGAATCCTGAACCTACAGAGCTCCACAGAATCTGGGCATTGGGTTTTTATTGTTGTTATTCAAGTGTACAGGTACAGGTACAAGTTTACTGGTTTACTCACTGGCTGCCGGATGACACTCAGGCCATTTTTCCAGAGAAGAAGTCTTAGCTGTTGTAAGAAGGATGCCATCAGAGGAGAGGTGCTGATATAAATGAAAGAAAAGAGTAAAACTCAGATTCATTAATAATTACCACAACGGTATTTATCATTCTGAAAATGTTTTCATTGAAAACGTCATAGAAAATAAAATGTATGTATGTTTGTTTGAGATGTCAACCAAAATGCCGAAGGCAATATCACTGGTTACAGTTTCTTTTTAAATCCATAAATTTTAATTGTGCCTCCTATTTAAAACAATTTTTGGTTCTGTTTCCATCCTCCTATCTCCTGTGACATATGCAGCATCCTTTTTTCTTTGTGCCTAGAATCTTTACTGAAATTGGCCGCAGGTCATTTCAATACAAAGCTTCATCTGACTGAAACAATCTCTCTCTTTCTCTTAGATCAACAACATCTCTTCATCTTTTTAACAACTTGCTTATGTTTTTAATCAAGGCTTATATACTAATGTTTATCAGTTATTTAGTTCACTTTTTTTATTTACTAATTTATTTTTTATTTCTGTCATTTGTAGGGTGCAAGTACATTTCTATTATCATCTTCGCACTAAAATGTATGTTTGTTTAATACAGTTGTAGACTATAAGTGGAAGATATGGGGAGTGACCTGCTCGTCTGTTTAAAGGTGCCATAGCATGCATTGATACAATATTTTAAATTGTTCTCTGGTATCTACATATAAGGTATGTGGCTTAGGCAAGTACAAAAAATCCCCAGAAATGGTTTCACATATCCAATTACAACCTAAGGATTTGTCCCTTGAATTAAATGGTCTGCTTTTACCTTATTTGTAAGTTTCATCAATGGGTAATTATACAAAATACGGGCATCAGGACGCCGCTATTAGTGAAATCTTATGTACAGTAATATAACAGGCTACCTCTAGCAAGCAGCTTACCATGTCCCTTTAGTGGCTCGCGTTATTTTATTAGAATGCGCTTTATTTGTTTTCTGTGCCTTTCTGAATACTGACACCAGCCCATCCCTGCACGTCAAATCCTCTGCACAGCCTGGAACATAACATGTATTTCCATGACCTGCCATTTTTGCTATGATCCTCGCTTGTTTCTTCACAATACCTGCAGCACATCTGATGATTCAGCTGTGCAGCTTCAGCTGGCATAGAACATGGGCGATTATGCAAATATTGGGGGGTAACTATTTGTGATACCGACTGTAACGTCACAGTCAGTGTCATGTTCAGATTTGCCTATTTTTCTGAACTTTTTCATGCACGAGATTTACATAAGGGGGAAACATTGGTGTTTGAGGCTCATGTTATGTCGTTTTCAACTGTTATTATTCAACTATGCCAATGTAAATACAGTTTTTCACTCTATGGCACCTTTAAAATTCTTTTTTTTTTTCTTGTTTTGTTTGTTTCAAGTGTTGTTTTTTTGTAATGTATTCTCTATGTGTTCTGGAACCCCCCTCGAAAATGAGATGTTAGTTCCAGTGTTGCGGAAAGTTACTTTTAAAAGTAATGCATTACAATATTGCGTTACTACCTAAAAGTAATGCGTTATATTACTTTTGTGTTACTTTTTAAATATGAGCAGGGCTTGATTGTTTTTAATATAAGAAGTTCTATTTATAGCAAATGTAAAAGCCCTTTCACACCATAAAGTGTAATGAATAAACCTCAGGCTGAACACAGGAGAACAAGGTTCAACACTGTTCAGCAAAAAAAAATGAAGCACAATTGTTAGTTTATCTAAAGTCATTTTTGCTTATTAGTATGGTTAAACTGGATCATCAAAGGTCAGCAGCAAAGAAATTTGTTAATAAAATGAGATTAGATACATTTCTGTTGTTTAACATATTTAATTATTGTAGGTCTGCGTCATATTCTGAGTTTGAATTTCACTGTTTTCATTAATTTTGATGAATACTAAATCTTTTTTTCTTTTTTTTGTGATTGGGATGAATTAATGCACATTCACATCTAGAACTACATCATGTTCACATAGTGCACACAACGCCTCTGTACTTTCAATTTCTCCCAATATGTGGACAGGAGACTTGTCAGTCAATAAATGGGAAAACAAAGTAACTGCCGTTACTTTTTTGAAAAACTAACTCTTTCTTGTAAATTTAAAAGTAATGCGTTATTTTACTAGTTACTTGAAAAAGTAATCTGATTACGTAACTCTCGTTACTTGTAATGCGTTACCCCCCCAACACTGGTTACATCTCAAGTGACTTTCAACATACAAATTTTTTCTGACGCCGCTACAAATATGGGCGGGAGCAGGATATATCATCAGGCACCAAGGTTTCCCCTTGATTATCACAACATGGATTCTGATGTGCTTGTACTGTGTCTTTTGCGATGGTGACAAAAGCGTCTTATTATATTGTACTCTGTCTCTCTCTATATATGTAAATTTATGGACACTAAGCAATAAAAAAATTATAAAATGTGTCCGCATTCAAATGTACCATCTGTTCCTGTTTCCATGGACACTGCAAACCATGCAGCTTCTTTTTTTATTTTTTTTTTTATAATCTTTTAAAGATGTTATATAAAATAGGATGCTGCGCTACGGCTAAAATTAGTACTTCCTCCATTTTTGAATTTCTGTACAGAGAGGTCACACAGTGACATATAGATACCTACTGGTCCCACGTCTTCACGTGATGTGAATACACAGGTCAGAGTTCACCAAACTGGAACTTTGGAATGCAGCGAAGTGCGGAAATTTTCATATGAGCATGCGTTTCCGGTCTGATGCATTAATATGCCTATGAATGGAAGTCAACGGAACTAAAAGTGCAGTGTGACCACCCCTTCATTGTATACATTGTGTTCATTTGGTTTTAGATTTGTCATTGTCAATTGTCTAGCTTTGTTGCCTGTAACTACTGTTAGTAAGTTGTGTCCATGTCTATGTTCTTGTTTTATGTAGTCAAATCAAGCCAGCAAGCCATGTATGCTGTGTGTATTGTTTATCTGCTCCCTTTTGGGATATACTAAAACCACACTTGGGTTCTCACAACACTCTTTCAGTGGACATTTTATTACAATCTTACATCCACTGTCAAATGAGAATGCTGCTCTTTAACAGCAGCCTCTACTGAAGTCAACAACCTGTAAGCATGTACTGTTGCAAATATAATTTTTTGTGATGGTTTGTTTTAGTCACTTAGCATGTCAGACAGTGTAGGACAGTAGCTTTTACACAGCACAGACACAAGGTTACTGCTACCCTTCTGATGGTCATTTATGGCCAGTAGCTGCTTCCAGCTGATCTACATGATGATAAGCCGGACTCTCAGCTTGTTGACCTGAGATCAGCATTGTTATACTTGACCAAGTTAATATACCTGTACAAAACAGATAACATGCTACAAAAGCTAACTAAATAAATACAATAAAACAGTTTGACCACCTTAAAGCATTATATGAAATGGTATCTCTTATTGCACAAACAAATTCTAGAATTATATATTTTTATTATAATATAATTTTTTTATTTATATAAAGGTTAATATAATAATAATAATGGTGATAAATGTAATAAAATAACAAACAAAAAGTATTTATACACAAAAATAATAAAAAAGACTGATGATTTAAAGTTTGTTCTCACTACTTGTCTTAGTAAACCTTGTCTATAACGGTTCAGAATCATTCCTCACTGAATTGCCTTTTTTACGTAAAATACACCTATATTTGATTATTGACATATAGCTAACTGAATCTCAGATATTCAATTTATTATATCACCTACAAAAGTAATAAATATGCAGTACATATAAAATTTGTATACTACTAAAAAGAATATAGATGAAGTTATATATTTACCTTGTTAAGCCTGAATTGGATTTAATGTATCGTTATTGAGTCCGATCCGTTTGATATAATGAAGACATTTTGCCAGCTTATTCTTAGCAAAGACCACTTTCCATGTGATATGTCACGAATTTACGAAAAAGTAATATAAAAAAAAACAGGAAAAAAAGCTTAAATCAAGTGTGTAGAGTTTATAACGCGCAGGAGATGTTCTCTCTCTCTCTCTCTCTCTCTCTCTCTCTCTCTCTCTCGTCAGGTGTTCGCGCCGCTGTCTGCAGTATACTATTGTTTCTGTTCTGTATTCTGATTGTCTATACAGACGGGGCGGGTGTTTCTCACACGTTGCATGACCTGTTTGAGGATTCAGCGCATAATGTGAGTGAGAGGGCAAATACGCAATCGAGAGAAATTTGATAGGTAGGCCTATTCAAGATATAGGCGATGTATAACTACCCAAAGTACGGTGCCCCTATACGGTGCCCGTAAGGTTACATGTTCGGTTCACAAAGTTTTGTCGTGGCCACGACATAATAACTGCTGGGAACGTTGTAATATGTTGTGGCCACGAGATATAAATTTGAGGGAACGTCATATTAAATCGTGGTAACGTGATATCATGTCGTGGCCACGAGGACATCCTTATGTTGTGGCCACGACTTCTTGAAAGTGAAAGTGAAAGTGACGTGACATTCAGCCAAGTATGGTGACCCATACTCAGAATTTGTGCTCTGCATTTAACCCATCCGAAGTGCACACACACAGAGCAGTGAACACACACACACACTGTGAACACACACCCGGAGCAGTGGGCAGCCATTTATGCTGCGGCGCCCGGGGAGCAGTTGGGGGTTCGATGCCTTGCTCAAGGGCACCTAAGTCGTGGTATTGAAGGTGGAGAGAGAACTGTACATGCACTCCCCCCACCCACAATTCCTGCCGGCCCGGGACTCGAACTCACAACCTTTCAATTGGGAGTCCGACTCTCTAACCATTAGGCCCCGACTTCCCAAAAGATGGAGCGCTTCAGTATATGTGCCGCCGTGGCGAACACTTCTTTATGTTGAGAGTAAGGCTACGTTCACACTGCAGGCTCAAACGACCCAATTCCGATTTTTTTGCCCCTATGCGACCTGTATCTGATCTTTTCATGACAGTCTGAACGACACAGATCCGATCTTTTCAAATGTGACCCAGGCCACTTGGGTATGTGGTCCTGAATCCGATACGTATCCGATCTTTTGAAATGCGACCTCCGTCTGAACGGCCAGGCCACATGTATCTGACCCGTACGTCATTGATACGCTACAAACGTCATAATTCTGCGTTGAAGTAGGCGGGAACGAGAAGATAAACTGATGAATTCTGTGTTAGTGAAGCCACTCACATCAGTATCCCACCACTCCTGACTGCGACTCCGCACCCACACGTTTCTCTGTACCGACGTTGCTAACACTGCTCCACAAAACGCCATGGCCAAAAACCTTGCTCTCCTGCTTCTTTTTAATTTTCTTCTTAAAACGAGAAGATTGTAATTGTGCTGGCTCCGTTGGGAAAATAACTTTAATGTTGCAAAAAGAGCTCCGCTGTTGACTACACTGTTGTTGACATCAATGTTTAACGTTAGCTACTTCCGCAAACAACGAGTGACGTCGTTGAGCGTTGAGTACTCTTCTGCGCATGCGGGTCACTTCTGGGTCATTTCACGTTCACACAGGAGATCACAAAAGGTCGCATTTAATTGGAAATGTGAACGGCCTTGCAAAAAAATCACATTTTTTCAAAAAATCGGAATTGAGCATTAAGCCTTGCAGTCTGAACGTAGCCTAACATTAGGACATATTTTTCTCTGTGGCCAATGAGGTTAATGCGTAAACAAATTTGTGTGATCATAGCAACCCGAGATTATCAAAAATAGATAAAAAAAAAAAGTTTTATTAACATTAAAAATGTAATTTAATATTTGTATATTATTATTATTATTATAATAACTTATTAGGGTTCTATATGTATTATTATATATGCTTATTTCTCCTTTTATCACTTTACCTAGTTAATGTTTTGTGTAATTATTCTAGCATTTGCTAACCTACCATATATTTTGTACATAAACGCCTAACAATTATAATTATTATACAAATAAAACTACGTCTATGATTAATTCCTCAACGAAACATAGTATTTATAATTATGGTCTATTAATTAGCTGAAATAAAATTGAATATATGTTAAATTTAAACTTTAAATTTAAATCTACTGGATGAAATAAATTACTTTGGCAGGTGTAAATCATTTATAATGTTTTAATAATGTATAATTTTAGTAGCTAGGCTAATATAATGTTTATTTTATTTATTTATTTATTTAATTCAGTAAATTTATATACATTATTGGTTTTGGTTTGTTTGAACTCAGATGGAGTGTCAGCCACATTAAAAAAGTTGACAGCTTAAGTCATTTGTGGATTAATGCGTATTAGAGATGCGAACCCTTTAAAACGATTTAGTTCGATTTGGTGAACTGAATGATACGTTCGCGAACCGGATATCCAGACTGCTTTGTTTTGAACTCTCTCACACAACAGACACGGAAGAGAAGACAATGCTGAATAAAGTCGTCATTTTTGCTATTTTTGGACCAAAATGTATTTTCGATGCTTCAAAAAATTCTAACTGACCCTCTGATGTCACATGGACTACTTTGATGATGTTTTTTTTACCTTTCTGGACATGGACAGTATACCGTACACACAGCTTCAATGGAGGGACTGAGAACTCTCGGACTAAATCTAAAATATCTTAAACTGTGTTCCGAAGATAAACGGAGGTCTTACGGGTTTGGAACAACATGAGGGTAAGTTATTAATTACATAATTTTGCTATCTGGGTGAACTAACCCTTTAAAATATATAATCAGAAATATTCACTGAAGAAAGTGTTTGAATAGGTTATTTATAATAGAGATATTATGAATCATTATGTATGTGCAAGAGTTTTTTTCAGCCATTTCATGATATACTATATATTTTGGTAAAGGACTGTTTGAAAAAAAAAATGGTTCTCTATTCTACACTGAATCAATCAACCAGATCAAATTCTTTTGTTCACTCTGGCTTGATCAGACTGTCTGGTTTTCTATGACCTTTAGATCACATTCAGTGTTTTTGTTTTGTTTTTTTATTCGTGATGGTTGTACAGGTTGTGAAGTTCATGAATCTTTCCTTTGTCTTTAGGTTAAAAGGAAAAGGACAATAACAGTATAGTACATACATTATTCTGAAATATATCACCTAACATTTTAATCAGTTCTAAAACTGATCGTAACAATAAACAGCCAAGATTAGGATCCACATAACACGCTATTGTTCAAATATACTTGAACTATGAAAACTGGCTTGGAAAGTTTTCTAGAAGCATCAACAGAACAAAAGACTGAAAAACATCTCATGTTGCACTCTTTTTTATGAGAATAAGTCACAAAGCATTGTCTCCACTCACAAGTTGAGGTAAAATGAGAAGTATAGCTTTGAACTTACAGATGAGCATCATATGAAACCAGATTAATGCCCCTGGAGAGAGATTGCAAAAACAGTCATTTAAAAATTTGCAAAACCTACAGCAAATTTATTATTTTATACTGTATCTAGCAGACTACTAGAAATTAATTTAGAATAAAAAACATTTATAGAAAAACTGCACAGATTAAAATACAGTACATCTTTGAATGGTAATTGTGAACATAAATTCACATTTCCAGACAATAAAATAAATCTACAAAACAAAAACCTCAACTGCTTGTCCTCAAGTTAAGAATGCTACCATTCCTGACGCTTATCTTAACAGGCTGTGATTTCAGAATATGTACTTTGTACTGGAAGCGTTTACCTCATCTAATGAAAGGAATAAACATTCCATGATTTTCAGCCACCTCAACTACTGCTTTACAAGTTGGTCTCAAGCAAATCAGAGTGCAAAATGACCTTTGGAAACATTATACAAACAAGCCATTAAAATCATGGACAAAAAACCAAGGTACTATCATCACTGTGCAATTTAAAAAAAACACAGCCTTTTAAACTGGAACAGTATTCATAAGTTTTTAAATCTGAATCTCATATACAAAGTGACACATGATTTGGTACCACTTCATCAGCCAAAGAAACAGCTCTGAGCGCGTCACTCGAGGCTCTGCTAGAGGGGACTGTGTCATCCCTCTGTGCAGGAGCGTTTTCAGTCGCTCGGCCTGGTCAGTGAGGGGTTAGACAGGAGGTTAGACAGCTCAACACTTACAAGGCCTTTACAAAAAAAATTGAACATTTTGCTCATTAACAATTATGTTTGCCAACATTAAAAGCCAAGCCTATTGAGCTGTATTATATATTTGATTATTGTAACAGGTACAGTGTACCTTAAGTTATTTTACAGTGTCATTTATATTGTAGTTATTTTGTAGTCAATTTGCCATAGACTTTCGTATTTAATGCTTTTTTTTACATCTTGGCCAGGGGACTACAGATGAAAAATAGCCCTTTGACTAATTCTGGCTTTTTAACCATGTTTGTTCATGTGTTTTATGAAATTGCACTGTCCCCTTTTAAATTACAAATTCAATTCAATTCAATTCAATTAAACACTACCGAGTGTAAAGAAAACTGTGGGAAAGTCTGTTTTTTCTTGTTGTTGTCAGTTTTTTTTATGACAGGCACAGTACTGACATGTTAGAGCAAATAAACACTAATACTGTATGTTCATATGTGTTTTTCTCAAAGGCATAAATTGTTCTGAGACAAAAATAATGGAGATAAGAGCATAAGAGCATATATAATAAGAGCATAACACAAAAAGCCAGGCTTTAAAGGCTGGAGCAAGGGTTAAAAAAAATAATGACCTCTTTCAAAAAGATTTGATTACAGTGTTATAAAACGTTCATCTTGATTATCAACAATCCCAATCAAAGAACTGTAAGAACAGAGCAGCAGCATTCACAAATTCCATATGTGACACAAGATAGAAGTTAAAATCCATTTGATATATTACACTTATGACTCACCTTATCTTCTTTAACTTACAAAGGCCTTACAAACTTGTTACACAATCAAAATCCATTGGCTCTTCCATGAAACAAAAAATTCACCCAAAATGAAAATTTGCTGAAAAACGAGTCTCCTTCAGGACATACAGTAGAAGATGAGTTTGTTTCTTCATCAAAAAAGATTTGCAGAAATGTAGATCCTCTGCAGTGAATGGGTGCTGTCGGAATGGGAGTCCAAAAAAAAAATCACAACAATCCACAAGTAATCCACAAATCTCCATTAGTTAATATCATTAGCTGTGTGTTTGTAAGAAACACATATATTTTTAAGCCATTTAAACTTTAAATTGTCTCTTCTGGCCAAAATACCATTCCATAATCCATAATAATTATTACTCAAATCCATCCCAAATTGTCCTCTCACATCAAAATCCAATTAAATATTTATTTATAACTGTTTTTGACTGTGTATTTCACTGGAGAAGGCAATATTGTGGATAGAGGACTGTGTTTTACTGTAAACAGCAGTTTGAGGTTAAAAACATCTTAAAGATGTTTTTTTTTTTTCTTACAAACGCAACGCTTTTTGTTTCACAAAATGTTAATTGATGGCTTGGAAATTCATGGATTAGCATACTTTGATGTTTTTATCAGCAGTTTGGACTTTCATTCTGACGGCACCCATTCACTGAAGATCCATCGATGAGCAAGTAAGTAATGCTAAATTACTCCTAATCTGTTCTGATAAAGAAGCAAACTCATCCACATCTTGGATGGCTTGAGGGTAAGTAAATGTTCAGGAAATTTCATTTTAGGGTGAACTATTCTTTTAAAAGATTGTATTTTCAACATTGTCAGATAAAACATAAAAAAATATAGAGAATCCTCTTAAATCTGAAAATGTCTGTATGATCAGCATCAAGTTTTCTGTGTGATCAGTAGACAATTTTCCAGTGTGTTGGTTGTTCACATTCATTCTCATCGTCACCACAGAATCGGTTGTAG
Source organism: Carassius carassius (assembly GCF_963082965.1). Lineage (NCBI taxonomy): Eukaryota > Metazoa > Chordata > Actinopteri > Cypriniformes > Cyprinidae > Carassius > Carassius carassius. The sequence continues at coordinate 27,241,889 of NC_081765.1, forward strand.
GTGATTTTAGGATCGAAACCTAGGATCTCCCTTTCCTCGTGTATTCTGAAAGAGAACGTTGGAACCGAAGTCCCAATGAAATACCTGACAAGAAAGTCAATAAAAATGTGAGTGGGTGATGTACTCTTCCAAAAGAGATAAACCATCGCACAAACAAAAAGATTGCAAGATATATTTACAGTAAAATGTCATACAAAAGCATGTGATAGGTAGGATCAAAGGTTGTCATATCTAACAATGAGCAGTTTTTTCCAGTTAAGCAAGTGATTGAGGTGATTGAAATGATCAAGCCATTGCGTCATGGGGTTATACATTTCCTGTTTTAATGCAAAGAAACTTTTGAGTCACACCCAATTCAATGAAACAGCAAAAAATCGAATTAGTAATTGTAATTGCTAAATAAACTTTTAAAGTTAAGTCATTATTTGAAATATTATTTATCTTTCAACACAGTTGATAAGGCAGGTTTGTTCAACTAAAGCATACAAAAAAACTCAATGTCATTCGGCAACCACTTTGTTGTGATGAAAAAAGGAGAGCAGAGGCTGGGATTCAATACCTCCCATGAGCGCAGATCCACTGGTCTATGATGGCCACCCCTCCATCCTTCAAGAGATCCAGGTCCTCACAGGTGGGCTCGTATCGCACCATCTCAGGTAGCATCCTTTTCAGTTTAGATAACTCTAAAAGCAGAAACAGCTTGATCTCACATACATTATATATATATATGTGTGTGTGTGTGTGTGTGTGTGTGTGTATATATATATATATACACACACACACACACACACACACACACACACATATATATATATATATATATATATGTACACAAACACTACTGTTTAAAAGTAAGATTTTTTAAAATGTTTTTAAGTCTCTTATGCTCACCCAGGCTGCATTTATTTGATTGAAGATATGGTAAAAACCAACATATTGTTAAATATTATTACAATTTAAAATGACTGTTTAAATATATTTTAAAATTGAATGATGGCAAAGTTGAATTTTCAGCATCATTACTCCAGTTTTCAGTGTCACATGATCTTTCAGAAATCATTCTAATATGCTGATTTGATGCTTAAAAAACATTTCTTAAAGCTTAGTATTCATGTGGAAACCATATTTCTTTTTTTCCCTCGATGAATAGAAAGTTAAAAAAAAATAACAGAAATCTTTTGTAGCATTACATGTCCTCACTGTTACTTTTGAACAATGCAATGTGTCCTTGATAAATAAAAGTAGTTTTTTTTTTAAAGAGATTTACTGAGCCCACACATGTAAACAGTAGAGTTTAGGAATATAACATCTTAAGTAATGATGAAAATACAGTAATGGTCAATGTGAACATAAATTTAAATTTCCAAACAATAAAAGAAATATACAAAACAAAAACATCAACTGCTTGTCATCAAGTTAAACATGCTACCATTCCTGATGCTTATCTTTAATGGTTGTGATTTTATAACAGGCTTTGTACTGGAATCTTTTACCTCATCTAATTAAAGAAATGAACACTATCGAGTGTAAAATACTGTGTGGCAAAGTCTGTGAAAGCACTTTTTGTTTGTTTGACAGGCACAGTACTTCAAAGGCTGGAGCAGGGGTGAAAAATCATGTTGACCTTTTTCAAAAAGGTTTGATTACAGTGTTTACACAGTTCTTTTTGCGTATCAACAATCCGAATCAAGGAACTGTGAGAAAAGAGCAGCAGCATTCACAAATTCCAGCTAAAAGCCATTTGATATATTCCACTTGAATTTTCAGCATCATCACGCCAATCTTCAGTGTCACATGCATGATCCATTATAAATCATTATAATATGCTGATCTGATGCTTAAAACATTTCTTACTATTATAAATGTTGAAAACAGTTGTACGGCTTAATATTTATGTGAAAACCATCAAAAGATTTTTTTTTTTGATGATTAGAAAGTTCAAAAGAACAGAAATCTTTATCATACATCCTCACTGTTACTTTTGAAGTCTTTGATGAATAAAATTTAGTTTTTTTAGTTTATAAATTTACTGAGCACACACTTTTAAACAGCAGTGTTTATGAATAGAAGATTTAAAGTGAATAAAAATGGCTAATACAAAGCTGTTGGGTGGCTAGAAAAGATATAATTAAATCATATCAGCTACTTTTAAAGTGCTTTTACTGTGTTTTTTAGATATGCATGCTGCTATATATTCTGCTGAACAGAAAATAAATATCAGCTCAAAGCTTTGGAATGAGATTGGTTTAGTAAACAATAACAAATTAACCATTTTTTTTCTATTCTGTGATTGTTTTGTATCATAAATAAATAAATGTGTCTGAATGAAAGCTTGTTGTTTTAGTCTTTTTCAGTCTTTTTAATAGTGTACCTTCTTCTTCTGCATCGGTGGCAACAAAGACTTGTTGAAGCTTGTGCTTCTTCAGGAGACTACGGTTCTTCTTCACTGCTCTTTTGAGGCTGGGCACATCTTCCCTGTGCCCCCAGATGAAGTTCTTCCTACGCAAGTGGACTCCCAGGCAAGGGCCTCCTTTAGCACTGCCAAGCCTGTTCTGAGTCCAAGAGTTTACAAAAGGTCAAGCAAAAAAGTTTGACTGCTTTGTCACCCTGAAATGAGTGTGGGCGTAAAGCACATGACAAACATTCCAGAAATGAACTGTCCTGACATATGAACAAAAGCTCTGACGAAGCTCAAATACTTAATCTTGTCACATAATCACCAGTCTGACTATAGCTTTTATGGCTGGAACTAATGTAAGTGAAACATACTTTCATTTGGGTCCAGTCTTCGTTATATGGCGCCTGGTCCTGTTTGTCTGTGGAGTTTAAATTCTTGGCCCTAAAATCGTCTCCTATGATACGCAAGTGTTTGGCAAACGCCATATACTTCGCCTCGTCTGTAGAACAATAAAATTAGATAGGTGATATATATCTTTCAAAAAGCCTGATTTAGCCAAATTATTTTAAAAAACTTGAAAGTATAAATTCATGGACTTACATCCCAGTAGTCCTTCCCAGCATAATGATCATGAAGGACAAATTCAGCTCTGTCTAGCATTAATGACCTTTGGATTAATGATAACACATGTATAAGACCCCATTTGCATTTAAGAGCTTTTTAATTCAAACTTATTTTCAAAGAGACTTACATAGCGTTTAAGTTATTTTGTAAGACAGGAGCCAAGGTAGAGGCATGACCCTGAGCAGATAAACAGGTGACATTCAATGCTCTGGTCTCCTCATAACCCCAAAACCAACCTCTGGAAAAAAAAATAATAATAATTAAAGAAATTAACTGAATTTCTTTTCCTATGCATTTCTCTTTTTTGCTGTGGAACACAAAAGAACATATTTTAAAGAATGTTGTTTTGTTTGGACTTTTTGGTATGGAGACAAAGTTCAAATGATATTATTTTGCATTCAACAGAACAAAGAAAAAAAAAGAAACAAAGAAAAAATCACAAACTATCACTTTAAATTTGGTTTGTTTCTCACACAAAGCCATTGTTTGGTTTTAAAAGATAATAAAATATAATGCATGATCATCCCTACTTTCTCAAATCGAGCCGATCTCAGATGCCTGTCTCTGTGATGTCTAGGCATGGGCCGGTATGAGATTCTGACGATATAACCTTAGATAAAAATATCACGAGTTCACAGTATTGTGAAAAAAAAAAACTTTTTTTTCCATTGTACACAATATATTTTATTTTTAAGAAAAATATAGAATATTTTGGGACAGTAAACATGTCAGGTTAAATAATAAACATTTATAATACAATTCTTCTTAACATTAAACATGCAGCCCAATATTCAAGAATATAATCAAAACATAATTTCTGTAAAAAAAAAAAATATATATATATATATATATATATATATATATATATATATATATATATATATATATATATATATATATACAGATATGCATCACAACAACTAGGGATCATCGACGCTCAATATGCTCCCTTACCAGAAATAATGTCACATTTCTGACGCGCGAAACATAAACCAAATGAGCCAACTCGATAAATTTGATGACACACGAATGACACGATAGAAGATTTGAAAATACAAACCATTTATTTGTATTTCAACATGAACACACATTGCTAGAAGGGAACAGAAGACATCTAATTAGCATTTATTATTAATATTTATTATTCAAGCTGAAATGTTGTAAGAACATGTAACAGAACGATGTGTATAAAGAGAAAATAATAATTTAAAAATTTTAATATTAATTCATATGTTGTCAGTTGATGTTGTATGTAATGTTAGAATTGTCACTGCAATTCGAGTGGTCACTGTCCCAATGGGCAGTCTTTGTCTTTTTCATCGGTGGAAGAAGTTCCTCGGATTTACCTCCTTCAGCCATCCTATACACCAGAGGTTCCCAACCATGATCCTGGAGGCCCCCCAATACTGCATGTTTTCCATGTCTCCTTAATCAAACACCAGTAACGTGCGGTGAAATCTTGTCATGGGTAGGCTGTGACCTATCAATGTGTGGAATATATGTTCATATATTCATTCAGTTAATTTAGCAACACAAGTTCATATCAGGCATCATCAGATCGCTGCCTGCATTCAGCAAAGTCAGTCATGTGAGGCTAATGCACAATCAAATATAATAATCAAATTAATGGACACATCTATCTTATGACTTATACAACAAACAAATGTTTTGTGCGGGACACAGAGAAGGAGGCGGCGCGGCAGCCTGGTCACTCCATCAAAATGCGCAAACGCGCACAGACAGCCACGGCGCACACACACACACACACACTTTTGGTCTGGTGACGGCGCACCAGGCTACAGTCAGAAAACATTGCGTCAGCAGTACAGCTTTAAAGTACAAAAACAGCTTATTCGCTCCTACAAACTGCTAGGCGCACACACCAACACGCAAGTATACTAGATGCTAGTATTCGGGAAGCGCGCGGATTGAGTGAGAGCGAGTAGATCACGTGACATGAAGCAAGCTCGGTCTCTGCCTCAATGTTGATAATTCAAGACAGCATGAGAACTGACTGCGCATGCGCAAATCTACATAAACTACGTTCTATGGACCAAAGAGGCACCGCTCACCTCTGCCTCAATGGCCATGGCTTTTGAATTTCCTGCATGAAACAACGGTTTTTAGGAGCAAACAGTGGCAAAATGAGTATATTATGTGTATTCCTGAAAATTTTTGTTACAAAAAATTATATTTTGAATAAAATTAATGCAATTAATAATGTGGTGAATTAATAAAGCTCTTGGAATTAATAAATGTAATGTCAACATTTCCTTTGGTGAGGCACTGCCTACCCTGCCTACCCTGACCGCACGTCCCTGTCAAACACACCTGATTCAGCTCATAAGTTCATTAGTAAAGACTCCAAGACCTGAAATGGGTGTGTCAGACAAAGGAGAGATGCAGTGTTGGGGGACCTCCAGGAACGTGGTTGGGATCCGCTGCTATACACAGGTGACCGCTGGCAGGTTTCACACCAGAATACGCCCAATTGCTACTCAAAACTAGCCCAATCGCATTTCGAGGGAGTCCTGCACTTTTCATCTTTGACGACATGTAAAAAAACTGCGCATACAACAGAAATGATATAACAAAATTTTAGTGGTTTTGAAACCATTTACACCCACAACAGTATGTCTGTCAAGAGCAACTGAACTTGCAGAACATGTAACTTTAAAGCAGTACCTGTAATAACCACATTTTTCTTTTGTGTACATTAGCTTTTCGATGCATGTTGGTTCATCCACCATCTCCTCCCATTTCCCATCTGTCCAACCCTCAGCATACCTCTGTAGCACAAGGATCTGGTCAATGAAGGGTCCTCCAGACACTAAGATCAATAATAAAGACACAGAATGTGGGAATCATACTTGAGTCTCAGCTTTTATTGTTTATTAATGCAGTGCCCCTACTCGTATTTAAATACTACACTGTAAAAACATTTACTGGAGAATGTTTGAGAAGAAATTTTTTTTTCAGTTTTTCTTCAGTGTGTTACTTGGTATTCTTTGTAGTTATTTGTGAAAATTACTAGCACTTTCTATTCAAGTTAAAGTGAAATTTGATTGTATATGACTAACTAGACAGTCAAGCAAGACTGTCCTGTATTTTCTGTGCCACTAGCATCACCACATGGAATTGAAAGTAATGTACATATGTTTTTTTTAAACCTGTTTTTCCAACATTCCTCCTGTCTGAATAAATTAATGACAGGTAATTGAATTTAAATAATAACATGTAATTGTAATCTCTCTCAAACACACAAAAACAGCATGGCTCACCAGAAATAAACTCCTCATACTCAATGACAGGTATGTTAGCCTGCAGACTGGTTATGTTGAAGAACTCCCCCCACGGGATGCAAACCTGATTTATATCAGGACTCTGCCAGTGATGCAGACGACCCCATGGAGGCAGTACTAACATCCAGTCGCCATTTTTCCTCAAGGTCTTCAGCAAAGAGGCCATGCGAATGTACACATCTCGGCGAAGATTAAAGCCCTCAGGTGGATTAACATCATATATGAGGTATCTGAGCATTGCATATTACAGGATCAATTTATATATATATATATATATATATATATATATATATACACACACACACACACACACATACACACACACACACACACATATATATATATATATATATATATATATATATATAGAGAGAGAGAGAGAGAGAGATATATATATATATATATATATATATATATATATATATATATATACACACACACACACACACACATGGTCAGAATTGTTGGTACCCTTCGTAAATATGAACAAAGGGCTGTGGAAAAGAACCCTGCATTATTAATCCTTTTGATCATCTATTTAATAAGAAAAAATAATCACAAATATCTAACCTTTTACTGAACTAAAACAATTGAAAATGGGGGGAAATCTCATCATGAAATAAATGTTTTTTCTCAAATACATGTTGGACACAATTATTGGTACCCCTAGAAATTCTTATGAGTAAAATATCTGTGATGTATATTCCCATTCATATTTACAATTATGAGCATACCAGAGTGATTATGAACATGAAACTATCCAACCATGGATTCCTGTTTCACAGGAATATAAATAGGAGGCAAACAAAGACCAAACTCAGAATCAGAAATCAGAAAGAGCTTTATTGCCAAGTATGTTTGTGCATACAAGGAATTTGTTTTAGTGACATAGGCTTCCAGTACACAGAGACAACAACACAGACAAAAAAAGAAAGAAAAATTAGCAAATAAATAAATTTTATAAACAGTTGTGCTATAGATGGTAATGGAATAGAATTGAGTAGGATGCAGGGATGTAATATGATGGAGGGACAACAAATAAGTATAAGGATATTACATTTTTATTGCATAAGTGGGGAACATTTAACTGTTCATGAGGTAGATTGCCTGGGTGAAGAAACTGTTCTTGTGCCTGGCTGTCTTGGTATTTGCGGCTCTGAAGCGCCGGCCAGATGGCTAAAGCTCAAAGATGGGCTAACTTGGATGTGAGGGATCCAGAGTGATTTTCTGAACCCTTTTCCTTACTCTGGATGTATAGAGTTCTTGAAGGATGGGCAGGGGAGCACCAATAATCCTTTCAGCAATCCGAACCATAGCACAGTGCACAGGACAGACTCAATGATGGCTGAGTAGAACTGTTTCAGCAGCTCCTGTGGTAGAAGGAAATACAACCTTTTGCGGCCTTTTTAACAATGGAGTCAATGTGATTGTCCCACTTCAGGTCCTGAGTGATGGTGGTTCTCAGGATCCTAAATGAATTAACTGCTGCCACAGTTCTGTCTATGATGGTGAGTGGTGGGAATGCAGGGGGGTTTCTCCTGAAATCCACTTTGATCTCCACTGTTTTGAGAGTGTTCAGCTCCAGGTTGTTAAGAATGCACCAGACAGCCAGCTGCTCAACCTCTTGTCTGTAAGCAGACTCGTCACCATCCTGGATGAGACTGATGACTGTAGTGTCATCTGCAAAGTGAGTGAAGTGAGTGAAGTGACATTCAGCCAAGTATGGTTACCCATACTCAGAATTTGTGCTCTGCATTTAACCCATCCGAAATGCACACACACAGAGCAGTGAACACACACACACATACTGTGAGCACACACCCGGAGCAGTGGGCAGCCATTTATGCTGCGGCGCCCGGGGAGCAGTTGGGGGTTCGATGCCTTGCTCAAGGGCACCTAAGTCGTGGTATTGAAGGTGGAGAGAGAACTGTACATGCACTCCCCCAACCCACAATTCCTGCCAGCCCGGGACTCGAACTCACAACCTTTCGATTGGGAGTCCAACTCTCTAACCATTAGGCCACGACTTCCCAAACATCAGGAGCTTGACAGAGGGGTCTTTTGAGGTGCAGTCATTGGACATGAATTCCCCCAGTCTCACAAGATGTTGCCTATCTGTCAGAAAGCTGGTGATCCACTGACAGATAGAGCTAGGAACAGAGAAATGGGTCAGTTTGGTCTGGAGGACTGTTGGGATGATGGTGTTAAAGCCGAACTAAAGCCCACAAACAGGATCCTCCAATAATTCCCTGTTTTGTCCAGATGTTGCAGGATGAAGTGCAATCCCATGTTGATTGCATCATCCACAGAACTGTTTGCTCAGGTAGGCAAACTGCAGGGGGTCCAGTAAGGGTCCAGTGATGTCCTTAAGATAAGCCAGAACCACTTTTTCAAACAACTTCATGACAACAGATGTTAGAGCCACAGGTCTGTAGTCATTAAGTCCTGTTATCTTGGGTTTCTTTGGAACGGGGATGATGGTGGAGCATTTGAAGCAGAAAGGCACTTCACTAGGGGTGCACCGATATATATCAGCCGATGATTAATGCGCATCTAGTCAGTAAAGCTGGTTCTCTAAATTCCATCAGGTGTGTGATTTCACATAGAGCAGCTGTTATTACACAGGGGTGCGTTTCCCAAAACCATAGTTGCTAACCTGTTAGGAACTTAGTTGGTTGGCAATGGGAAATTGCATCAACTGGTTTTGGGAAACGCACCCCAGAGCCGTTGTTAATTGACAAGCTGCGCAAATCCTTTTCAATTAACAACGGCTCCGTGTAGTGTAAGAGCTTCTATATGTGAAATCACACACCTGATGGAATTTACCGCTGATTAGAGAACCAGCTTTACTGACTAGATGCGCATTAATCATCGGCCGATATATATCGGTGCACCCCTAGTGAAGTGCCTTCCTGCTTCAAATGCTCCACCATCATCCCCGTTCAAAGATCAAAAGGATTAACAATGCAGATTTATTTTCACAGACTTCTTTGATCATATTTACCATGGATACCAACAATTCTGACCATGTTTGTATACACACACACACACACACACATACATACATACATACATATATACATTTTTTTTTATAATTCATGTGTAAAAATCTGTTTTTATGTAGGCTACTTCTATGTCACTGGAAATGAAACCATACTAAAAACAATTATTTAGTTAGAGAGATATAGACTTGTGAACAATGACTGTTTTAATAATACTAATTATAAAGCCAATGAATGCGATCCAGTCTAATATTAAACAGAAAAACATTTGTATTTGGGTGTTAATGAACGTTATATAAAGGGGAATTCAAGTCTCTTATATCCTGGTAAACACATTAATCTATTTTTACATTACAGCGTCCATATGGCCTTACTTAACAGGAATAAACCAACACAAAAGGACTTAACAGTTTTGGACATTCGCCATGTAAATGTAGGAAGCATCTTTTCCAACAAATGATTCCCACCGAACATCCCGTGATGCAGCAGCCACCGGAGACAACATCATCGACTGCCTGGCACGAAATACATCGTCCTTTGTAGCCGAAGATAATTTATACAATAAAATAGTTAGTTAGGATTAATAACGAATAATGTTGTAAAATATCATGAAAGGGAGCAGACTCAGCTGTTCCCCTCTTATAAGCCATTACTTTCGTAGTCACGCACTTCAGGCGTCGGTACAGTTGCATAGCAACCATAGACTGTATGATAAAAACAGATAGCAACCACTGATCTATAATATATATAGATCAGTGATAGCAACTCAAGCACCTCTACACAACCGGTTTATAACTGAGTTTACTCCTTTTCAGAGTCATGAAATATATATATATATATATATATATATATATACATATATATATATATAGTTAAATATAGCAAAAAACGCGGAGATTTACTTTTACTTCCGTTTTCCCTCCGGCATGGTTTGCAGGTGGCGTCATGTGTCGCAGAAAAAGAAGCTACCTAATATGCGTTAAGCATTGAGCGAGATAGTAGGCTGCATAAGAGGGAAATTCACTTCTTTTGACTCTTGTCGTGGGCCTGTGAATGTCCAACTAAACATTTTAAGTGTGATCAAGGCCGTATTGGTGGCTGTTCTTACCGATCGTACCGAGGGCCAGTCAATTGTGCTGTAGATATCTGCCCGTTGTTGTTTTGCTGCTGTGTGGCGGCTCGTGACGGCGACCAGTGGTGTTGTGCTGTGGAGACGGGGGAAGTTGTGCGCTCAAGTCCCTGATTACTGTGATAGACACACACGGTTATGTGCGCAGGGTTTTATGTAAACGTGTGTTGATACAAGCGCGTGTTTGAGTGAGTTTGGTGCAAACGAGTGTGTGTGTGCGTGTGTGTGTGTGTGTGTGTGTGTGTGCGTGCGTGTGTGTGTACGTTGAGATTATTTGGTTTGGATTAATTTTGCTATATTGGTTGGTTTAATTGTATTTTCTTTTCTGATAAATGTTTTGTTATATTGGTCGATTTAATAGTTCTTCTTGAATCTGATACTTTTGTTATAATTTGATTTCATTGTATTTTTCTTTGATTTGTTGTTGCTTGTGAATTGTGTTCTTGAGATCTTATTTGTCAATTCCTTGTACCATCAAGGATTACCATTGGGACTGGGAGGATTTATTTCGTTTGCTTATTGTGTGGATTGTGGTTTTTGGTTATACAATTGCATGGTGTGATTTTGAGGTGGCTTGAATTTAATTTTTTTTTTCATTCCCAAATGTTAACTTACCCCATGGGATATTGATATTGACTGTCGTGTCCAAGATCCGATTTTACAGGCGACCGCTGTATAACATCAATATTTATTCATTTATTTTTGTGTGAATGTAATTGTACTTTTGCATTGTTCCCTCAACAGGTGTGATTTTTATAATATATATTCTCTTATCTCTGAACATCAAATAAAGATTGTACACATCTCTGCTTGTCCTTTCCATTTGTTTGGAAACCCTGTGGTTGGGAGCGTGTATAAAATACGTTTACCCCTTAGGTGGCATTAGCCTCCGCTCACATAAGGAATGAAAAAAAGCATAATCTTCATTGGCAAAGCGCGAATGAAACCCTGTCTATGAATGAAACCGTTCAGTGGGCAGGTGTCGGCTGTTGTGACACATCGCGAGATTTCCTCGCTGGTGTCGCAGCATTATGACATCATCAAGCAGGGCCAGCAGGGGCGACAGACAGAGGGAGAAACCTTACAGTAATCCAGAACATCAGCTGAATCTTAGCCATGTCATTAATAATTTTGACATCTGCGCACAGGTGAGTCTTCCTCAAGTGCCACAGGTGTGATGTCATCAGACATCCGTTCTGCATATAGACTCCAGAATTCAAGAATTATTTGCTTGCTGTTTGGTGTGTAGGAGATCTGCAGACACTGCAATATAGGTCTCTTTTCCAAAAAGAATGAATGAGAGCAAGTTTGGACGTTGTCTTATTTATATATACAATAGCTAATAAAGTATGGAAGGTGTCGTTTAAATATTTGATTAAACTGAACCCAGCAAAACATACTTTAAAAGGTTTAAAAAACACATAGAAGCAATCTACACCTAATGCATCATATAGAAAATGTTGTGCATTGTGTTCTTGTCTAATAATGAAAGGCATGAACATAAATAAAAAATGATATATATATAATTTATATATACATGCATTGTATTTGATGTTTCATTTTCAAAATTTCCTGTTGCCTTTAATTGAATAAGTTTAATGCCATGACCCAACAATACATTTAACAATAACATAAAAACAATAACACCACGGTTGATTTTTTTTTTATCTAATACAGATTACGATCAGCCTGCAGATTGCAGAGAATACAAGGACACATGGTAAGTTTGAGCCCTAAGCAGACATCAGTATTCATGCAAAAAAAAAAAAATAATAATAATAATTCAGCCAGTCAAGAGTGTATAATCCTTTTCAATAGTTTTTTTATGACCCTAAAAATCTTTTGGTCTGGTATCTTATATATAATGCTTGGAATAATTTGGCCTTTTTTCATCTGATGTCTAATGTTTAAATGTGCATTTATTTAAAAAAATAAAATAAAAAAATTATTTAATCACCTTGTGATGTACACATTTTATTTTAGTAATGTCGTATTAATTCTACATGTTTCTCCCATTGAATATTGTTTTATTACTGTGTCTCAGATGTCCACTAAAGCTGGGTCTGAAGTCCTGTTTGAGAAAGTTGGAAACGCTGGTGTCATTACACTAAACAGACCCAAAGCTCTCAATGCCCTGAATCTCACCATGATCAGACACATCTACCCTCAGCTCAAGGTTAGGGGAGACTGGAAGCCTTTCTCCCAACATCAATAATAGCCCTATAGTATTTTTGATCACCCAATCCACCTTCATATAATAAATCTGTATTGTTAACCTACTTCAATCATCGTGTTTTTGTAGAAATGGGACAAAGACTCAGAAACGGATCTAGTGATCATTAAAGGAGCAGGGGAGAAGGCTTTCTGTGCTGGTGGGGATATCAGAGGTAATTATTTAAGATAATCATGCAGTTTGGTTTTTCATTCACTCTTAAATTGATATATGCATAGATAATACAGATCTGACATTCAGATATTCTCCCAGCTGTCACAGAAGCTGGTAAAGCAGGCGATTCTCTTGCTCAAGACTTCTTCCGTGAGGAATATATTCTTAACAACACTATTGGTATGTTTTCACATTTCTGTTGCTGTTTTTGAGGTTTGATGAACGGATTGATTGATTGATTTTAACTCTTTGTAGGTACATATCAGAAACCATATGTGGCTCTAATCGATGGAATTACAATGGGGGGAGTAAGTATTTATCTGAAACGGTCGTCTTGCTGCACAAGTTCACCAGCAGATGGTGCTGTCTGTTCTAATTTAGCAGAATAAAGAACCAGAGGCAATGTGGACCAGCTTGTCTTGTGTTTACAAAATATAAAAATAAATGAAGGACAAAGCGTCCTGCTTTATATGAAACAATATATATATAATATATATAAAAAAAAAAAAAATATATATATATATATATATATATATATATATATATATATATATATAACTGTACCGTCCTTTTCACTGTGTCACTATTAATTTGTCCAAAAACATAAGGACTCACATTTCTACTGGCTTCATGCATGATGCAAAATCTAGGTGTTCTCATTTGTAAACATATGCATGAAAGTACTTGGACATAAGGACCCATGAGCTATTATTATATGTATTCTTTATGCAATATTCAATATTGTGCAGTCATGTTTGACTGTATGAGCTGCAAGCCAGTCGACGCACTTAGAGTCATAAACCCCTCTTAATCCTCTTTATTTCTGTTCTGCAATGTGTATTTTATCCAGTAGGTGTCAGCAGTGAGCTGATCTTGCATACAATCTTTGGGTTTTTTATGAATCAGTTCTGAAGTGTCCTCCCATTGGTAGGCTATGGATTTGTGTTTGAGTAACACTTTATATTTACATTCATTTTGTACATTACATGTAGACCCAAAAGTCAATTCAGTTAATAATTAGAGATGCATCACAAAGTATCTGTATTCAAAGGTTTTATACTCAAAATGTTTAATCAGTTTCTAATAAACTAATAAACTTGTAATGCTTAAAGGAGTAGTTCACCCAAAAAGAAAACTTTTCACCCTCAGACCATCCAAGTTAGATGAGTTTGTTTCTTCTTCGGAAATGTATTATTGTATGAACAAGTTAATGAAGTGTTTCACTTCGTCTCGAATTGCACTCACGGAAAGTGCTTGAGAAAAAGTGTCTCTCTTTTTTGTCTCGAGAAAGACTGTACGGCATTCACATTACATGATTTGACGGATTTTCACGTAGAAAGGGCAACAGCGCACCACATTAAAAGAAATGATCATTTATGTTTCCATAACCGCTGACCAAATTCAAACACATCTTTGAGAGCAAGTGTGCCCCCAGGTGTTTCGGGGGCCCTACACAGATTGCGTATTTTGTGTATAGACAGGATCAGCTCTGCTATAGTTGTATTTTTGTTATTTTTAGTTGATTTATTTATTTTATTAGCAGTCTCCATTATGTTAAATATTTATAGCTGTTATTAACTTTATAGTTTTTAATACATTTTAGATAAAAACCCTTAAAATCTCCTGCTGAATTGGGTTGACAGAATGCTCACTAGTCAAAATTTGACAACTAGCACAGATATAAACATTATTTGCACACTTTTTTGTGATGGGCTCTCTTTCTTGTATTTATTTGCATACTAAATTTTATTTTTTTGTCTTCAGTTATAGTAACTGCATCTACACTACTTTTGGGGTCAGTATGTATTTTTTTTGTTAGTTTTTTTTTTTTTTTTTTTTAGAAATTTATACTTTTAATTCAGCAGGGACATGTTAAAATGATCAAAAGTGACAACAACATTCATAAATTGTATTTAAAAAAAAAAATGTTCAACACTAATAATATAAAGAAATGTTTCTTGAGCAATTCTAATCCAGTTTTATAATATAAAGAAAAGTTTCTTTAGCAATTCTAATCTTGTTTAAACACCCTGAAGTGTCTATGAGTTCCTCTCATACTTACTCTAAAGCAGCTTTCCAGAATCCCTACTTAGAGATGTGAGGAAGGCATAATAGTCCCATCACTATAAGTGGTAGTAGATTATCCAATAAATCAGAATGATTTTCTCCAGTGGTCCAACTTAATCTTTGTTTATGGAACACATTTAGTAATGGAAGAAGTATGTAATCACTCATGAGAGGCGTAACATCATATCTCATACCTGCAGTGTATCAGTCGGTGGCTCAGTGTGATCTATGAGGATCTCTTTGATCCCTCACACAACCCTGTCAGAGGGTGGCTGTGCCACACCTTTAAAGCCTTCCTGACCATCACTGCTTATCAGCTATTCCTGTTTTCCAGGATTTGTAAGATACTCTTTTGCTTTGATTATATAGTTAGCATTTGTGGATCACTATAAGAATGGTATTTTGGTCCCCACTCAAGCTGCATCCTCATTAACTTGCACGTCTGTGTTTAGTCTTTTGTGACGAAGTTCATTTTCAGTCATAGCATGCAAAACTACTTTTTGGACCTTGCAATGAATATGGGCAGCAGGATGTGATGCCACACTCATGGGCAACTGTTATAAATAAATGAAGAATAATAATAAATTCTGTGTTACAGATATTGAAAGAGCAGTTAGAGGTAGGCCAGATAAACTCGCACTCAAAAGATATTTCATTTTACTTATGCTGAATTCATTTTGACCATCTCAAAACTATAATGAAAATCAAACCTTTAGTGCTTCTGCAGCTTGATGCTTACCATATGGTAAATCATAATTAAGCAGAGCCGCAGGACAGATGAAGTAATACAGAGGACCAGAAAGAGAAGGGCAACTGTTATATAAAAAGAACTGGTGAACTGTTGAAAATATGCAGACCACATTTCATAATGTAACTTTGTTTTCTCTATAGTGAATACGAGTATAAACTGTTGTCTTCTACTTTTGTTTTTGACCTTATTGGGCATAGAAGTTAATATTACCATAAAAAATTTGGGGTTGCTTTATAATGTTTTTTTGAGCCTCTTCTGCTCACCAAGGCTGCATTTATTTGATCAAAAAATAAAAGAACATTGATATTTTGAAATATTATTGAAATGCAAAATATATTTGAATATATTGTAAAATATAATTTATTCCTGTGATCAAAGCTGAATTTTCAGCAGTCATTACTCCATCCTTCAGAAATCATTCTAATATGCTGATTTGATAATCAACTGAATATTTATTATTATCAATGTGGACAAAAATTGTGCAGCTTATTGTTTTTGTGAAAACTGCAATACATTTTTTTTTTTTTTCGAAATCATCTGATGTCACCTTTATTTCTTACTCTTTACAGAGAGAAAGGAAAATAAATAATTATATTGAATAGAAGGTTCAAAAGAACGACATTTATTTAAAACAGAAATCTTTTTTAAATTCCTTAAAACATAAATGTCTTTACTCTCACTTCTGATCAACGTAATGTATCCTTGCTGAATAAAAATTGAATTTTTCAAAAAGAATGCCCAAACCTTTGAACAGTGGTGTAGGAACTTTTGAACTAGATGTTAATAAAAATTCTAACCTGTGGCTGCCTATGTTTAAGCATGACTTTTCTCTTTTAAGTTGATAGGAACTTTTTAGATATTTCCACCTCTGGCAATTTTAGATTCAGAGGTTTGCCAAGTACCTGATAAAGCGATTTGCCTTCTTTTAGGATATCTGTGATGAAACATTCCAGAACGCTTTCATATTAGAATACCGCCAGATTAAAGATGGTCTTTAAACATTTTTGGCTACATTTATGTTCCATATTAGTCTCCTAAAGAGGAGAGACTTGTGTTTTTGATAGGTAATGTTTTCCATCCTGGAGTTGATTCCTAAATTTAGAAGCTGTCCGCAAGTTTTCGGTCGGATTCCAGCCAAACGTTTTGGACAACCGATGAAAGTTTCCACCGCTTCTAGGTGAATGATTTGATGCTTCCAGCTACAACATGTGCTTCCCGTTTATACATGAAAATCCTGTTACCAAACTATTTAGACAGTTTATTCTTTTCTTCTGCTTCTACTTTGACTGTGTTATAGTTTGGATGGTTGTTCTCACCTTATCGTAATCATCCTAATGAGTTTTCATGTAGGGGACACATGGGCTGCTCCCCAGGAGAAGATGATTATTGTCTCTAAATGAGCAGCCCGTTGAGAACGCAGCCCCCAGTTGGTCTCATAATCACGCAATTTATGATGTCTATTTTCTTTAACTAGATGAGTCCATGTCAGTCATGCTCTGTGATCTCATGAGTCACATCAGCTAAATATATTGAAGTGATTACGATGACGATGCTGTTTTAGACTCATTTGTGGATCTTTTTTTATGACAGAATCAGGTGGAGCTTTGCAGTGGCAACAATGAACAAGTTGTTATTTTGTATAACAAAAAGGTTTCGAATTTTGCGCTTCCTGATAGTCCAGGATGTTTTCTTTAGAAGTTGCTTCTAATTTTTTGAGAATAATTTATCTACAGAGCAAGGTCGATGGTTGATATAATGCTAATATACACTGTCGTTCAAAAATTTGGGAGTCGTTATTTTGAATCGTTTGTAAATAAATGAATAATTCAGGAAGGGTGCATTAAATTGATCAAATGTCACAATAAAGACATGTTTAATATTGCAACATTATATTTTGTAGCAATATTAAATATCAGTATTTTGTAGCTGAAATAGTAGATTTCTATTTCAAATAAATGCTGTTATTTTGAACTTTCTATTCATCAAAGAATCCTGGGGGGGGAAAATGTATAATGGTTTCCACAAAAATATTAAGCAGCACAAATGTTTTCAACATTAAAAATAAGAAGAAGAAATGTTTCTTGGACATCAGATGGCAATTTGAGATTGATTTCTGGATGATACTTGGCCAATATTGATCATTTCAAAAATCGGTCATTCGTTTGTGCTAACAGACCTGATAACTGTTCAGCTGTGTCTGTAATGCATCAAGAGTATCAGCTGTCTGCTAGGGTTGCTGTGTTGTTGTTGTTGTTGTGTCATGTGCACCATTTGTTTCTTATCCTACACGGTTTGTGAACAAGCTGTGGATTTTCAGAGCACATAAAAATCCAGTGTGCTGTACGTCAGTGACTGTTTGTTATTCCATTCCTGCGTCTGCTGTTTAGGCAATGCTGTCGTGATTAAGGGTCTCATACTAAATCATCAAACGTGGTGTTGGTGTTTCATTATGGCTACAGTGCATATAGAAGAGGCTTAAGTTCTTACACTGTGCATATGATATACTTTGTCCACTCTTTTTCTGCTGCACTTTCTGTATTTTCACACAATAGGAGAATTTTGACTTTTGACCATAGATCGTTTCTCTAACATGACAGTTTATAGTGACCATAGGGTTTAAAACATCAAGGTTTTCACAGAAATATTAAGCAGCACAACTGTTTTCAAACTTGATAATAATAAGAAATGTGTCTTCAGCACCAGTTCATATCAGAATGATTTCTGGAGGATCTTGTGACGCTGGAGACTGGAGTAATGATGCTGAAAATTCAGCTTTTCTATTACAGGAATAAATTACATTTAAAAACATTAAAATAGAAAACTATCATTTTAAATTGTAATTATATTTCAAAATATAAATATTTTAACTTCATTTTTTATCAAATAAAAAAAGAGCAAACACCAATTTTTTGAGCGGTAGTCTATATATAGACACAAGTCATATGGGCCATACATACAGATTTGATTGAATCAGAATTTTCATTAAAATATCCCTCTAGTGTCTTACAGTGAATGGGTGTGAAGACTTGAACCTTCATTCTACAGCTCTCTCCATCTGGTCTGTGAACATTGTACCCAATTATTGATCTGTACATTTTTTTCTCTCTCTCTCTGTCTCTGCAGGGCGTGGGTCTTTCAGTTCATGGACGGTTTCGTGTGGCCACTGAGAAGACACTGTTTGCCATGCCAGAGACGGGCATTGGTAAGAGGCAGCCTGCATTCCTCTCGCCCTGTGGACTGTAACTGGGTTATAATCAAATTTTCATTTATAATGCAAGATGGCTTTGACTTCACAGGAATCGATAGTACTTCATCCAAAAAATAGATGTGACAAGTGAATGTAAAGCATACCATTTGCCAAAAAAGGCATATTCATTTAAAGGAATAGTTCACCCAAAAATTGCTTTAAATCTGCTCACCCTCAGGTCAACCATGAAATAAATGTAAATCGCAACAGATTTAGAGAAATTTACATTTACATTAGATTGCTTGCTCACCAGTGGATCCTGTGCAGTGAATGGGTGCCGTCAGAATGAGAGTTCAGACAACTGATAAAAACATACAATAATCCACACGACTCCAGTAAATCAATTAACATCTTGGAAGTGTAAAACTGAGTGTTTATAAGAAACAAATTCATCATTAGGGTGTTTTAACTTCTTTTAGCTTCTTTTTAGCTTCTGGCTAAAACATAACAAAATCCATAATAATGCTTACTTCAGTGAAAAAGTCCATCTCCTGTTGACATTTGTTTTTGCTGGTAAACAGTGCTTGATCTGTGTATATTTCTCTACTGATTCAGATTAAACAACTTTTTCACTGAAGAAAGCAATGTTATGGATAGAGGACTCGTATTTTAGCAAGAAGAAATGGGTTGAATGTCTTATGATTAAAAATGTCTTAAGATGCCTTAAAAAAATATGATATTGCTTTTTACAAACATGCTGCTTTTCATTTCACAAGACCTTAAATGATTGATAAACCTAACTGACGTTTACTTGTACATAATTGTGATGTTTTTTTTCAGCTGTTTGTGTGAGTGAATGACGTGACATTCAGCCAAGTATGGTGACCCATACTCAGAATTCATGCTCTGCATTTAACCCATCCAAAGTGCACACACACAGCAGTGAACACACACACACACTGTGAAGGCCCGAGATGCGAACACACAACCCTAGGGTTAGGAGTCAAACTCTCTAACCACTAGTCCATGACTTCCCCCCTGAAATCCAATTTTGACGCCACCCATTTATTACAGAGGATCCATTGGTAAGCAAAGAAATGTGATGCTAAATTTCTCCAGATCTGTTGCAATGAAGAAACAAACTCATCTTGGCCTGAGGGTGAGTACATTTTCAGTAAATTTTAATCTGTGGGTGAACTATTCATTGAAGTAGTGATCTATTTAGTTTTTTCTATTCCGCTTACAATTACATTGAGTTTTGTGTTTTTCCTACAAATATTGTACAAAAATATTACTTTGCATCTTGACTGTTAGATGTGTCCTATCATTCATCTCATGACCAGCCAAATTACAAGCAGACCAGCGTGAGATGACACAGCACACATTTTTTGTAGCTGAAAAAAAACTTGTGTAATCTGTTTCCTTCTCAAATCATTCCCTGGCCCAAAGTCCTGACCCAAAAGCATCTTTCGCAGCAGGTCAGTTTTATGTGGAAACAGTGTAGAGAGATGGTGCGGATCGAAGCACCTGTCTGATGCTTGTGGTCTCTTAATGAGCGGCATGCTAAAACACTCCACAGACAGCATGAATCTTCCTTTTGCTCATGGAAGGAATTCTGGCGATGCGGACGGCATCCGATCAATCTGCCGCTGATATGTAAGTGGCTGGGTCTTGTTCCAACCGTGGAGCCAACAGATGATTCTTGCATACTTGTATGTATATTTAATTTCCTAACCTTTCATCTGGTGTAGGTGGACAGCTCAGTTCATAGTGACATAAATTGAGTTACAGACCAAAGTATATATATGTTTTCTCGAAATGAAGACAATAAGTTTTGACACTTTCAGCACTACAAATCACCTTCAGACCATTGTCATTGCAAAAAATTCTTACAGATGCAACGTGCTTTGGTAATTTGTTGTCTAATCATTTTGATAATTTTTTTAAGCATGTCTTACACTACCGTTAACACTACCAAACGTTTGGGATCTGTAAGATTTTGAAATGTTTTTGATAATTTATGCTCAACAAGACTGCATTTATTTGATCAAAAATACAGTGATACATTTTCTCTATGCTTCTTTGATGAATAGAAAGTTCAAAAGAACACTTTTTATTTGAAATAAAAATAATATTTTTTTCCTTTCAAATTTGAGCAATTTAATGCATATTTTTGCATATTATTACATTTCTTTAAAAAAAAAAAAGAAAATCTTTGTGTTTCCAAACTTTGGAACTATAATGTTTTAGTGTTATACCACTGCTGATGTTTTTAGAGAAACTGAGCTTGTCATAAACTTAAAAATGTTTAATTCTGTCATCACTTACTCACCCAGAAAATACACAGTTAGACATGAAGTTAAGAAAATGAAGACAAAATGTTCATTTTTGAGTCCAAAGTGAATGTTTCCACATCCATCTTTTATAACCATCCTCCCAGAATACATCCATGTGTGCTGCATATCACTTTTATTGCACATGCTTCAGATTTTTCATGCTTCTTTTCATTCCATGTTCTAATCACACCCTGTGAATGGTATTTCTGGAGCCTTGATGCGGTATAAATCAGATCGTCTGTGATGAATACTTTGCCTTTGTCCCTATCACATGCTCCTACACATGTTCGCAGAAGTCTGCCTCGGTTATTGTAATTCATTCTGGACTCTTAATGAGAGAGTTTTACAGCATTTCCTCCTGCGTTGTACAATGTCCTTCACTCTTGCAAGCCTTGGGTGAAGACTCCCTGCGGAACTGTTAGAGTGGCAGGAAGTAGTGCTAATCACGGTCTGACACATCTGTTGAGCATCTTTGCACGTGTGTGTGCGTGTGTGCGTGTGTGCGTGTGTGCGTGTGTGTGTGTGTGTGTGTGTGTGTGTGTGTGTGTGTGTGTGTGTATTTGATAGAGTGAATGCACAGTGTCTTTGTGCCGTCACCCACTAATTCCATTAAGAGCTTGTATCTCTCAACCCCAGCTAAATGAATAATCCTCTTTGGGTTTACAGTTGTCTTAATGGTTTGTTCTGCGTTAAGGTGGCCAGATTAATTTGTCTTGTAGCCGGGTACTTCTTTATAGTTCTTTTTCCTTGACATAAGGTTGTTAAACAAGTACTACATCATCATGTGCACATCATTTGTGTGGATCCTCAGTTCAGCTATTGATGTAAAAAAATTGCCTATTACACTATTTTATTGTATTATTTATTTCAGATGATATTTCTGTGTCTGGGGCTCATCTAGTTTACATGGTCTCCACTAGGGGTGACCCTGAATAGTTGATGATGCGATGCTTCGATAGGAGGAGCCCGATTCTACTACCAATCTCACAGTCAAATATTTGCAGGGTGATATGATGATCATGCCATTTTGACCATATGGCTGTGCTCAGTGTTCGAGTTCACATAGAGCTACTGGTTTTCTCCCAATAAGTTAATATAAAGCCTGTTAAAAGAAAGCTATAAATAAGAATCTGAAAAGAAAGAAGCTGCAAATAAATATTTTAATGTGCATGAATAAATCCAACCACCCCTAAAGATTAAAGTTTCACTTTCCATAATCAAATAAATCATTTTAACAATCTTATTTTAGTTACTTTGTTTCAATTACCGAAAAATGTTTTTTTTTATGGTTTTAGTTTTATCTGACAATAATAACCCTGTACTTGGCATCATAATAAAAATTCTTCATAAATAATGATTTATTAATAAATGTTTTAAACAGGTTTTAAACATGTTTGTCCATTTGCCATAGATTGAAAAAACACACCCCAAATAACACCATTGGTTGAGCTGTTGTTACTATGTTGGGTCTCTCAAACAAACAATGTTTTGATTGTGTTTACGCTTTTCTGGGAAAGAAGTGGTGCTGGGAATCGTGTACAGTTTTTAAAGTGGTTTAAAGAACTGATATTTATTTTATCTAATTTTTTTGTTATCTAAGTGGGATTCCAGAAGGGAAACACCATGAACAGCATGGTAGCAGAAGCCTTGAGCCATTTGTGCTGAGCTGTAGCATTCACCCATGGTGGCACCTTCTCTGACAATGTGCCAGCCATCTGTGTGTCGAAAATGGCCCCCTCTCCCCATCTGTAACCTGTATCAGCCCCTTCAACCCCTTCTGTTGATGGTTTATGGGGCTATTTGAGTTTTTAAACTATGCCGGCCATGAGACAAAGGCAAGCTTAATCTGCATTTATGATATTACATTTGTCTCTTGGAATCAGGTCGGGGACCTAATCCTGCCCCGTTTTACTGTGTGTGTGCGTGTGCATGTGCGCGTGTGTGTGTGCGCGTGTGTGAGGGAAATTATGTTATTTTTCTCAGCCCCTGCTACTAAAAAATGCACATCAGGTTAATAAGATTGTAGCACCACACTATGCCGTTTCATAACCATATCCTGCAGACTGAACAATGCATTTGATAACTGTTTATGCAATGGTTTTACAAATTAGGGGCCAAGGACCCCCTTGCAGGTAACTGGAAATAAATAGTGTAAAAATATTTGTAGAAAATGTTAATATTTGAAGAATTTAACTTTTGATTTAATAATTCATAATTTGACTCTCAGTTTAATACCTCTAATATAAATCCAGTGGTGGGTAGAAAATTATATTATTTCATCTTAATGCTTAATATAAGTAAATATTTTCATGTTTTTTATTTTATTTTATTATTCTTTTTTTATCCCATCTTTTGGCTTTAGTGTAATGGCAATATGACATCCAACTACTTGATTTTGGAAACAACATTATAAAGTTTGCTTTATAATATCATGTTTACTATTTTTCCTACATATCATAAATGGTCTGTTTACATGGTAATATACAGCTCCCATCATACTTTAGGAAGGGGGCCCCTTCAGATTATAATTTTGTTGGGTTATTGGCATAAATTTTTTTTAATGCTCCTTCTTTGTGTGACAGTGAAATATAGCTCATATGATCAAGGTCTTCTCGTTTATTCAAATATTTCATTTTTTGATTACTTATTAAATCACTTGAGCGACAATTATAATTAATTAACTAAAAAATAACAGTTATTTCTTGGGTAAAGAGCATTAAAAGTCATGTCTCATTGGTCCTGTCCAATCTTAAATTGTAGGACGACAGCATAGCATAAACACGCAGCAGATGTACACTGTCCCTATGTAGCTTAAACAGTGAATAAATCTTATTAAAAGTGGCGAGAACCAATCGTTATGGATTGAAATACATCACTGAACTATTTGTTCACTGACCTTGAGTTCATAATTATTTTTTCTGCATTAATTTTCTCAATAAGGATTCAAAAAAAGAATAATAATAATAATACATTTTCAATAAAGAAGCCTTGAACCAAACCACCCAGCTCTGAATTACAGCACATTTGATTCAATGTAAAATAGTGTAGACTTAAATTACAGACTTTACTAGAAGTAAATCAACTAGTCACCCCATGAAGCAGTGCAATCAATTATTTAATATATAAAACCTGTTTTGTCTTGTTTTTCAGTGGAGAAAATGATTGGGATATTTGTGTCCAGATTTGTGCTTCATGTCATGCTCTAAATGGCTTTTGTTTTGTGTGTTTCGTTTCTATAGGACTGTTCCCTGATGTTGGTGGTGGCTACTTCCTGCCCAGACTTCAAGGCAAACTGGGCCTCTTTCTCGCCCTGACTGGGTTCCGCCTCAAAGGCAGAGATATTCAGAGGGTCGGGGTGGCTACTCACTTTGTGCAGTCTGACAAGGTAATGCACATAGACTAGAGAAAGACCAATATTTGGCCATTTTGAGGTTAAATAGATATTTGATTGGCCAAATAAATGGCTCTTTCTCTAGCATCAGTTTGTCAGACTATTGATGGCCTTGTGAATAGATATTGCGCATTTTTTTTTAAATTTGTCAAAGATTGTCACATTTGTCAAAGATTGAGTAAATATTTGCAAATATCAGTGTTATTGTAATTTTAAGCTTCTATTAATCTTATGTACAATCAAATATTGTATATTTTTATAAATAATATATAATATGATATTTAACAGATTATAATTTATTCTATATTTGTATATTATTTATTATTTATTATATTATTGTATAATATAAAACATTGTATATAATATATATTTAGAATCTGCATCATAGACAAAGCAATATCTGATATATTGGCTGTGATTGTTTCATGTTGTGCAGTGGTTTCACATGCAGCTCCTGGTTAGGACACAGTGCTAAGAAACAGCTACTACATTTGTAGAACAGTTTTAAGATGAAAGGATGAAACTCAAATTCAAGGTAATGGTGACTGGAAAGGAGCTGTGCTGGTGCTGGCCTCCTGGGCTTTCGGGCTGAAGTTCTTGCATTTGTTGCTGAAATGATAGAAGTTACTGAAAGAAGAGGACTTAGTCAGCTTTTCTCACACTTGTCAGCAAGCTTTCGGCAGCAGGGGGCAACTGAGCCCTAAAACTACGCCCAGTTCATGTGCCAGAGGTGAAAATGAGGACCAGGGCTTGGCACTGCTGGAGAGAGGGGCATACAAGCCTACACACACAGACACACACACACACACACACGCATACACATCCTCTGGCCAATGACAGACAACCAGCAGGATCTGGCATACACGCTACACACAGAAGTGACTTGTGATAAAAATAACCACAAAAGGGCTCTGAGGACAGGGTGTTAGTTTGTACTGCAGAACTAGTTCAGAGCTGATTCAGTCTGTTTTTGAGCAATGTAAACAACCCTGACAATTATAAATTGAGTCAGCCTGTGTTATCATTAATTATCACCACAAGTGTAAGGGAATTTTTTAATTGTGATTTTTAGGCCTGGAAAACTTTAAGAGGAAATAATAATAATAATAATAATAATGAAAAAACATGGGATTTCTTTAGTGAATATACATTTTCTAATCCTGTAAAATATTTAATTGATTAGAAATTGTTCTTTCCAAGTCCAATCTCTTTAAATTTTATCTAGCAGTCAAAAGTGGAAGAAATGCATTTTTCCAACAAGTGGGAGCCTGATGGGAGAATTAAATGCCATTCTTCCTTTTATATCCTGGTGTAATGCATTCTATTCAATATGTTACTGTAGTGTGTTTCACAATGCATATTGTTCCAAAGTAGAAAGGGTAAAGCCTTACAATTCCCTGTGAAAAAATAGCCATACAATTAGGAGTTTCATGTGAGGGAAAAAAGTTCCTCATGCAGATTTCAGAAAATATTCTGTAAAATTTTCGACTCTAAAAGCTGCTTGGTTTTTTTAAGTAACTTCTTTTTGTGCTGTGTTATATATATCTTCTCACTGTTGACAATAGACCTTTTTTTTCATGCAAACTTTAGCTGATGAGACTGCACCTTTTAATGCAGTGTTGTAAGCTCACTTGTGATCCCTAAAAGGCTGTCCTGCACACTACGTTTTGGGCACTAAGCTGTTGTTTAATGTTGTGTATCACTGTGCCCCTGCCCATCAGGAAACAACACATATCCTTCTCTGCTCTTCAGCATCTGATCTAGACCCACAAGATTTTTTCTTCCTGTGATGCTGAGAATTTTACCATTTGTTTCACCCATCAGATTGTGTCTCTTGAGAAGGATCTTATTGATCTGAAGTCTCCATCTAACAGTGATGTGGCCCAACTTCTGAATTCTTATCAGGAACAGGTATGTGGCAAAAACAGACGTGACTCTTTTTGAAAACTTTTACAACCTGAGTGCCTGCTGTTACACTACACAGTGGTACGATATCAACGATATCGCTGTAGATGAAGTGTCCCCAACTAAGCAAGCCAGAGGCGACAGCGGCAAGGAACCGAAACTCCATCGGTGACAGAATGGAGAAAAAAACCTTGGGAGAAACCAGGCTCAGTTTGGGGGCCAGTTCTCCTCAGACCAGACGAAACCAGTAGTTCAATTCCAGGCTGCAGCAAAGTCAGATTGTGCAGAAGAATCATCTGTTTCCTGTGGTCTTGTCCTGGTGGTCGTCTGAGACAAGGTCTTTACAGGGGATCTGTATCTGGGGCTCTAGTTGTCCTGGTCTCCGCTGTCTTTCAGGGCAGTAGAGGTCCTTTCTAGGTGCTGATCCAGCATCTGGTCTGGATACGTACTGGATCCGGGTGACTGCAGTGACCCTCTGATCTGGACACAGACTGGATCTGGTGACCACGGTGACCTCGGAACAAGAGAGAAACAGACAAATATTAGTGTAGATGCCATTCTTCTAATGATGTAGCAAGTACATAGGGTGTTATGGAAAGTGTTTCCGGTTCCGGTTTACCTAATTAATGCAGCCTAAAAATCCTTTAACGGATTTGGATAATAAAAGCATATTAGTATGTTGTGTATGCCAGGTAAAGGACCATTTACCCATGCACCATGTGTTTTTCCAAAGCTGTATGACTTTCTTTCCTCTGTGAATTACAATTTCTAATTGATTTAATATTTTCTATATAATTTAGAAATATGTGACAACAACTTATGGACCCTTGTTTCAGTATGCTATAATGAACATGAAGTTCAGTTCTGTGACATTAGCAAGACTGTCCAAAAGCTCAAAGTCTTTTGCTCATTATGGCTTAGTGGTATGGATTAATGGCCGTCTGTGTTTAATGCTGTGAAGCTGTGTGTGCCAAACAGGAGTGTAAGTGAGGATTATTGTGACTCGTACAGTATTTACATCACAAAGCTTTCCAGAGGTCCCCAAGAGGGAGGGACTTTTTTATGCACCAGACAAACCACTTTCGCAAACCCTTCCCGGACCTGTTTTGATCATTCCATTTATTTTATTCTCTTCGATTCTCAACAGATTGTAATAGTAGCCTAATTAAAAATCCAAACACTGTGATTATTTACAGTTAGTCTTTGCATAATGATATTGCACTAAAATGCACTGGATGTTATTTATGTCTGGCAATGCTCCTGCCTCAAAGAGAGTTTTATATACAGCAGCTGTCACTAAACCATAAAACCATATCATCAGTGTTGCACTTTAAAGTCTGTAGATTGTTTGATACTGAAGATAAGATGGGGTGTATCCAGACCTGAGCAGATAAGGGAGGAATATAGACACTTTCATTCTTTGTTTCATTCTTTGAGTGCTAACAGTGAATTGTGATTCCATGTTACGGATTCTGTGACAGTGTATTGAAATAGATATATCCATGTCTGTGTATCTCTAGAGCAGGCGTGAAATGAAATGTCACTGGGATTCATGTCACCGCTTTTAAGGACTAGGAGGTCATAAATTAGTTTGACCAACGGTGCACGCCTACACAGAAGATGAAATTATAAATGGCCTGAATCTGAAATGGTCAGCCAACAGTGTACTAGTTTATAGTGTATGTATACATGCACTACCAGTCAAAATGTGGATTTTTTTTTTTTAATGTTTTTGAAATGTTTTTCTTATGCTTATTCTTCAGCATCAGACACAGCCATGGTGTCTGACAGGAACTAACATGGCCTCACACAGATAGTTGAGGATTGCAGTTGTCTGGGTTGAAATACAGCCCTGTATATGTGCTTCAGCTGGTGTTTAAACACAGACTGCTGTTTTGTCTCCTCAGAGCAGTCTGGATGCTGAGAAACCTTTTGTGCTGCAAGAACAGACAGAGGCCATCGACAGGTAAACCTAAACGCTCTTCTCTTCTTGCTTTATTGTGTCTAACCCAAAATAGAATGAAACTAAAGCTCTCCCTTGAAATGGAAAACTAACCTGTGGTTATATGTTAGGTTTTAAGTATCATTTAAATATAATTTTCAGTCTGATACTGCTTTTGAAATGGTTATGTATGGGTGTAGTGATGCTTGCTGAAGTCAGTTGACTATTGAAATTGGGGAGTTTTTAGAAGAACAAGAATGTATGTGCTTTAAAACATTCATTACACTTGCCCTATAGGCTTCAAGTCTAAGTGCACTACGTTTAAAAAAAAATTATATATATATTTTCTACAACTTTTCAGAATGATCAAACATTTATAATTAAGCATCAATGTAAATGTTTTCATGCTTAAAAAAATTATTAAAAAATTACATTATTTGGTTCAACATTATGTTGCAATTCTTTTGAGATTCTGGATCACTCCACAATAATTAATGATCAGATTTGTAGGTTAAATGTTGATAATTCTTTTTTACTGAAAAATGAAAACAAAAAAAAACTTTATATAGATACAAATAATTTAAATATCTAGTAGATATACACTTTTTTTCATCATTCTGTCCTTCAGAATTCATAATAATATACTGATTTGGTGCTTAATAAACATTCTTATCATTATCAATGGTGAAAACAGTTGTACTGCTTAATATTTTTGTGAAAACCATGACACACTACCATTTACAGAAAATTATTTCTTTATTTATCAAGAATGCATTAAATTGATTAAATGTGAACAAGTGATACTTCCTTGCTATTTCACAAGTGATACTTTTTTTTAGGTTTCTTTGATAAGTAAAGAGTTCAAAAGAACTGCATTTATTTGAAATGGAAACCTTTTGCGGCATCATAAATATTTCTCCCGTTACTTTTGATCAAATTAATGCTGAATAAAAGTTTTAATTTCAAACACAAACCCCAAACTTTTGTACATTAGCTATCTCCCAGCTCCAGTATAAATCAGCATTGTATTTAACCTGTAATATTTAGGTATGAATAGCAGTGACACCATACATTTTTTTGCATACTGTGATGGTGACAGTGTGGTAACTGTGAGTCAAAATCATCTGCAGGAGCAGTGCTGGCCTAATATCTGTAGACTTCACACTTTTGAAACCAATTAGTTATACTTCTGGGTTTGTGTCTGTTTCAATGGATAAGCTTTAGACACCAGCCTTCAAGGTCTAGTAAAACTTGGAAACTTCCAGGCAATTTATGGCACTCTGAAAGGCCCATAATTCCATGTGCAGGAAAAAAAAAGTTGGGTTTGTTGATCAAAGTCCTGAAACGATCAGACTGATAAACATTGGACATGCTCCAAAACTCAGTTTCCACCTTGACCAGAGCATGTGCAATGTTGTGTTTACGTCTTCCCTTCCGGGTGCTTGAACGTTTAGTGGAACAAATTGCCAAGAGCCTATACACCCCTTGTTTACCTGTTTTTGTGTTGTTTGACTCTGCATTGCATATGAGCCTTACATAACATCGATTGATGCTGCACTAATCTGGTCCCAGGATTAAATCTGATGACTAATTTGTCTTGACTGCATGAGCATGATGCAGAAAAACTTGCAAAGACGGGGTTTTTATAGATGTTTGTGTTTGTAGGACTGTTGTTGTTCTTTTGTTTCAGGCTCTTTTCAGCTGGAAGTGTGGAGGAGATCATGGAGAACCTTAAGAAAGATGGCTCTGCTTTTGCACTCAAACAGACTGAGGTGGGTTCAGGGAGAGTGACTAAACACACACAAAAAAGATGACCCAAGAGTGAAAATTATTGTGATTTAACAATTACAGTCTTGACCTCACACAAAGCTACTTACGACTTTAGAAGATAAAATATAGTGTATGCTTTACGACAGATCATTTTTATAATATTTCTATGGTGTTTTTTTTTTTTTTTTTTTAATCACCTCGTAGTTTTACAGCCCTCAGCCCTAGTCCTTGTTCACTTTCATTATATTGAAAAGAATGGCCAGTATATAACCTTAATGGCCTTTTTGTGTACTACAGAAAAGAGCAAGTGATACAGGTTTGGGACAACATGAGGTGAATAAATTATGACAGTATTTTTTTATATATTACTCTTTGGATGAATTATTCAGTTGTTTTGCAGAGTAAGACCCATACGAAACTCACTTGTACTCCCTAGTGCAAGTGATGTTTTAATGAACCTCATAAAATGTCATGGTAATAGGCAATGTCGTAGCAAGGTTTGGTTTGTTCTTCATAAAGGAGTGTGTTTCCATGTCCTGCTCCTGCAGCTGGGTACAGCGTTTGATGGTTTCTGGGATGTTGAGTGAGATAAACAGAATGAGCGCGTATGGCTTCTCATTTAAGGTCTACGTGCTCTCTGCTGCATGCAAACACTCTCTTCTATTGCGTAATGGGCCCTGAATCATATTATACCTCATTAGTATTTCAAAGCCATTCTGTTTTTCCTCCCATAGCGCTACTTTGACACATCAGTTTGTTTAGAGTGAGCTGTAGATAGGAAATTGATGTTTGACATTGTGTTGTTTTATTGGTGAATATTTACAGTTGCTGTTGCTCAGTATCTGGACTATAATTTTTTGAGTGAAAATCTGTTTCCTGTTTGCTTTTTCTGTCCTTTTATGACCTAAACAAAGTTACAATATAAATAATCGCAATTCCTCATTATACTGTATAATACAAAGTAGGGCTGGACGATTATGGCCTAAAATGAAAACCTTGATTAATTGAACATTTTTGCCTTGATTACGATTATTGAATGATTATTTTGTTTTCGTTTTTTTTTTTTTTTTTTTCTCATAGTTCACTGACAAGGTTTGTACTATAAATATGATTGACTATCAGCAGTTATTTTATCTATGTTCTTAACATTTCTTACTAGGGTTGGGTATTGTTTGAATTTTATCGATTCCGATTCTTATCGATTCCTAGTTTTGATTCCAATAAGATAAATCCAATATAAAAAAAATTAAGTCAAACATTTAGATGTCAAACATTTTTACAAAGCATTCTGTTGCAGCTGAATAACATGAGCAAAAATCAGCAGCCTACAAAACACTGCAAGAGGAATTTTGCCTGTGATAAAAAAAAAAATACTATAGCAAAAACAACTAGATTTATATAAATTTCAAATATTAAAGTGTTAAAGACAAGTAATAAGATAGGTCAGTAATAAGAAAGGAACAAACAAATCAATTAGCAATATCATAAATAAATATAACTAAACTAAATTTCAGGTAGCCTACAGAAACTGTAATTAAAACTTTAAAAACACTGCATAATTTTCTTTTTATAAATTAAAATAAAGATTAATCAAGTAAAGTTATTAAATATATTCAGTCAAGATCAGTGAATGATTTTCTTTTGTTCTTTGATTAACATTAATGACAGGCAGCGCGTTCATTAGGCTGTTGTCTCTTTAAGCAAAAATACTGTACATGTGTGTTTTCTTTCTCTTCTGTTTATGTTCACGTAAGACAAAAACGGCTGTGTTTATGATGATATACTGATGTAACGTTAGTTTTCTGTATCGTAGTTTCGACTCAGAACAACCTTTTCTACAGTTAAAATACACAGAACAGTCCGAGAACGGACACAAACCGGGAACGCGCAGCGCGACCGCCGACCGCTGCTCTCTATGTGCGCTGCACGCTATAATAAGTTTTGAGATTCTAAGCTACTTTAGTGATAAATCACAGGACAGCGCTGACAACTACTTTCTGTGTTCCTCTGTGCGCGCGATCTTCATAGCTACTGTTTATATGAGGGTTCGTGCCACAATGCAGCTGCGCGAAATGGTAGCTCGATACAAGAATACACATCCGTTCATCTAATCGCTTGAATGTCCAAACCATAAAACAAATACAATTGACAAAGTTTAGTGAAGACGCAAGGCTCACCGCTCACACCGCTTTGCTTTTAAGCCACTGACGGGATAGCAGAGTCATGTGGCTACACACACGCTAGTATGCTTTTAAGGGGTTAGTGTTAACAGGATTAAAAAAACGAAATAACCGACATGGGAAAATTACGTCGGTTAGAGGTTATGAATTTAGGTTTTGATTATTTTTCGATTAATCGTCCAGCCCTAATACAAAGTGACCCTGATATAAACAGAACAGGCCGTTTGAGTTGAATGTGAATATGTATGACCATACAGGTCATGCAATGTTCTCTCCAAACACAAGGCTGTTAATGGACTGGTCCTCTGCTTATGTGGGGCCTCTTTTTGTCAACAGTTCACTTGACCATTACCCCTATGTAACCTCCCTGTTCATACTTTTTGGTTATATGTGGACCAGTTCATGTTTTCCCCAGCTCACAATTTTTCTTTTTCATGTATGTGTGTATTTATTTATTTATTTATTTATTGGGAGATAAATTATGACCTTGTTCACCCAAAACGACACATTTCTGGAGCTTCTGTTAATTTTTGTGAAAATGTAAGCGATAATCCATCCATCCACTGTTTTATAAGTCTTTCAAGGTCTTTGATCAAATCTAAAACTAATTTAAAATTAAATTAAAATCATAACTTTAGCTGCTCAGTCTGTCCAATTCTGCAAATTCTCACAACACAACCAAATACAGAAACGAACTGCAAATATATAAACGCGCTGCAAAATTCTCACAACACAACCAAATACAGAAACATGCTGCAAATTCTCACAACACAACTAAATACAGAAACGCACTGCAAATACAGAAACGCGCTGTAAATTCTCACAGCACAACCAAATACAGAAAAGCACTGCAAATTCTCACAACACAACCAATTACAGAAATGCACTGCAAATACAGAAACGCACTGCAAATTCTCACATCACAACCAAATGCAGAAACGCACTGCAAATTCTCACAACACAACTAAATACAGAAATGCACTGCAAATTCTCACAACACAACCAAATACAGAAATGCACTGCAAATACAGAAACGCGCTGTAAATTCTCACAGCACAACCAAATACAGAAACGCGCTGCAAATTCTCACATCACAACCAAATACAGAAATGCACTGCAAATACAGAAACGCGCTGCAAATTCTCACAACACAACCAAATACAGAAATGCACTGCAAATACAGAAACGCGCTGTAAATTCTCACAACACAACTAAATGCAGAAACGCACTGCAAATTCTCACATCACAACCAAATGCAGAAACGCACTGCAAATTCTCACAACACAACTAAATACAGAAATGCACTGCAAATTCTCACAACACAACCAAATACAGAAATGCACTGCAAATACAGAAACGCGCTGTAAATTCTCACAGCACAACCAAATACAGAAACGCGCTGCAAATTCTCATAACACAACCAAATACAGAAACGCTGCAAATATAGAAATGCACTCCAAATTCTCACAGCACAGCCAAATACAGAAACGCGCTGCAAATACAGAAACGTACTGCAAATACAGAAACGCACTGCAAATTCTTACAACACAACCAAATACAGAAATGCACTGCAAATACAGAAACGCACTGCAAATTCTCACAGCATGATGATACTTTGTTGATATATAAATTCAAATTGCTATTTATTTATTTATTTTGATTATTAAATTCAGGTTTTTGTATTGGATTTTACAGACTCTGGCCAAAATGTCCCCAACCTCACTGAAGTTAACTTTCAAGCAGATTCAGGAAGGAGCGAGAATGAGTTTGCAGGAGGTGTTGGTGATGGAGTATAGACTCAGTCAGGCCTGTATGGTATGTAATCCAATTCCCTTTAAATGCAATGCTTTATCATTTCATTACCCAAATCAAATCACCTTAAAGCTGTGTTGGCACAGTTTTCACATGCCAGTTATTAGTTTAGGGGAAATACTTGTTATTTGTGTCATAGGTTTTTACTCTTGCTTTGCAGAGGGGTCACGATTTTTATGAGGGAGTCAGAGCAGGTAAGACATATTTTCTTCAAATATTCACATATTATTTCCTAATAAATATAAGGTATCAAATCAGAATGGTGGTTTTAAAGGGTTGGTCAAATTTATAAAAAAAAAAATTTAATGGTTTGAAATTTGAATTAAATTAGCCACAACCATGGGATGTTGAATTAAATTGAATCAACTTGAAGAATACATTTATTTTTAAATTTAAAGACATTTAAATTTTTGTAAATTAAGCCAATCTAGAAGTATAATGCTGTTCCAGAATAGTTTGTAATTTACTAAATTTAACATTTACACATTTTAACATTTTACACATACATATGTAACGTACACATTTCTATCATCGTATGTTATTGGTAATATCCCATATGATGTGTCTATAATATTATGTTTATGGTTCATTCATATTTGTGACCCTGGACTACAAAACTGGTCTTAAGTCGCTGGGGTATATTTTTAGCAATAGCCAAAAAAACATTGTAAGTGTCAAAATTATCTATTTTTCTTTTATGCTAAAAATCATTAAGATATTAAGTAAAGATCATGTTCCATGAAGATATTTAGTAAATTTCCTACCATAAAAATATATGAAACCTTATTTTATTGATTAGAAATAAGCATTGCTAAGAACTCATTTGGACAACTTCAAAGGCGATTTTCTCAGTATTTAGATTTTTTTGCACCCTCAGATTCCAGATTTTCAAATAGAGAAATATTGTCAGATCCTAATAAAACTTATTTATTCAGCTTTCTGAAAAAAAAAGGTCACATTTGTGTTAAAACTACATTTGACATGATGAGTTTCTTACATTTCTGCACATTGTTGATGTTATAAATTGTATAATCTAATAATATCTGTTATTGGTAATTAAGGTTATTATAGGGTTTTACCTCAAATGAAAGTGCCTCTTGCAGTATTCTTTGCCAGCTCCACTCACCTAACCAATTTTTTGTCCTAAGCAACTGCAAAAAAAGGTCAGTGCATACTGTAACTGTCTGATTTTTTTCCCTCTCTGCTTGCAGTGCTCATCGATAAAGACCAGAGTCCAAAGTGGAAACCTTCCACCCTCTCTGGGGTCTCAGAGCAGGCCATAGAAGAATGTTTCAGCTCCCTGGGTGAAAGAGATCTCAAACTATAGAAACTCCCCTCAGAAATCCCCTTGCTGTGTAATCATTTGTGTAAACTCTGTGGAAAGAGAATGGCAGACACTCATTTTTGCACTTGCTGCAATCCGTGATTAACCCTGACAACCTTAACCACATACCCTGGCCATGATTCAGTTTGGTGGGATTAAAGTGTCGTCATGTGATTCATAATATGACTGCCATTAAGCACAGTGTTTTACTACACAAGCAGTTCCACTGGCCTAGACTCCAGGGTATCAAGCCTGACAGAATAAATCTGAATGATTTTGAGACAGCGTGATGCCTTGAATTCAAATAACTTGGTTCTCCTCTTCTTTGCTCATGTAACTATGTGGATGTTCATAAAAAATGTGCGACCTATATGTGTGCAAAATTATAAAGTAAAATTATTGTTTATGATGTATGTTTTTGATTTTGATAGCAGATATGGCATAACATTTCAACAGTGCATCTCAATAAAAACTTTCATTGTATTCATTGAAGTAATTAGTAAATTGACTGATAGACTTAATAGCATGCATGGCAACAGATCATTTAATCTACTTATCAGTTTTATTCATTAAAGCATTGCTCATACTTAAGGTTGGGGATCTAAACAAGCACCCAACTGCAAGTAGTAAAGTCAGGCAAGCGATCTGCGCGTTGTGCTACAGTATGGACATGAATAATATCTCAAATCATGATGACATTTAACGGAGAGCTTTGCTATTCATTTTCAAAACAAACAGCATTTTTCTCTTAGTGGTTAATAAAATCACATTAAAATTCCCATACACTTGCACAGAAGGAAAAGTCATATTTTAAGTGTCGTGATAAATATGAAACGGAAGAATCTGAAAGAAGGCAACAGTTGAGGTATTGACAAAGGCCATGGTTGGTTTATTGGTGTAGCAGTGTTTTTCCCTTTTCTTTAAATTACAGAACTGAGATTGCTCAGACTACAGGTAAATCACTTATGTCTGAAATATACACTGAAATATGAAATACAACAATTTTGGTCAGAATCATCAGCATCTCATCAAACATTTGTGAGAGGTCCTAGGAGAAATCAGCTTGACAGTACACACTGGTACAAAAATAGTCTGAGATTGCTTCTTATTTATACTGGATTTGAAGCACTTTTTTGTTATAGGTAATTACACACTTTTGGCCTAGTATACAAATGGAAGCCTATGAGAGTAATGAACACCAGTGACTCATGTGCTGATTGTTCTTTTAGATGCTGAGATATTCTGAGGTTCTACTCTGAGCACATAACATAGTGTGCTGAAAGGCCTCATGAAATACAACTTTAAGTCCTTCTTTCCTATCTTAAGATTTCACTCTGCATTTATGACTTTCTATGCAGAGGTATAATGGTCAAAGTGCAGTTCTTGCTTAATTGTCTTTGTAACACGCCATAACAGTGACTACCCATGTCTTCTGTGGCCTAGGTTCTGGAAGTAATTTTCTCATTTGTTTTCTCCATAGGGATTCGGAAAAATTATTCAGTTAAGAATTTAAAGCCATTAACAAAAACAAACCGCTTCATCAACCTTTGATTTGAAGCAAAAACATTCTTGGCACTCTGAATAATTATTTTATGACTGAATATGACAATGACACAATATTAAATAAAGATTAAAAAATATAAGTATAAAATAAAACGAAGTTAATTGCAAAACATTCAGATATGCATAAATATAGAAATGATTTGAGAAATCTGATGCTCTATGGGAAAGGGTGACCTTTGAAATTAAGATTTTTTTTTTTGTAGTTATGTAGTTAATGTGATAGAGCTTATATCATATTTTAACCACATCAGAGCTCATGGTAGGTCTGTCTTAAAAGATTTATGCATTACCACTAACAATCCATTTCTCTATGGATAAAACAAATGTCTTCCAGAACCCCACTGTGTCACTGTATTGTGCTGGAGATCATTAAAGGGAGTATATATGCCTACCTGACCACATGGCACAAGACCCAGAAGTGCCAATATCACATCAATAAAAGCATTGGTGAGCAGCTGTTGAAACACTATTAGAAGAGTTATTGTGCTTGCATTAAGAATCATTAAGGATATTGGTATATTTGCTCCCCTGTATGAATTTTGTCTTTAAGTGAGGGGTTCGGCAACCTGGTAGCACTAAGTTTGTTTTTATAATGTCTTGGCCTTTAAGAATTGTATATCTGAGCTCCACAGAAGAAAAACTTATATTAACAAAAT
Organism: Carassius carassius; assembly: GCF_963082965.1. Lineage (NCBI taxonomy): Eukaryota > Metazoa > Chordata > Actinopteri > Cypriniformes > Cyprinidae > Carassius > Carassius carassius. Next base: position 27,279,614 of record NC_081765.1, read on the forward strand.
AGTTTAATGGCTTAATTTGGGAATCCTTCTCTTTTGAATGTATTCTTTCATGGCATCATGAGAATGAAGGATGATTTGTAACCTCTAAATTTAAGAATCCATGGCATGTATCATGTATAAACAACATCTGGCCATAGTATCGACAAAGTTGTTTGTACCCGGAATTACATTTGACAGAGCTGTCATATCAAAAAAAAATTTAGCAGTGAAGTAATGTACACTTATTAATCCATAGAAGCCAGCACTTGCCCCTTAAATAAAAACCATAACCCCTGAGCTGGCGTCCTTTAAATGTGCAGTCACATTTACCATTTTTCAATGATTTTTCACAGGCAAAATCCAGTCATTTCGATAGGAATCCACGTTTAGGAATTTTTGTATCAAGGTCGAAAGATTTCCCCACAGATGGGTTCAAGTAGGTCACTTGAATTCTCAGTGCTGACCAACAGAAATTCTTGGTTTGAAAGTCATCACTACACTGTTGCCAATGGACATTTTTTTGCCAATGAAAATTCACTAATGTGACCAAAACCAATGGATGGATGGAACGTAAAAATGAGGTACTGTCTGATGTGCTGAGCCACATGAACATGAAAATATTAAAGGCAAAAAGATGAAGTATGTACTAAATATGGTTGGGATGACTGTGGCCTTTGGACCAATTAAACCACTGCTTTAAGGGTAAACAAGAGACGCAGTCTTGTGGAATAACAGCTCTTAGTTAAGAAAACAGGCCTCTAAATGTTACTTTTAATGTGTATTTAATGTGAATCCTTAATGGGTCTATAAAAAAAACTGTTTTCAAAGATCAAAAGAACAGCTTCCCAAAATGACATGATCCTCCTCTGGCCTGAAGTTATTTGAAAGCTTTCCTTTACAAACAGGAGGGGTGTAAGCCAGGCCAATCCAGCCTTATTCCATCCAGTTGAAACGTTATGGCACATCACACTCAATGTAGGGGATGTCACTGTACCGGCTGTCCACCTCAGCCCATTGTTGTACTGCCCGGGCCACAATTTCCTCGGAGAGTCTCTGGGCATAGTCCAGCAGAACCAGACTGACCCGTACCGGGTCCTCCATGGAGCCAATCTCTGAGAAAACTAGAACTGCTTTCTCTCCTTGCTTTGCTGGCTTGCCATCCACTTTCTCCGATGAGCTGGAGTTCTGAGTGGGGTCACTGTGCTTAGATTTCATGCATCCCATGATATAAATAATGTAGCATTGGTTTGAAAGCAATGAGGGGAAGAGATGCAAAGATGGTGAGATACCAAGGTTATATTCCCTTGTTTGGAAGTTTATAGGGTTTATGATGTATGGATAAGAAGCTAGGGCGTATTTCTGTGCAAAGTGTAGTTGAGACACTCCAGATGGTCAGCCATGATGTACAGCCACCTCACACTTCCCTGTGTGAAGAAAATGAATGGTTAATGTGAGTTATTTCGCCTTCGCCTGGCTAAATATATATTTTCAAGATGACTATTTTTCAGTGTCTTGACAACCTTGTCCATGACAATTTTAATGACTAAATCTTCACAGGAATGAGGATTTCCTATAAAGAAATATATATATAAAGAAAACTGTGCTTTAATAGGTTAAAGCATGTAGTTTTAAAGAATCGGTTAAAGAAATGCACTGGATGTTTATGCAAACACATAATTCCATAATCACACAGATAATATGCTACTGTTCATTGTGGATTTTTTATTTATAAGGGTTTTTTTTTTTTTTTTTTAGCCCAGTTCGGTTTCAGACCTAATTTAAAAGCTAAATATAATTTATATTCACATTAAACAATACTACATATCTACTTGAAGAAAATAATGTTTGTGTTTATAAAATACCTTAAAAACAAAACTATATTATAATTATGTAGACTATAGCAAATGCATATATCAAACGTGATTGTAACGTTTTACAAGTAAAATTTTGGCTAAATTTAAATCTGCGTTTAGCCTCATCAGTGACATCAGTTCACACTAAAATGCTCTTCCATCAGTTCTCGACTCACTCCGAATCGGATTCAGTTGGTTGGGATGTTTTAGACTGGAGAACCGCTCGGACTAATTCAGTTCGGTCTTCGAACAAATCGATTTTGTGAACTGGTTCAACCTAATCGTTCAAATGATCCGACTCAAAAGAACGATTCGGGCGTCGCTATTAGAATATTTGTCTCGTGCTGTCTCCAGAAACGCTGCATATCCTAACAGCTAATCCTAACAGACTTCTCCTCACAACGAAAGCCGACTCCTTTTTCTGCACAGATACCAACATCTAGAATTTAGAATATACCGCATTTAGAATATAAACATGTTGATTTTGTGGATTCCAAATCTACAAAATCTTTTGGGCGCTAAAATAGTTAATATTTTTAACAATAATATTATTAGGCTACTCTCGGCAATATTCTCTTCGTCTGATACGCGAACCCATTGTAGGCTTTAATGCACAGCAGCCAAAGACAGCCGACAGCCACGTCTGGAAATCTTTTTTCGAGTAAATTCCATGGTCGCGTTTGTGTCAATAAACCCTCAAGGTCAAGACAAATGCTTTTCCTGGTTTTATAGAATGCACGATTATCTGTTTTATATCGTGATATTAAAAGTGCAGATTCTAATGATATAATCAGTGTGGGTACATACCTATTCGGACAGCAGGCTGCGAGCGTCAATATTATGGATATTAAAATCGAAGAATAATTTAATCCATATCGGAGTGCGTTCTTTAAAATGAAAACTGGCATAAATGCACAGTATTAACAGGCAGAAGCTTCCTCCTCTAAACCAGTCTCGATTACTCCACAGGAGAGTGAGAAAGCATGGTGATGAACTTGCTCTTGTGGGGTAAGTCGGGTCAGAATTCAGCATGTCATGTGCGTCCGGAGTCCACATACACTGATAACGTTTCAGTTTCATTGCAATGACAGGACAGCGAAGCCGCTCAACAGCGCATTAATCCGTGTTGTTTTTGCATTTCTCTCTGTCCATTCAGTCATGGCCATCTATATATGACTGAATTTGAAGCTGGGAAATTCTTTCCGTTTCTATTCACGGGCATACTTAGTCTATGATATCCTTGCTTCAAAGTTTGTTTGTAAACTGGGTAAAATAGGTTACTGCAACGCACTCAGACACAGGTTGCGCCTCGCTGTGTTTTTAAATACAATATCGCCACCTAGTGGAAGGACTGTTTTCACTAATACTATAGATAAAGATTTCTAACAGAGGGGTTTCCCAAACTTTTTCATGACAGACCACCCTAGAGATGTACAATCTATTATATGAAAAATAAACGCTTTTTTTTGTCATAGACTACAGCATATAGAAAGAGAATGGGCTATTTCTTGCTGTCACACAAATGTGATTCAATAGTTAATTCCGTGAAGGTTTCGTCAGACTCTTAAATTTGTGAGTTCTGTATGCTTACCAAGAAAATGTTAATTGAATTTGCAAAAATATATTTTGTTGAAACACATTTACATTTCATAAATATACCGCAATAACCAACAATTTAAGGAAGCGTGTTACATTAAAAACCATCAAACAAACAAGCACGATAATTTCAGGCTAGATCATTTTATACCATGTTAGGTATTATCCTAAGTCCATTGGAACTTAATAAAGGAAGATATCTTCGATTCTTCCTTTTTTATCTTCACAATATTAGACTGAACTGAACCGAAGATATAAGTGACGGGATAATGCCCTTTCATCAGCTCATTATCACTAAATGTTCCCAGACTCCAAGCAGTCTTGTATGGCCTTGAAAAAGTTGACTGCACATTTTCCTGCTCCTTATTCTCCTACCGGCTCCTTGCCAAATAAATAAATAGACATGAAATATTTATTTGAGGTGAAACTATGTTATTATGTAAGAAGAAAAACAGTGGAGTAGTGCAGGGAAAATCTGTTTTGACATGCACAACAGCTGGCCAATCAGAATTAAGCATTCCAGAGCACCATAATAATGGACATTTTAATCAGGATTTATTTTCTTGCCATAATCCAACACAACTATAACTTCTAATGTATACTAGAAGTTGCATATCATAATTTTATTTTTTAGTATATATTTATTTAATAATTTTCCACGTTTACTATCTTTATGTGTATATTTTTTACTGATAATTGTGCAAAAATTAGAAGGTCAGGGAAATACCTCACCTGCGTTCCACAATGTATTCCACAAGATGGCGCAATGTATCTTACCCACGGGTCTTAAAAAACTTAAGAACTGCAGCTATGAGGGAGTGTTGGACAAAGATTAATTGTGATTAATTGATATCATACGTTTAAAACTTTACATATGTAGTTTGAAATTAAATCTCGTTGCATTGACAGAATCAACGTGAATATTATCCAAACACATATCTTTCAAATACTACAGGCTACCACATAATATAGGACATAGGAAAAATTAATGCATGAATGTACTGTTAAGATTTTTTAAAAATCTGTTATGATTTCATATGCATAAATGCCACATCTAGCCTTCACATTAGGGTTCAGATGCGTTTGGATAGTGAGTAGCCTAGATGCACGCACTGAAATGGTATACTAAATATGCGTGTTTTTCACATACATGTGCATAATTTGTATTCAAGTCCAGCTGATTATTCCACGACTCCTCTAAGATGTGTCATGCCTCTTTAAGAACTATGAAAGAAGTCCAGCTCTGTCCATTAGGTTTATTGTTGCCAGCTCAGCCAATCATTGAATCTTACGACACAATAGAGTGGCCAAAGTTGCAGTATAAAAAGCCTTGTCGAATTTAAGCATGACATCTACTTGTCCGGTGCGTGGTGAGGTTCATTTGCATAGCAAATCAGATCAAACATCGCAAACATCCTTTAGCACGCTTTGGAACATGCATTTTACACAGGTTTTAATTTCTCTAAGTGTATTAATTGCATATGGTTCAGTGGGTCATGGAGATATAACGGCGCCCCAGCAGCCTTCCACAGCCGCGGAGGAAAGCGAACAGTGTTCCACATGTGAATTCAGACAACACAGCAAGCTGATGAGACTGCATGCCATCAAGTCCCAAATTCTTAGCAAACTCCGACTCAAACAGGCTCCAAACATCAGCCGGGATGTGGTCAAGCAGCTGTTACCCAAAGCACCGCCTTTGCAACAACTTCTGGATCAGTACGATGTTCTGGGGGATGACAGTAAGAATGGAGCTGTGGAAGAGGATGATGAACATATCACCACAGAGACCATTATGACCATGGCCACAGAGCGTAAGGATCGTATATTTCAAAGATTTATTTAAGTAGATGTATCCTCTTAACAATGGACAAAACATAGGGTAGATACTTGGAGAGACCCTTTTCGGCTATTGTGCATTAAATGCACAGTTAATGCTAAAATAATTATCGCTTACTGATTTTTTTTAAAGGGTTTGGTTTGCTCCTTTATCAGCCTTGCTGAACCGATTTTACGCACGCTGAACTTGGAAGTCGGTCGGTCAGAGGAAAATGTTTTCACCATTACCACACGTGACATTTACAAACTGTAGTTGAACCTTGGTTATATCTCAGGCATTTTTTAGGTAAAAAAAATGCGTATTATCATATATACATTATAAGTATGGCCAAATCCATTAGTTTTTAAAAGTATAAATGTTTCCTTCCGCAATGCCGTTTAAGGTATTTTTGATATAAATAACTATAGCCTATATCTAAACTATATGTATATAGTCAATCAATTTTTTACATAGAACTGTCTGCTTTATGTCTGTAATGTATTGTATTTTGTGGGTGTAGTCAACGTTATTTCTTTAAAACGTAATTTTTCAGTTTATATCAGTGCGCCACATCATGAACCGCTTTAATAATAAAACTGTCACTGAAAACAGCAGATATATAATCATATATACAGTCCCTATAATCGCTCTTTCTCTTTTTTCAGCTGACCCCATCGTTCAAGTAGATCGGAAACCGACGTGTTGTTTTTTCTCCTTCAGTCCGAAGATCCAAGTGAACCGGATCGTTAGAGCGCAGCTGTGGGTTCATCTGAGACCCGCGGAAGAAGCGACCACCGTCTTCTTACAGATATCACGACTGACGCCCGTCGCGGACGGAGGAAGGCACATACGAATACGATCTTTGAAGATCGATGTGAACGCAGGAGTGACGTCTTGGCAGAGTATAGACGTAAAACAGGTGCTGACGGTGTGGTTAAGACAACCGGAGACCAACTGGGGCATTGAGATAAACGCGTATGACGCGAAGGGAAACGACTTGGCCGTCACCTCAGCTGAGCCTGGAGAGGATGGACTGGTGAGTTCAGCTGTTCTGGTTACCAAGTATGCGTTTTTATAAAATATAACCAATTTTAGACAGAACTTTGCCAACAGTAATTGTTGTGAATGGCACTAATGAGAAATTATTAAGATGGTTTTAGTTCTACAATACTTTGTTTTAAATAAATTATATTTTAGTGAAACAATGTGTCTTATTGAATCTAAAGTTACCTTCGCCATGTCTAACAAGAAACAAACTAAAAAAAATTTAAAGTTAACCCTCGTGAAACTTAAATTATCTTACATTTAAACTTGTATCACTAAGTCGTACTTTACAAAAAAGATTGTTTTAGTATTTTTATTTAATATAAATTCCATAAAAAAAAGTTTTACATTTATGTTTGCATATTGGTTCTGCTGATATCAGAAATGATCTCATGATTTCCTGGGGGCTGTAACTGCAAATAGAATTGAAAAAATCTTTAATGGCACCATTAAGCAATAATAATCATTAAGTGGAATTGGAACCAGAATCATTAGCATACATTAATGGTTGGACAAAGCTACTTTATGGTCAGACCAGGAGTTGGCAAGCGGAAAGCACCAACAGTAAACTGAAAGACTGGCTCTTTGGTTTCTTTCACTCCCAGCTCCCCTTCATGGAGGTGAAAATTTCAGAGGCCCCAAAGCGAATCCGGAGGGACTCTGGATTGGACTGCGACGAGAATTCATCAGAGTCTCGATGCTGCCGGTACCCTCTCACTGTGGACTTCGAGGACTTTGGCTGGGACTGGATTATTGCTCCAAAACGCTATAAGGCGAATTACTGTTCAGGAGAATGCGACTACATACACCTGCAGAAATATCCCCACACCCATCTGGTGAACAAAGCCAATCCACGAGGCACCGCCGGGCCCTGCTGCACCCCCACCAAGATGTCTCCCATCAACATGCTTTACTTCAACGGCAAAGAGCAGATCATCTATGGCAAGATCCCCTCAATGGTAGTAGATCGCTGTGGCTGCTCGTGAACCAGTGCCCAGACAGGACTTGATCCGTCTCATAACCCGGACATCCGATCACACCATCCACCATCCACTATCAGTGCTTTCCGCAAGACACTGTGCAATAGAAGGACACTCACTCACTCTCTGGGCACTGCTTCAGTTTTTTGTCATTTTCCTCTAAATCAGTATCTCTGCTACAGGAGTCCAATGTTACATGGATGTACTAAAGGAATGCCATACTGGCTGGGCTTGGGAATGGACACTTTTGAAATGGAAGACATTCTCTGCTTTAATTCATGTTTTCACCTTGTTCACAATACTCTCATTAGGATACGCAGACAACATTGTATTATGCAACCACGCCAAAATACAATAATTTAGATCTTTGCTGTAACAGCTGTAACAGGTGCGCTTATTTAAGAAGATAAACAGAGAGGGACTCTTGAACATTGAACAGAGCTTGAATACAGTTATCTGACGCAAACTTCCATATTGCAATAAACACACCGATCAAATTGTTAATTGTAGCTTTTGTCCACTACTCATCTGTCGAACAGCCCTACACACTTGAAGTATTATTGAGATTGTTATTAGGGGACAGAAAGACTTGAAGCAGAGGTGCTGTGAATGCTGTCTACACATTGAAATGTGTTCGAGACAGAGACATCGGAACTGTAAGAATGAATGTTAACATCACGCTAACACCCTGTCTTCAAACCAAACAGTTTGCACTATGGCAGACCAATAGAAAGAATTGGTTGCTAAAAATGTTGTAAAAACTGATTTTGATATGTTTGCTAATTGTATTGTATACTTGCCATTGTTTCCATTAACGGTTGCCTTTTTTAACCATGGTTAGTACATGTATATGAACACAAAATAGCAAAAAAAGTGTACAATATAAATCTATGTATCTGTTCAAACAAATAAAAGGTGCTTGCTTTATATGTTTAACTCTATTATTTCAAATTGTTCAGAAAAAGGATTAAAACTGCACTGAGTTTTGAATGTTTGGAAACCCGCAGTTCTGTACGTATAATCAAAATCATTTGATAAAATGTGTTTATTATCACACTGAGCCAAATTGGCTGTGATCAGATAGTTCAATGGGAAAGTCGGTTTATGTCATGTCTTTTTCTAAGCAAAGGTGAATGTGGGGCACTGTCCGAACTGTGTTAAGAGGTTCCTTTTTGGATTGAATTTACTATCATTTGACCTTTTCATTCGCTTTCCCCCATAATGGCAGCGAGCTGCAGTGTAACATAAGCCCAAATGAACAAATCTTCCCTCGGAATAGTTCAGTGTGAGCATTCAGTAGAGTTTTCTAAAAAGACTTGTGCAGAAATGTTTTGACAGCACGGCTAATTAGACCAAGGCTTATTGGAGCCCTTACTTCCGTCCAGAAGAGGGCGAACTCAGCACTGCCGAGATCTGCTTCCTTTCCTGCTGTGAGTTGGACAGATGCCATGGAAACCAGGTGGGAACTGCTCTAAAATGAACAGAGGGCTGTGGGAGATTAAAAGTCTGACTTGCAGCACCGTCCTTTGTGCCAGGTAATGGCAAGTGTATGATATACAGGAACAGTAATGGTTTCCCCGAGTTGTTATATCTGTCACACGGGAAACGTTTTCAGTGTCTCCGTGGCTTGACAGCTGCCAGCACATTCCCAGGTTGACAGGAGAGGAAGTGACTGTGAGAAAATGGGAAGGCAGCGTGGCTCCTCGAGGGACAGGAGACTCCGGGGGAAAACACATAGCTCATCTCAGTCACCAGGATTCCCCATATCCGTATGAGCTGCAGGGGAGCCGGGTAGAGCTGCATGTGCTTGGACAGGAGGGAAGCACGGTGTACAAGGGGGAAGAGGGACAGCTGCCAGGTGTGGTCAAACATCTGCATCTTCACACTAACATACAGTCTCTGGAACAGCTGGAGAAACACTTGCTTTTGAGTGATGAGTTAAAGGTACGCGCTGCCATGAGGCATCAGGTCGAATATTGATGGCGAGGCTGCAGACAGGTGGCAGATGATACATGTTGTGCTGTTGACATCTCACCTGGTCTGCTGCTGTGGTAAACATGAGCTGTACTATTACCTGTCTGCCAAAAAACAATCAAATTATGTCAGTTTGACTTCTTAAGTCATTCAGGTTTTGAACGAGACAATTGTAAGATTATTTGCTCGAAAGATTCCAACTGCATTTGCTTATAAATATATAAATTAAAATGTATGTTTGTTTGTTTATGCTGGTCCAGTAGATTTATACATGCCTTGTTGATATCATGTGGCTTCACCCCAAAACATAATAAATATTAATATAAAAATAATAAGCATCAAGCATCAAATTCATCAAAAGTGACAGTAGACATTTCTAATGTTACGAAAGATATTTAAAATAAATGCTGTTCTTTTTTTTTTTTAAATCATTTATTTCTGACAGATCATGTGACAGTGACACTGATGGCTGCTGAAATAAATTACATTTTAAAAATATATTCAAATAGATTGGTTTTAAATGTATGACTATTATTGATCAAATAAATGCAGCCTTGTAGAGCACAAGAGGCAAAAAAAAATTTGAAAAGTACTGTAATTTGGTTGGACGGTAAAATCATACAATGAAAACCAAAAATGCTAGGTCTGAAAAAAAAAACATGCATATGATCATTAAATATAATTCTCAGTGACAATTAGTTGTCAGCTGGCCCAAAACTGAAGCTTATTGTTGAGCTCTGCACTGATCTTTTCTAAATCAGTCAACACCAGGTCCACTCAACAGGCACAATCGAAAATACCTTTAATTTAATGATTAATCTAACATTTTGCTATGCAATAATCACCTCAGTTTCCAAGGGAGGTGTGATTCAGTTCCACTGAACTTGTGCTCTCATCTGAAGAAAGCAATGAAAAGTAATAAAAGACATGGGCCTCGGGCAGATGGGTGCAGATGTGCAGCCACTGACGGCTGGTTGTCAGCGCCCCTGATGGATTTATCCAGCACATCCACACTGGGCCCTGCCTTCAACACCACTTGTTTTTTCACTTAGCTGAGAAATCGACATCCGTCTCTCCCAAAACTCTATTGACCCTTGTGGAATCAACATTTGATTAATTACATCGTAAAGCTTCCGTACGTCGAGGACGGGAATGTGTCCTGTTTTAGCAATGTGTAACTCAAGATCACATTTGGGCTGGAATGAGTCATTCAGCAAGTTTTGTCCATAAGTCTAAGTTCATTTACAAGGCACCCTAATGACTGAAGTGGAAAAGGTCTGTGGCAGTAAACCATATGCCCCCAGGAGACCAATTACTGACAGTGATGGAGGATAGATGCTCCTCTGAGGAGACTGCGAGATGTCTGGTTCATTTGGAAAAATGGAAACATGTCCCCTTCTGTGTCATCACAACGCCTGTCAGACAGCTGGATATTCAGGAATCTGAGGTGTTTTGTCATATGGAGAAACAGTTTTGCATTGTTTTGCAATCAAGGCAATAATGTCTGTATCTATTTTAACATATAAAATATTGCTTATTGAAAACTTGTCTGTAATTTCTTATACAAGAATATACTAGTCTGGCTATCTATCTATCTATCTATCTATCTATCTATCTATCTATCTATCTATCTATCTATCTATCTATCTATCTATCTATCTATCCACACTTAACAAAATTATAAACGCAACACTTTAGTTTTTGTCCCCATTTTTCATGAGCTGAATTCAAAGATCTAAGACATTTTCTATGCACACAAAAGACCTATTCCTAGGTCATCCATCCACCTCACAGGTGTGGCATATCAAGATGCTGATTAGACAGCATGATTATTGCACAGGTGTGCCTTAGGCTGGCCACAATAAAATGCCACTCTAAAATGTGATTGCAGTTCATCATCATAACCGACTTGAGTGTGCAAATGCTCACATTTGACGGCATCTGGAACTTTGTAAAGGTGTTATCTTTACAGATGAATCCCAGTTTTCAATGTACAGGGCAGATGGCAGACAGCGTGTATGGCCTCATGTGGGTGAACCCAGGTGCATTTTATTGACGGCATTTTGAATGCACAGATATACAGTTACGAGATCCTGAGGCCCATTGTTGTGTCATTCATCCACGACCATCACCTCATGTAGCAGCATGATAACGCACAGCCCCATGTTGCGAGGATCTGTTCACAATTCCTGGAAGTTGAAAACATCCCAGTTCTTGCATGGCCAGCATACTCCCCGGACATGTGTAATTGCATTACACCTGTGCATTAATCATGCTGTCTAATCAGCATCTTCATATGCCACACCTGTGAGGTGGATGGATTATCTCGGCAAAGGAGAAGCAGAGGTAATCCCCATTCCCACATTTAGCATAAATCCAACACTTATAAATTCTCTAAGGACATGAAAACCACAGTAGGTCATTATACAGTGAATACTGCCAAGCATCACAAGCCATAGTGAGCAATAAGGTGGACAGTATATAATCCACCAATTAAGACAGCAGCAAGACTGCACATTTAAAAGAGTGGATCACCATATGGGTCATTATTCAACTCCATATAGAGCTATGTTTCCTACAAAAAATTCTAAGCAAATTGTGATTTCAGCTTTCAAGCAGAATGAAAATATCCATCCATGGACATCTGTCTTCTGAGGCACAATGTTTCTTAACCTTCGACCCCTGTTGCAGAGGCACTGGAATGGCATTTGGCACGCTCTCTGACCACAATGTGCAGTCCATCTCATGCCAGAGACCGTCCTTCAGTACACTGCTTCCAGCAGTGCCAGCTGCACTCTCTTTAATCAATGAATGCCATTTGACGGCTAATTGTATACATTATGAAATTACAGCACGTTTTGCTGATTTGCACTTTGTTTGAGAAACATTTGTTTTAAAGGATAAAACATCTGAATAAATCATTAAAAGCTGAAAAAAAAATATGAAAATCAATTAATATTGTGTGACATTAATATTGTGTGAATTAGTCATATATAAACACAGAAAGGGGATTGTCCAACCATTGAAGCAATTCAAGCTTTAGTTAGCATTTCCATTAGCTAGCCTCAGTCCAAAATCAAAGCACTGAAAGCAGCTCCAGCTGATACTACAGGCAACCTGTCCTATGCGCAAATTATTTTAGTCTTGTAGTTAACCTGCCTCAATCATCAACTTTCTTAAAGACTTTTTAAGGGAAAAACACATTTCTTGTGATGTACAAAACGTACTCGGTTACTAAAGTAACCTCGGTTCTCTCTTGAAGAGGGAACGAGTACTGCGTCTTAGCTAAGACGCTACGGGAAAAGTCTCTTTTCACGAAATACTGAAGCAAAAAATTATCCTTAATTTTGAATTATTGTAAAGCGCATTTGCAGCAGCACACAGCCATAGGCGAGACGGCTCGCTCGCTCATTGGCTGCTCTGCGGCAACTGCACAGCCTATCGAGCGCAGGCTGATGCAACATCAGTCCAATACCCGCCGAAACGGGTGTGGCCCAACCCTATAAAAGGAGCTCGAAAAGGCTGACTCACCTGATTTATTTCATCGCCGAAGCGAACCAGAGTGAATCGTACGCACGGCAGAGAACGCAGTACTCGTTCCCTCTTCTAGAGAGAACCGAGGTTACGTTAGTAACCGAGTACGTTCTCTTACGAGAGTTCTCTCGTACTGCGTCTTAGCTAAGACGCTACGGGAACCCCATGTAAAGCGCCGTGCGCGCAGGGATCACACACCAATAAACCTGGAAGCAACGCCCAGGATTTACAGTGCACAGTCACCCGAGAGACTCACAGAGAGTCCAGGACAGGAGGGGGGGGGGGCCCTCCGTCCCATATCTAGCAGCATCCGTAGATGCGGCAATATGACATCACACAGTCCAGGCAAGGCCTGACCAATGTGGCAATGCGGGTCTTACGCAATACTGCCCATATAACAGTCGGCAGCGCATAACGCTCGCGATCTCAGAGTTCCAATCAGGGCCCTGATTCGACTATACCGACAGCAGCCTTGCTTGCAAGGCGGGAACCTCCAGGTTATAGAACCTGATAAATGTAGACGGCGAGGCCCAACCTGCCACCATACATATATCCTGCAAGGAGATCCCCGTAGACCACGCCCACGACGAGGCGACGCCCCTTGTGGAGTGTGCTCTGACGCCCAGTGGGCACTGAAGGCCCCTGGAAGTGTAAGCTAACGCTATGGCGTCAACTATCCATCTGGATAGAGTCTGTCTCGAAACAGCCATTCCTTTGGAACGTCCACTGAACGAGACAAACAGCTGCTCAGTCTGTCTAAAGACAGCAGAGCGAGACACATAAGTCAAAGTCAAAGTCACCTTTATTTATATAGCGCTTTAAACAAAATACATTGCGTCAAAGCAACTGAACAACATTCATTAGGAAAACAGTGTCAATAATGCAAAAATAATTGTTAAAGGCAGTTCATCATTGGATTCAGTTATGTCATCTCTGTTCAGTTAAATAGTGTCTGTGCATTTATTTGCAATCAAGTCAACGATATCGCTGTAGATGAAGTGTCCCCAACTAAGCAAGCCAGAGGCGACAGCGGCAAGGAACCGAAACTCCATCGGTGACAGAATGGAGAAAAAAACCTTGGGAGAAACCAGGCTCAGTTGGGGGGCCAGTTCTCCTCTGACCAGACGAAACCAGTAGTTCAATTCCAGGCTGCAGCAAAGTCAGATTGCGCAGAAGAATCATCTGTTTCCTGTGGTCTTGTCCTGGTGCTCCTCTGAGACAAGGTCTTTACAGGGGATCTGTATCTGGGGCTCTAGTTGTCCTGGTCTCCGCTGTCTTTCAGGGATGTAGAGGTCCTTTCTAGGTGCTGATCCAGCATCTGGTCTGGATACGTACTGGATCCGGGTGACTGCAGTGACCCTCTGATCTGGACACAGACTGGATCTGGTGACCACGGTGACCTCGGAACAAGAGAGAAACAGGCAAATATTAGCGTAGATGCCATTCTTCTAATGATGTAGCAAGTACATAGGGTGTTATGGGAAGTGTTTCCGGTTCCGGTTTACCTAATTAATGCAGCCTAAAAATCCTTTAACGGATTTGGATAATAAAAGCATATTAGTATGTTATGTGTATGCCAGGTTAAAGAGATGGGTCTTTAATCTAGATTTAAACTGCAAGAGTGTATCTGCCTCCCGAACAATGTTAGGTAGGTTATTCCAGAGTTTAGGCGCCAAATAGGAAAAGGATCTGCCGCCCGCAGTTGATTTTGATATTCTAGGTATTATCAAATTGCCTGAGTTTTGAGAACGTAGCGGACGTAGAGGATTATAATGTAAAAGGAGCTCATTCAAATACTGAGGTGCTAAACCATTCAGGGCTTTATAAGTAATAAGCAATATTTTAAAATCTATACGATACTTGATAGGGAGCCAGTGCAGTGTTGACAGGACCGGGCTAATATGGTCATACTTCCTGGTTCTAGTAAGAACTCTTGCTGCTGCATTTTGGACTAGCTGTAGTTTGTTTACTAAGCGTGCAGAACAACCACCCAATAAAGCATTACAATAATCTAACCTTGAGGTCATAAATGCATGGATTAACATTTCTGCATTTGACATTGAGAGCATAGGCCGTAATTTAGATATATTTTTGAGATGGAAAAATGCAGTTTTACAAATGCTAGAAACGTGGCTTTCTAAGGAAAGATTGCAATCAAATAGCACACCTAGGTTCCTAACTGATGACGAAGAATTGATAGAGCAACCATCAAGTCTTAGACAGTGTTCTAGGTTATTACAAGCGGAGTTTTTAGGTCCTATAATTAACACCTCTGTTTTTTCAGAATTTAGCAGTAAGAAATTACTCGTCAGCCAGTTTTTTATATCGACTATGCAATACATTAGTTTTTCAAATTGGTGTGATTCACCGGGCTGCGAAGAGATATAGAGCTGAGTATCATCAGCATAACAGTGAAAGCTAACACCATGTTTCCTGATGATATCTCCCAAGGGTAACATATAAAGCGTGAAGAGTAGCGGCCCTAGTACTGAGCCTTGAGGTACTCCATACTGCACTTGTGATCGATAGGATACATCTTCATTCACTGCTACGAACTGATGGCGGTCATATAAGTACGATTTAAACCATGCTAATGCACTTCCACTGATGCCAACAAAGTGTTCAAGTCTATGCAAAAGAATGTTGTGGTCAATTGTGTCAAACGCAGCACTAAGATCCAATAAAACTAATAGAGAGATACACCCACGATCAGATGATAAGAGCAGATCATTTGTAACTCTAAGGAGAGCAGTCTCAGTACTATGATACGGTCTAAATCCTGACTGGAAATCCTCACATATACCATTTTTCTCTAAGAAGGAATATAATTGTGAGGATACCACCTTTTCTAGTATCTTGGACAGAAAAGGGAGATTCGAGATTGGTCTATAATTAACTAGTTCTTTGGGGTCAAGTTGTGTTTTTTTGATGAGAGGCTTAATAACAGCCAGTTTGAAGGTTTTGGGGACATATCCTAATGACAATGAGGAATTAATAATAGTCAGAAGAGGATCTATGACTTCTGGAAGCACCTCTTTTAGGTTCTTCCTTGTAACAAGAAGTAGAATTTACAATTTTGGCTATATGAAGTTTGCACAGAACTAAATAATGATCTGAGATATCATCACTTGGCTGAATAATTTCAACACCATCAACATCAATTCCATGTGACAGTATTAAATCTAGAGTATGATTTCGACAATGAGTAGGTCCTGAAACGTGTTGTCTAACACCAATAGAGTTCAGAATGTCTATAAATGCTGATCCCAATGCATCTTTTTCATTATCAACATGGATATTAAAATCACCAACTATTAAGACTTTATCTGCAGCCAGAACTAACTCGGATGTAAAATCACCAAACTCTTTAATAAAGTCTGTATGGTGCCCTGGTGGCCTGTATACAGTAGCCAGTACAAACATAACAGGAGATTTATAATTAACATTTGTTTCTCTGGATAATGTTATATGAAGCACCATTACTTCAAACGAGTTATACTTGAAGCCTGCCCTCTGAGAAATCCAGAAAATGTTGTTATAAATTGAAGCAACTCCTCCACCTTTGCCTTTTAGACGCGGCTCATGTTTATAACAGTAATCTTGGGGGTTGGATTCATTTAAAATAATGTAATCATTAGGTTTTAGCCAGGTTTCTGTCAAACAGAATACATCTATATTATGATCAGTGATCATATTATTTACAAAAAGTGTTTTCTTAGAAAGGGATCTGATATTCAATAAGCCAAGCTTTATCATTTGTTTATCCATATTGCTTCTGTTTTTTATTTGTTGAACCTCAATTAAATTGTTAATCTTAACTTGGTTTGGACGTTTTTTGTATTTTCTAGTTCGGGGAACAGACACAGTCTCTATAGTGTGATATCTAGGTGAAAGAGTCTCTATGTGCTGAGAATTAACTGACCTCTGTGACGGGAGGCAGCTAGCAGACGGTCGGTTTAGCCAGTCTGTCTGCTTTCTGACCTGGGCCCCAGTTAGTCAAGTATAAACACTAAGACTATTTGCCATATTTCTAGAGAGAAGAGTGGCGCCACCCCAGGAGGGATGAAGACCATCTCTTTTAAACAGGTCAGGTCTGCCCCAAAAGCTCGTCCAATTGTCTATGAAACCTATGTTATTCTGTGGGCACCACTTAGACATCCAGCCATTGAGTGATGACAATCTGCTATGCATCTCATCACCACGGTAAGCAGGGAGGGGACCAGAGCATATTACAGTGTCTGACATCGTGCTTGCAAGTTCACACACCTCTTTAATGTTATTTTTAGTGATCTCCGACTGGCGAAGTCGAACATCATTAGCGCCGGCATGAATAACAATCTTACTGTATTTACGTTTAGCATTAGCCAGCACTTTTAAATTTGCCAAGATGTCAGGCGCTCTGGCTCCCGGTAAACATTTGACTATGGTGGCTGGTGCCTCTATATACACGTTCCGTACAATAGAATCACCCATAACTAGAGCACTTTCATCAGGTTTCTCAGTGGGTGCATCACTGAGTGGGGAGAACCTGTTTAATGTTTTGATCGGAACAGAAGAGCGGTGTTTTGACCCACGACTACGCTGCCTCACCGTCACCCAGTTGCCCTGCTGCAGGGGCTCTGTTTCCGGAACCGAACAATGTACAGGAATCCCTGAGCTAGACGCATCCAAAGCCGTATCTAGAGCCCTAACATTCTTACTGTCCTCAATTAAAGTTTGGATGCGTGTCTCTAGTTCTGAAATCTTCTCTGTCAGCCTAACTATATCCCTGCATTTATCACATGTGAATCCCTCATCAGCGACAGAGATAGATAAACTGTACATGTGGCAAGAGGTGTAAGTAACAATGACGGGAGAAGGCATTACTCACCGTGCTTGATGAAAATTCTTACTGCGGTTGTTTGATGAACTTGTGAAAAACTGGAGCGTGAGGAGAAAAGAAAACAGCGATAGGTTCGAATGAAAACGCTAATGACAAGCTAACGAGTGCTAACGCTTTGCAGGTGTACTGCACTCACGGATATAAAATAAAAGTGAACGATCAAAGTTAATCTGATAAGATTGATCGATAATATCAGAAAAATGGTGTGAATTAAGTTATATTTTACCACTTTAAAAAACAGAGAGTGATAGTAAGATAAAGATTCTAGAGAAAAAAATAAAATAAAAACAGCTACACGGAGCTACGATTTGCTACAGAAGGCCAACAGGAAGTAGAGAAAACACTGTCCAACAGCGACACCCGCTGGATGTATCTTAAAGCCCTAACAGGGCAAAGAAGACTCGAGTCTCCATCCTCTCCTGACACAGACAGGGCAGACAGGGCAATAACCTGAGCCCGAAACGGCGTGTTGAGGGATTTCGGCACATAACTGTGCCTAGGTTTGAGTATGACCCTTGAGTCATTAGGCCCAAACTCCAAGCACGACTGGCTCACCGAGATCGCGTGCAGGTCACCCACACGCTTCACTGAAGCGAGAGCCAACAAGAACACTGTCTTGAACGACAGATGCTGGGGCTAATCGTTTGGATAGGCTCGAAAGGGGAACCCTTCAAGGCCTCCAAAATCGTCGCGAGGTCCCAAACAGGGACTGGATAGGCTCGAAAGGGGAACCCTTCATGGCCTCCAAAACCGTCGCGAGGTCCCAAACGGGAGGATTCAGCCTCCTAGCTCCTCTAAGGAAGCGGATGACCAAATCGTTCCTTTCCATTGACTGACCGAGCGCTGTCTCAGAAAACGCTGCGATAGCCGTCACATAAACTTTGAGCGTGGATGGGGCTCTGCCCTTATCCAACAGCTCCTGTAGGAAGGAGAGAACCTCCGTCACCTCACAACTAAGGGGTGAACATCCCCGAGCTGTGCACCAGCTGGAGAACACCGACCACTTTGAGGCATACAGCCGTCGTGCCGACGGAGCTCTAGCCTGAGTGATGGTATTTAGCACTCCCACTGAGAGATCAGCGGGTAACCGTTGAGCGCCCACACATGGAGGGACCACAACTCCGGTTGAGGGGGGGCCAAATCGAGCCCCCGGCATGCGAGAGGAGATCCCTCCTCCACGGCACTGACCACGGGGCAGTGTCTGCTAACTGCATCAAATCTGGGAACCATGGTTGGTTCTTCCAAAATGGTGCTACAAGCAGTATTGAACATCCCGTTTCTCTCACCCGTTCTATCACCTGCGGAAGGAGGGAGACGGGGGGAAAAGCATAAAGCGGGCAGCACGGCCATCTCCGTGACAGCGCGCTTTCGTTCTTGGAAAAGAACGAGGAGCAGCGAGCGTTTTGTGGGACGCGAAGAGGTCCACCTCCGCCCTGCCAAATCTCTCCCACAACAGCAGGACTGTTTGTGGGTGTAGAGACCATTCGCCCGTGGGAATGTTGTTTCTGGACAGCCTGTCTGGACCCAGATTCTGTAGCCCAGGCACATGAACTGCCCTCAGCGAGCGCAAGTTGCGCTGAGCCCAAACTAGGAGGCGTTCTGCCAACCTGTACAGGTTTCGGGACCCGAGACCGCCCTGGCGATTTATGTAGGACACCACAGACATGTTGTCCGAACGGACTAAGACGTGGTGGCCTTTGATTCAGGGACAAAAGCGCGTCAGCGCGTTCTCCACTGCCAGCATTTCCAGACAGTTGATATGTTGGAGCTTTTCCCGTTCTGACCACAGGCCAAAGGACGGTCTGCCCTCGAGCAGCGCTCCCCATCCCGAAGTGGAGGCGTCTGTTGACACCATCTTCACTTTCGAGGAAGTCCCCAGGCTTACACCTGATTGGTACCAGTCATTCGCTGTCCAGGGTTTCAGGGCTGTAACACAGCTCTGATTGACCCTGAGACGCACGCTCCGCGCAGTACTCGCGCTCACAGCCAGAACTGCAGGGGGCGCATGCGGAGCAGGCCCCACCGAAGAACTGGAGAAGCTGAGGCCATGAGACCTAGCATCTTCTGAAATTCTCTGAGCGAGAAGGTCGCGCCGCAGCGGAGAGAGCTCGCTGTGCGCTGAATGCCCAACGCGCGCTGTGGCGACAGCCGCGCCGTCATGGAACGTGAGTCCAGAGCTATACCCAAAAACAGTATCGTCTGACTGGGGTTCAGCGAACTCTTCGTCCAGTTGACACTGAGACCGAGTTTCTTGAGGTGATCGAGTAAAATGGCCCCGTGTTCCACGAGCTCTGATCGTGATTGAGCCAGAATCAGCCAGTCGTCCAAATAGTTCAGCACTCGCATGGCTCTGAGTCTGAGAGGAGCGAGCGCTGCGTCCATGCACTTCGTAAACGTACGAGGAGCCACAGACAAGCCGAACGGCAGGACTGTATACTGGTATGTCTGGCCCTCGAAGGCGAATCTCAAGTATCGCCTGTGACGTGACGATATCTGTATTTGAAAATACGCGTCCTTCAGATCTATTGACATGAACCAGTCTCCTTTGCGAATATGCGCGAGGAGTCTCCTGGTTGTAAGCATTTTGAAACTGCGTTTCGCCAATGCTTTGTTCAGCTGTCTTAGATCCAGTTTGGGCCTGAGACCCCCGTCTTTCTTGGGCACTAGAAAGTATTTGCTGTACAGCCCCCCTTCGCTTTGAGCTTGAGATACAGGCTCCACAGCCCCTCTGCTCAACAGTTTTGATATTTCGGCTCGAAGTAGGTGCGCTACTTCTGTTTTGACCGTAGTTTCGACGCGCGCTAAAAAGCGCGGAGGGCGTCGGAAAAACTGTAGCGAGTAGCCTCCCTTTATAATGTCTAGCACCCGATCCGGAACCCCTGGAAGCGCTGACCATGCGTCTGCATGAACAGCTAGGGGTTGGATGCGAAGCGCGCTCTGTTGCTGGGCAACGGCAGCGCTTCGATGTGCTCTAACATGGGCGTTAAGCCTGTGACATTTGAGGCGAGGAGCGCGCTGATCACAGCGACCCCCCCACGGTGCTTAACCGAGTGAGGGAGGGCTGAGCGGGTCCCGTGGGACTCGTGCTGTCTGTGAGTAATTGTGGGCTGTAAGCGTGCACATTTACTGCTTTAGACTCGCTGTCTGCCTGGGCAGAACAAACATGCACGGGTTTCGTTTTTACAGAAACCACATGACGCGTGTGACATAGTGTTTGTGGGCACTGAGGAGTGGGCACGTTTACTATGCAGTGCGCGCGATCGACTTGAGTCGCTTTTATGGGCGCGAGCCCTGTGTGAAGGGCTGTGCTTATATGTGGAGATGGGCACTGAGCAGTGGGCATCGTCACTACATTTATAGCACCATCGGCCGTGGCCGGGACACCAGAAATTACACCTTTTTCGGGAAATATCTGGGTAGCCGTGATAATGGTTTTTGTGTGCAGGCAAGCGGGCAACCGTACAGGCTTGCGCATTGCAAAAGACGCTGAAACAGTCACAATCCCTGGAACTGAAACAGCGGCGCGCTTGGGTGAGAGTTCGGCCGCGGCGACTCGTACACCGGCGCTTTCCTAGGATGGCTTCGGGGCTTCCGGCCTCACCGTGATCCTCTGCCGTGGTCCCCGCGGCGCGGGGCGACGGCCGGTAGAGCGAGAACGGGGTCTCGAGCTGCGTTGCTGAAGCTGTTGTGATAACGGCTTTTGTGTGCAGGCAAGCGGGCAACTGTGCAGGCTTGCGCGTTGAAGAAAACGCTGAGACAGTCACAATTCCTGGAACTGAAACAGCGGCGCGCTTGGGTGAGAGCTCGGCCACAGCAGAGCTCGTACACCGGCGCTTCGATGAAGCAGCAGGAGGCGGGGGGTGTGGCTGAGAGCTTTGCGAGGCCGGTCTAGCACGACTCGCTGCAGAACCGGAGCGCTTGCCATGTCTGAGAGCGTCAGGCCTAGATGCCTCTCAGCCACCGTAGCGGAAGCCATAACTCGTCCCATGGCTTGTGCAGCGGATTTAGTAGCGAAGCACTCCTAAAATCCGCGAGACAGATAGCCTCAGGTCCCATCTTGTCCAGTTTACAGAGGAGATCACCCTGGAATATCTGCAGCCATCGTGTGTAGTGCAGACGCAGCCTGCTCAGCAGCAGAAAAGATTCGCGTGAGCAGAGATGACGTCATGCGGCAGGCTTTAGATGGCAACACCGCTTTCGTCCGCCGTCCAGCAGAGGGCGGGTAAAGGTGCGTCGCTATCGCCTGTTCCACCGGCGGAAGTGACTGGTAGTTCCTGTTTTTAGCATCATCCAGTGCGGAGAATGCTAGTGAGACAGACGTATGAGTTCGCGCTGAATATGGAGCGTTCCAAGCCTTTGCCACCTCTTCGTGAAGCTCAGGAAGAAATGAGGCGGGCTCTGAGAAGTACGCTCATCCGAAAGGAAACCACCATCCAGCCGGGAACGAGAGGGGGGGCGCTGGTGCAAACCACTCGAGGCCGAGACTCGTCGCGGCCAGCGTGAGCACTCGCCTCGGCTCCTTCTCGATGTCAGCTCATTTGCTGGGCTTCTGAGCAGAAGGCGCGAGATCCCCGGAGCTCGCCCAGCCCTCACTGCCCGAAGCTAGCAGAGAGCACGTGTCCTCTTCCCCCGACGCGGCCCTGAGATCGACTTCCTCGGACGACGCGGCAGCAGACAGCGGGCACTGCCCATCGGGAAGCGATGCAGGGGAGGCCAGTGAAGCAGGGCGAACCGGCGAGCTTGGTTGAGCTGAAGACGGTTCCGGAATCCGCTGGAAGCGTCGCTTTTTACGGCGCCTAAGCGCAGCGGAAAATGCAGGCTCAGAGAAAAGGCCAAGCGAGTCCTCAGAGTCACCACTGGCAACAGCTCGCAGTGAGGGCATCCGCCGTCAGCGAGCGCGAGCGCTGCATGATCTTCACCCAGGCAGGAGACACAGATGACGTACCGGTCTCCCTCGCTGAGTGGGGCTCTGACAAGCCGCAGGAAGGCATCTTAAAAAAGACGCAAGCTCTTTTACGAGTGCGTGTCGCAGGGCGAACACACACACACGCATAAAGAACAGTTGGATATAACAGAATTGAAAGGATATGTGCGCCGGAACGCGCAGCAGGAACGGCAGTGGAAGGCAGCGTTGGCAAGTGGCTTCAGGAATAGCTCGTCCCGCTGAGATGCTATCTGACGGCGCTTGCTTCTTCGTGATCCAACGATGCGTGAGCTTCGCTGAAGAGATGAAAAATCAGGTGAGTCAGCCTTTTCAAGCTCCTTTTATAGGGTTGGGCCACACCCGTTTCGGCGGGAAGTGGCATGAAGGGCGCGAAGCTAAGACGCAGTACGAGAGAACTCTCGTGAGAGAACTAAAAATCAATAAAAACTTGGTAGAAATCACAGTAGGCTACTTCAATCTCGTCGATGTAACAACTCAAATGAGAGCTAGCAAATGTTGTTATGGTTCTGTCCTCACACAACTTTCTACATTGTAAGGAGAAAAAAACGTTTCTTATGATGTAACAGTTACAAATCTATAAAGACCTGGAAAAATTTAACGTACTTAAGATTTGTCGATGTAACGACCATTACATTCTCGTGCAGGGGCACGTACTTGTTTGTGTGGTTCTTGTGTAAAAACACGTATTGTGATGTATAAATCTACAAAAACGTGAAAAATGTACAGCACTTGTTTCTCGAGTAATGACTGAAAACAAGAGCGCGCTAGTGTGACACTGTTGCAATTGCAATTGTCACGCTTCTCGAAATCTTGAAACTTCATCAGACGCTGAAAATAAATATATAAAGCTGATAGATAGATAGATAGATAGATAGATAGATAGATAGATAGATAGATAGATAGATAGATAGATAGATAGATAGATAGATAGATAGATATTCAATTGCAATTATTTGCTTAATATGTATAAAATGTAGTTAATTCAATATTTTGAGTAAGCACAGAACTGTTCTTTCAATTTATGATTTCTATTGAGAAATAAGATTGTATTTAAATATTCACTTATGCTCACTTATTTTTTTATCTATTTTTAGCTAATATGAAGTTATATTATGTCACTACAGTCTCCCAAGACATTTGCCTTAGCAGAAACATTAAGTCTTTTTTCCATGTTAAGTTAATGGCTTAATGATAAAGCTGGCCAGTGCAGATTTAACTGCACCCAGGAGCCTCAAAATCCAATAAAATGTCATTCGTTCCCTATTATTTGACGAAACACATAATTGCCTTGCATGTACACTTATAACAAGGCTAGCCTAAATAATAAAGTAAAATAAAATGTTTTGTATATACCAGTTGGCATGCTACACCACATTTATACCGGCTCTAATGAGCTCACATGTGCTGAACCTGAGCGCAGAGCCCACGTGGCAGTGAATCGGATCATGCAAAGGCAATGCAACTCAATAGCACGTCTTATGATAATATTGTATTTAACATAGGGAAAGGTCAAACCACAGCGCACGTTTTAGTTTTCACAGCCCTGTGCTGCAACTTCAGCACTCACTCTCGCATAGCCGCAGGGTGCAAATTCTAAAAGCAGGGGAGAAGTGAGGCAGCACTCAGGGGCCTCATTTCTCACTGACCCTTGTTTGAGACTTCCATTAAAGCTGGGAATATGTGTGCCTGCTCTCTCGAAACAGCCAGTGCTGTGTTTCCCAAAAGCATAATTGAGCATAGTTGGTTTCAATGGGTCTACAATGTACTTAAACTTACAATGCTTTTGGGAAACGCAGCCCAGTAGTCTGATAGTTGGGATTAACCAACGATCATCTCAAGAGCATACACTCGTTTAAAAAGATCACACTTAATTTATTTTATCACCTCATTGGTTTTAGGCCAAAAATCATTTTCCTTCAGAATACAGATGCAACAGGTTTACTTATTGCACTGTGGTGTGAAAAACCAAGCCTGGGTTAACATGGGTTATTTTTTATATGTTCGGATGCTAGTGCACCATTTGGCTTTGCGTACAGTAAATTTGCACGTTAATCGGGTCCAAAATGAAGCGACACATGCTACGTGCATCTACTCCCAAGCTATTCTTAGCTCAGTGATAAGGATTGAGAAAGGCCAGAGAAAAGAGCACCACACCCACCTGTTTTGATTTAGCAAAAGGAAACAAGGTGCAATGCATGACTGAGCAAAATTTGCTGAGACAATGTGTAGGCCACAAGAAATAACGTCACTATTAAAATCTTGTGCCATCTCAATATATATTGGTCAATTGCAAAATGGGTCTATAAGACCAGGGAAATAATAATAGTAAAAAAAAAATCGATAAATTAACAGAAAAGTTTCAATATACCATATAATATACATTTAGCTGACGCTTTTATCCAAAGCAACTTACAATTGCTATATATATGTCAGAGGTTGCACACCTCTGGAGCAACTAGGGGTTAAGTGTCTTGCTCAGGGACACATTGGTGTATCACAGTGGATTCGAACCCGGGTCTCTCACACCAACGGCATGTGTCTTATCCACTGCACCAACACACCATATTTTAATTATGTTTTCTACAATTCTAAAAGTTTTTCTAAAATTGTATTTCTGGGTTTAAATGAAAAAATAAAATCTCAGATGTTTTTGAGCTAAATTTCTGATGTTCTCCAGCTGCATTATATACAGGGGTACACATACATTTTTCAGCCTGGTTCTCATAAGAGAACCTGGAGATTTGGTTTGGTCCTCACACTGCATATAGCATGACCCATTAAATGCAACTATAAAAAATGAATTATTAATAGTTTTTAATATTATTACACTTTATTTACTTAGTTTTTTAAAAATTAAATAATAGTAAATAAACTAAATAATAGTGTGTGATAATATTATTAAAAATAAAAAGCAGTCCTAGTATTAAATACAAATGCTTTTTTATAGTAAATAAACTTAAAAATAAAATGCTAATATTTACTACTTGTTTGTTTGCCTCTTTAAGAAGAATCGCTTTATGTATTCCCCAATTTGAAAAAAAGCGTCTAAAAATAAATAAACAAAAGCGTTTTCATCATATTCAAAATTAAAATCAGCAGGCTTTTATTTTGGCGGGTTGCCGGCAAGTAAGTATACGTGCTTCCAGATTTAGCGCTGCTGATTAAAGAGCGTCAGTGGATGAATGTCACAGTTTTGTATTGTGCTTTGAAACAGTAGGCATAGCCTAGATTTATGCTTTCAGGTTGAAAATAAAACTTATATAGTACAGTTTGTGATCTAAAATGGTAATTGTGCATTAACAGCTGTCAACCATGTCGGTAAGCAAATGCGCTGTCAGAACATATTTATATTACGCATTTTTTATTTTGGTCGCGCATGCGGACCTGTGGACCACCTATGTGCACCCCTGATTATACACAAAAATATAGTAAAACATATTATGAAATATTATTAATATTTTAAATAATTGTTTTATATTGTATAATTTATATTGTAAAATGTATTTTATTCCTGTGATGGCAAAGCTGAATTTTCATTCATCATTAGGCCTACTCCAGTCTTCAGTGTCACGTGACCCTTCAGAAATCATTATAATTTGCTGATCTGGTGCCCAAAAAACATTAAATATTAATATCAATGTTGAAAACAGTTGTGCTACTTAAAATGTTTTGTGGAAACCATGATACATTTGTTCATGATTCTTTAATAGAAAGTTGAAAACCGCAGCATTTATTTCAAATAGAAATCTTTGTAATATTAAAGGGATAGTTCACCCAAAAATGAAAATTATGTCATTAATGACTCACCCTCATTGACCCGGAAGAGAAGACAATGCTGAATAAAGTCGTAGCTTTTTGCTATTTTTGGACCAAAATGTATTTTCGATGCTTCAAAAAATTCTAACTGACCCTCTGATGTCACATGGACTACTTTGATTATGTTTTTCTTACCTTTCTGGACATGGACAGTATACCATACACACAGCTTCAATGGAGGGACAGAAAACTCTCAGACTAAATATAAAATATCTTAAACGGAGGTCTTACGGGTTTGGAACAACACGAGGGCAAGTCATTAATGAAATAATTTTAATATTTGGTTTTTTTTTACTGATCCGTGTCCTGCTGAATAAAGGGATTATTTTGTTTAAAAACTAAAAATTAAGAGTCAAAATTTTAGACCCATGTCTTCTGTAGAAGATGAAAATGAATTACTGGGTCCCCAGAGGTTAAAATGCAGTTCGTGGAACTGATCAAACACTGAAAAACCACAAACCATATGACTACAGGGGAGCAACTGTTAAAACTTCACAGCATCTGAGCCTTATTTTCAACTGGTAATTGGAGGTCCCTGACTGTGACTGCACACTTTTCGGCAAACACTAGAGCCCTCCCCTTTTGGCTTTATGGGCCCCGAGTGCAGACTCGTGATCAGCATTTAAGGTGCTGATTTTTGGCAGAGAGTGAATTTACAACCACACTGCATTCAATTTTGTGGTTCACTGGCATCTGCTGTGGGGTCAGTAGTTCTGGCTTGTTTACTTTTCTAATCAGAAGTCAACAAGGCAAACTTTTAAAGGCGAGCACTTGCCCTTTCCTTCATTACCTGCAATGTCTAATTTTCCCACAATAAATTAAGACAGAAAATCAAAATACATAAATTAACATCACTGAAATATGGTTTCAAAATCTTAATGTGTCATAATTGATATTCACAGTTTTTTAGCTTTTCCCTCATAAAATCGTTCATAATAGTAAAATTTGTCATTTCTGGACTGAAGTAGCTAATGCATTATAATTACAGCTATTATATTTGCATATGTTGTGGAAAATAAAATGGTGATGGTAAATGGTAAATGGTGAATACATATAGTACGCATCTTGATTAAACATTTAGAATCCAGTTTAATAAGTATTTATACCTCAAGTCATGAATGAAAACTGTAAATCAACAAGACAAACATTTATTATTTCAAATAAAATGAAAACTTTCATGGTATAATAAATGTTAGTGTGCCAATAGGGTCTTACAACAAAGTCCTTGAAATCCTTAGCAATAATTAGACATGATTTGCAGAGCTTCCTGCTCAATTTCAGGAACAGTAACCAGATCATGAAAAAATGGTCATCCATGAAAGCAGACCCGACTTTCTTCTTCAAGATCCCGTTTCATTCGGCAAAGTGTTTGTAACATCAGCTCTGGAGAGGTTCAGAGGTAACTGTCTATAGCTAGTCTCACAGCTTTACTCTAAAAGAAAAAGTGGGAGAAAGAGAGTTTTTTCAAGCAAAAAGGAAGCTAACAAGATACTAACTCCAGTCTAATATTATTAAATAAATAGTTCACCCAAAAATGTTAATATGTCACCCTCAGGAAATTCAGAAAAAACCCTCAGGGAATTATTCCATAATAACACTGCCTCCAGTGAAAAAGTCCATCCCCTGTTGTCCTCTCACATTAAAATCCATAACCATATTTTATTAGAACTGTTTTTGCTTATAAACAGTGCTTGATCTGGGCATTTTTCTCTCCTGATTCAGACGAGATGACTTTGGATAGAGGAGTTGTATTTTAACATGACGTTTGATGTTGAATTTGTCTCTTACAAACATCCTTTTTTCACTTCAGTCATGTGTCGTGTGGATTACTTGTGAATTATTGCTATGTTTTTATCAGCTGTCTGAACTCTCATTCTGACGGCACCCATTCACTGCAGAGATCCATCTGTGAGCAAGTGTAATGCTACATTTCTCTAAATCTGCTCCAATGAGGAAACAAACTTATCTACATCTTGGATGGCCTGAGGGGGAGTACATTTTCATCTAATTTTCATTCTTTTATTAAACTCTCCAAATGTGCTCGTATTTTGATAAAGTGGCGGCAAATTAAAAATGGATCATTAAAAACTACCTCTAGGTAGTTTGAGACTTTGAGAGGTCTACATTGCTCCATGGTTTTTGCATCCTGGACCCTTATAGTCTGCAGGATCTCCCTCAGGTCTCCTATCCCGAAGAAAGGCATGCAGTCGGCCATGCCCGTCACTTCAACATGCCTCTCAGAAGACGAGGAACCTGGCCAAGATAAGCAACAAGCAAGGATTAATAAACTCCAAGTACAACATTCTCCAGGAAAAAAATAATAAATAAATATTGTGATTTACACGCTGGGTAGAAACCAAGTCAGATGGGCATTGCACCAAATTACGCTATTACCATGTCTTTGTGGACTGGAAAGAAAAACCAAGGTGGAGGAGGTTTTCAACAGATGATTTAAAGATGATTGCTTTTCCCTAGATGCATCTCAATGAAGAGGTGAAATGTATGGAAAGGTCATCAAGGAAGCACAAACAAAACATTTTCTCCTTCCCTATGCACTTTAGAAAGAAACATCACTTGATCTGCCATGCTTACAAAATTATATTATTGGCAATATGATAAATATTGACTAGACACTCCAAAAGTGACTTTCCCATTGCAAGTACTAAATGTTTATTATTTATTTCCCCAGGGCATTGCTAAGTGGTTGCTAGGGTGTTTTGGGGGATCGCTAGGACGTTTCTTACCACAGGCCAAGTCAAATGAGCCAGCTTCACATCAGTGTTATTTTAGTATTATTTCTATACTATTATAGTATTTATTCATATTTTTATATTTTCCATTTTTTAGTAATTTTGTGCTTTTGTCTTTTTTATACAACCCGAATTCCGGAAAAGTTGGGACGTTTTTTAAATTTTAATAAAATGAAAACTAAAAGACTTTCAAATCACATGAGCCAATATTTTATTCACAATAGAACATAGATAACATAGCAAATGTTTAAACTGAGAAAGTTTACAATTTTATGCACAAAATGAGCTCATTTCAATTTTGATTTCTGCTACAGGTCTCAAAATAGTTGGGACGGGGCATGTTTACCATGGTGTAGCATCTCCTTTTCTTTTCAAAACAGTTTGAAGACGTCTGGGCATTGAGGCTATGAGTTGCTGGAGTTTTGCTGTTGGAATTTGGTCCCATTGTTGCCTTATATAGATTTCCAGCTGCTGAAGAGTTTGTGGTCGTCTTTGACGTATTTTTCGTTTAATGATGCGCCAAATGTTCTCTATAGGTGAAAGATCTGGACTGCAGGCAGGCCAGGTTAGCACCCTGACTCTTCTACGACGAAGCCATGCTGTTGTTAAAGCTGCAGTATATGGTTTTGCATTGTCCTGCTGAAATAAACAAGGCCTTCCCTGAAATAGACGTTGTTTGGAGGGAAGCATATGTTGCTCTAAAACCTTTATATACCTTTCAGCATTCACAGAGCCTTCCAAAACATGCAAGCTGCCCATACCGTATGCACTTATGCACCCCCATACCATCAGAGATGCTGGCTTTTGAACTGAACGCTGATAACATGCTGGAAGGTCTCCCTCCTCTTTAGCCCGGAGGACACGGCGTCCGTGATTTCCAACAAGAATGTCAAATTTGGACTCGTCTGACCATAAAACACTATTCCACTTTGAAATAGTCCATTTTAAATGAGCCTTGGCCCACAGGACACAACGGCGCTTCTGGACCATGTTCACATATGGCTTCCTTTTTGCATGATAGAGCTTTAGTTGGCATCTGCTGATGGCACAGCGGTTTCTGTTTACCAACAGTGGTTTCTGAAAGTATTCCTGAGCCCATTTAGTAATGTCATTGACACAATCATGCCGATGAGTGATGCAGTGTCGTCTGAGAGCCCGAAGACCATGGGCATCCAATAAAGGTCTCCGGCCTTGTCCCTTACGCACAGAGATTTCTCCAGTTTCTCTGAATCTTTTGATGATGTTATGCACTGTGGATGATGAGATTTGCAAAGCCTTTGCAATTTGACGTTGAGGAACATTGTTTTCACAATTTTTTTACGCAGTCTTTCACAGATTGGAGAGCCTCTGCCCATCTTTACTTCTGAGAGACTCTGCTTCTCTAAGACAAAGCTTTTATAGCTAATCATGTTACAGACCTGATATCAATTAACTTAATTAATCACTAGATGTTCTCCCAGCTGAATCTTTTCAAAACTGCTTGCTTTTTTAGCCATTTGTTGCCCCCGTGCCAACTTTTTTGAGACCTGTAGCAGGCATTAAATTTTAAATGAGCTAATTAAGTGGATAAAAGTGTAAAATTTCTCAGTTTAAACATTTGCTACGTTATCTATGTTCTATTGTGAATAAAATATTGGCTCATGTGATTTGAAATTCCTTTAGTTTTCATTTTATTAAAATTTAAAAAACGTCCCAACTTTTCCGGAATTCGGGTTGTATTTTAATTTAATATGTTTATTATTTCTTTTAACTGTAGCCTTTTTTCGGCTTGAGTTTTAGTAATTTTAGCAACTTATTTTCAGCTAGATGCCATGGGCAACATTTATAATTGTACATTTTGTATAATTAACTTAATTCTTATTTTTCAAAGCTTAATTAACAATTGACAAAAACTATTTTTTATAGTTTAGTTTTAGCTAACAATAACAACACTGCAAGATGCTATGATATTCTGTTCAATGCAAGACAGGATTTCTCCCAGCAATTTTATTATCAACCAGGTGTAAATCTGATCATTTGCAAATGAAATTGTACACATCTCCTCAACAAGCTGAACAATTTGAGGTATAATTCATATTTGTAGGACAAACAGTAAGGGTTGAGTTTTGCGCCAAGGTTTAATACTTTGGGGTTTTGAAAGGGTTAGAAATCTGGTGCATGTTTTTGCCAAATCTCTGAAACTTGGCTCAGAAATGATTCCCTGTTGTAAAGGGCAATTTTTCTCCACAGCACCACACTTTAGTGCAAATGTACTGTGCTGGCAAAAGCTCAGGCAGCGAGCCAGCTTTGGCCATGATGACCATTACTAGTGCCAACACGACACTTTACAGGAACAGGGCTGAGGGGGAAGTCTTAAGTGCATTCCATAACAACAGTCAAAATAAAGGTCAAATGAGGACTAAGATGGCAAACTCCTTAGAGAGAGGACAAAATTACAACATAAGCAGATTCTAAACCAATTATAAACTGTTTGCACAATATAAAATTATTAGAACATCAGTAATCTGCTCATTTTTTATTTTTCAGTGTTGGATATTAGATATTTAATTGATTCTGATTGTCATTATCAAACTTAACTTAAAGGGTCAGAATAATGGAAAAAAGTAACTTTTAAGAGGAAATTGATTGAAAGCACTTTTTCTTTAAGAGTGCGTGTCAATATAACAATAGAGCCTGGGCATCCATACATATAAACGTGGAAGTTGTGGCCTAGTGGTTATAGAGTTTGACTCCTAAGCCTAAGGTTGTGGGTTTGAGTCTCGGGCCGCCAATACCACAACTTAGGTGCCCAAATCAGCTTTGACATTACATAAATAAATTAGTTAAAATATAACTAAATATAATCTCTTTTCTCTGTATGTTATGAAATATAACAATAATTCGGTCAAATATATTAAAATTTGTGCTGTCAAATGATTAATCACCATTAATCGCATACAAAATAAAGGTTTTTGTTTACATATACATGTGTGTGTACTGTGTATATATTTAAGAAATATATGTTATGTTTATATATTAAATATATTTATACATGGTATAAATTATATTAATAGAAATATACACATGTAAATATTTTCAAAATATTTGCTGTGGGTGTGTATTTAGATAAATATACACAATACACACATATGTAAATGAAAATGTTTATTTTGGATACGATTAATAGTGATTTATTGGTTCACAGCACTAATTAAAACAGAACAATTACAAACCCGATTCCAAAAAAGTTGGGACACTTTACAAATACAAAGTAAAAAATGAATGGAATAATTTACAAAACTCATAAAGATATATGTTATTCACAATTGAATGTAGATAACATATCAAATGTTGAAAGTGAGACATTTTGAAATGTCACGCCAAATATATTGGCTCATTTTGGATTTCATGATAGCTACACATTCCAAAAAAGTTGGGACAGGTAGCAATAAGAGGCAGGAAAAGTTAAATGTACATATAAGGAACAGCTGGAGGAACAATTAGCAACTTATTAGGTTAATTGGCAACATGACTGGGTATAAAAAGAGCCTTTCAGAGTGGCAGTGTCTCTCAGAAGTCAAGATGGGCAGAGGATCACCAATTCCCCCAATGCTGCGGCGAAAAATAGTGGAGCAATATCAGAAAGGAGTTTCTCAGAGAAAAATTGCAAAGAGTTTGAAGTTATCATCATCTACAGTGCATAATATCATCCAAAGATTCAGAGAATCTGGAACAGTGCCACGCCGCTTAATTAGCAAATGCATTTGCACTCATTTTTGCGCCCATGGGCATGCTGGTTTAAAAAAGAGGTGTGTTCAGGAGTGTGTTCAAAGCCATCATGGCACGGGCGCAACTGGCTCTTAAAGGGAATGGAAGATGAGACTCTGATTGGTTTATTGCACGTTACGCCCCAAAAACACCCATTACTCATTAAGAGAATAGGGACAACCCCTTTAGACCATGCGCCCGGGAGCGGCAACAGTTTTTCCATTGTTAAAATAGCACAAGTGGATTTGGACACGCCATGAGAGCACCTGCGCCGTGCGCTTTACACTTTGCGATTAGATCGTTAAAATAGGGCCCTCTGTGCGTAAGGGTCAAGGCCGGAAAACCATATTGGATGCCTGTGATCTTAGGGCCCTTAGACGGCACTGCATCACATACAGGAATGCTACTGTTATGGAAATCACAATATGAGCTCAGGACTACTTCCAGAAAACATTGTCGGTGAACACAATCCACTGTGCCATTTGCCGTTGCCGGCTAAAACGCTATAGGTCAAGAAAGAAGCCATATCTAAACATGATCCAGAAGCACAGACGTTGTCTCTTTCAGGGAAGACCTTGCATTTTCCAACATGACAATGCGAGACCACATACTGCATCAATTACAACATCGTGGCTGCGTGGAAGAAGGATCCGGGTACTGAAATGGCCAGCCTGCAGTCCAGACCTTTCACCCATAGAAAACATTTGGCGGAAGATGCGACAAAGAAGACCTAAGACAGTCGAGCAACTAGAAGCCTGTATTAGACAAGAATGGGACAACATTCCTATTCCTAAACTTGAGCAGTTTGGCTCCTCAGTCCCCAGACGTTTGCAGACTGTTATAAAAAGAAGAGGGGATGCCACACAGTGGTAAACTTGACCTTATCCCAAATTTTTTGAGATGTGTTGATGCCATGAAATTTAAAATCAACTTATTTTCCCATTAAAATGATACATTTTCTCAGTTTAAACATGCGATATGTCATCTATGTTGTATTCTGAATAAAATATTGAAATGTAAAACTTCCACATCATTGCATTCTGTTTTTATTCACAGTTTATACAGTTTCCCAACTTTTTTGGAATCAGGTTTGTAAGCTGTAACAGTTTCACAATATTACTGATTTACTGCATGTTCGATCAAATAACTGCAGCCATGGAGAGAATAAGAGACTCCTCCAAACTTTTTAACGATAGTTTATATTAATGTTACTTTGAAAATCTGAAAATGCATTAATATATAATTTTATGAACTTATCTCGGCTCAATAACACAGCTCAATAACAGATTTAGACAGATTTGTGAACAATATTTAAGAGAAATAGGCCTTTTGTGTAGATAGGAAAAGTCTTAAATCTTTGAGTTCAGCTCATGAAAAATGGGGGCAAAAACAAAAGTATTGCATTTATAATTTTGTTCAGTGTATATAAATACATAAAACACTAAAAACGAATAATTTGTGAACACGGGGATTTATTAAGTACTGTATGAAATCAATGAGGCACTTGATGCCATGGCTCAAGTGGCTATTGTACCTCATTGCTTACTTAAAAATATGCAAAATTACAGGTGGTTACATTAATATTCCTTTTACAATAATTTTAGAAAGTGAGGTAATGATTATGCAGTATTGGCACACTGACTCTAGAAACCCCTGCAGTTACCTGTTTTTATAATATTAAAAGGCATCTAAAAAATTCCCACGAAAACATTAAAGCAAACACATTATTTTCATTCTTCACTAATCAGACACAAGCAATTCTGTCAGAAATAATTGACTGTAATCCTGTTATTCAAGCCGTTATATTTGACATTTCAAAACAATTTGTGAACTGTGGCATTAATGATGTCCAGTGGGTCCAACCTTTGTTAAATCAAATTGGACAATCCTAGAGACCTTTAAACAGCATGACTCTTGAATTAATAAAGGCACATTTTCTCAAGAGAAACCTGGCAAAGAAAAAAAAACGAGTAATTAAGAATCCCTCCCACTCCATAGCACATGAAAGTGAAGTGTGATTCACGTGAACGCACAGAATGACCATCTCAGAATCCCATGGCTGAGTCATACAGGAAATGGACCGATCCCTTAGAATCAAGCCCCCTCTTTTTAAAACTATTTCTTATTATACACTGAGCTGTGAAAGGGAATAGAAGTGCTGACACAGCACTTTCCACTTAAGCAATTTGTATAAACAATGACTTCATCACTCGGCGCGACAGGAATTAACATCTCTAAGGTAATAGCATGGATATTAAAAGTTATTAAAAACTACAAATTAAGCATTATCATCATATATTGGAAGTTGAATGATATTTTCCAATGCCTATAAAGAAGTAGTTCACTCCATTTAAAATGAGACCTTTTGCAAATTGCATAAGTGCAGGGATGCATATGTAATGGAAAAGTGAAACGTAGACACAATTGTTTAAATTTGGTGACCAGCTCCAAAGTACCAAACAGACCGTGTCTATGGAGGAGGAACAGTAAGTCCAAATCAAATAAAACACTTTGAAATGTCAAACATAGTTTTTTTACATGATCATGACTCTTTTATAGAGTTATATTTATGAAACGAGTATGATGGATTGGTTGACCAGCGTTTAAAGGGTGTTGATATACAGACCGTTCCTTTTTTTCTTTTTTGTAGTGTTCTAGACTAGAGTTTGCGAGCTTTGTGAAATAAGTTGAATGTAATTTTCATGTTTTGCCTGAGGGAGCAGATTGTTTTGAATGTTGGAGTGGAAGTCGAGCCGATAATGCCAGAATATACATAATATGATGATATGAATATAATGTTGCACAACATTTCAGAATATTGATCAAATACTGCACAATATATCAGTCTATCGCTAATTAAATAGAACATAAAACATTATATTTTAATATATTTTAAAATGTCATTTATTCTTGTGATGGCAAAGTTGAATTTTCAGCAGCTGTTCCGGTCTTTAGTGTTACATGACCCTTTAAAAGTCATTCAAATATGCTGATTTGGTGCTCGGGTAACATTTCTTATTATTATGTTGAAAACATTTATGCTGCTTAATTTTTATTTTATTTCATTGGGGGGGGGGGGGGGTAAATCATGTTTTTTTTTTTGTGTTAAATTAATTTAAACGTCTTTGAATGTTACCTGGAATCATCCTAATCTCAAAACCATTTGCCACAAGCCTAGGATCAGTGAAGAAGACGTCTCCATTAAAGCAGGGACTGTCTTTCTCCATGTTCAGC
Source organism: Carassius carassius (assembly GCF_963082965.1). NCBI lineage: Eukaryota > Metazoa > Chordata > Actinopteri > Cypriniformes > Cyprinidae > Carassius > Carassius carassius. Next base: position 27,315,764 of record NC_081765.1, read on the forward strand.
AGAACATCCATGTACTCTGACCCACCAAGCACCCTGGGAAAGAAAGTGTATGTTAATATGCAAACATAAATATTAATGAGTCGATTAAGTACTGCAATTTAGAATAGAGTGGATTAATGCAGCTATTACTCCTATATTGTAATTCTAAATGAATGCATTTATGCATACTAAAATCCTTATTTTTATGTTTTTACAATTATATTACAGATCGTACACATCCAGAATGTCATCATTAGGTGAGAAAATGAAACAGGCAACCCATCTGTCAGTGGTACAGGGGTCTGCAGCCTCACGGTTGGAAGTATATTATTCTCCAGAAGTCTTTAAAACAGCAAGGCTTCCTCCACTCGAAACGGATTCAACAACATGAGCTTTCTGCCGCATAAAACGACCCTGGCACCTTGAGAAGCCAAGCGGTTTACAAGCCTGAGGCCCTGCGCACTCGAGCTGTTCAGATAGGAGAGGAGGTTAAGACTCTGCTTGAGGGTTGCAATCCTGAACGGGAGGGGTTTGGAGAGCTTGGCAGGGCTCCTCTTACTCGAGGGCTTAGAGGACAAGAGTTTGTCCAGGGCCTGCTGGTTGGCGAGGGGGGCCTTGCGCTTCATGCCTTGAGCTTTGTTCAATGAAGACTCGGCACTCATCTGCTTCTTGCCCTCTCTGCACTGGTCACCGCCCTCTGCTGCCCTCTTCCTTTGAAGGTTGTAGGCGTTCAGAGACTTTTCTGCCTTGCTTTCATACCTAAGATGGGATGTGATAGAAGAACCTGTATTTGTTACAGTCCTACTTGTACATTTTGTATTTCTTTTGTATAACTGTTTGAATGTGTTTGGAAATAACACTTGATCAACATTTTGGAGTGAATTTGTTTCTCAGGATTTTAAAAACACTTTTATTTAGGCACATGCTTAAATGTTTGAAGAAGGGTTCTTATAATTAACTCCAAACTAAATTAGGCTGGGTAAAAACAGAAGACTGAAATAAACATTACTTGATATAAAAGACCATTTAAAAACTTAAACTTAATTTATTTCACGTTTCTCATTTTCATTTAGTTGAACTCAATGTACAAAAAACTAAAAGTGAAAAAAATATCTAAAAACAACATACAGCATATTTAAATAATAATAATACAAATTTTCAAATTAAAGGAACATTTAATAACACTGGCTTGACACATGGTTTCGTAGACAATGTGAATTTCTTCACAAAATTAAAATGTTTATTTTTTATTTTTATTTGCTCATTAATAATGATCCAAATAATAAGAAACATTTTTTAATTATTAAAATACAAAAAAAATTCAATATTGTTTAAAAAAAAACTGTCCCAGAATGCAACCAATGCAAAAGTATGGCAACTATGAAAGAAACTAAAATATAAGATAGTTTTCTTTTTTTTCTTCTTTTTTACTTATGATTAAAAAAAGGTTGTAGGTTTCTTCCCTTGCTTCCAGTTTTGTTTAAAATTTGTATTACTTCATTGTTATATTAATACATGGAAAAAAGTAATCATAAAGATAATTCAGACATAATGTGGCACTGCTCAGGTGCTATGAGAGCCCAGGTTGCTCTGATAGTGGCCTTCAGCTCTTATGCATTGTTGGGTCTGACATATCGCATCTTCCTCTTCACAATACCCCGTAGATTTTTTTTGGGGTTAAGGTCAGGCGAGTTTGCTGGCCAATTAAGAACAGGGATACCATGGTCCTTAAACCAGGTGCTGGTAGCTTTGGCACTGTGTGCAGGTGCCAAGTCCTGTTGGAAAATGAAATCTGCATCTCCATAAAGTTGGTCAGCAGCAGGAAGCATGAAGCACTCAAAAACTTCCTGGTATACGGCTGTGTTGACGTTGGACCTCAGAAAACACAGTGGACCAACACCAGCAGATGTCATGGCACCGCAAACCATCACTTACTATGGAAACTTTACATTGGACCTCAAGCAACATGGATTGTGTGCCTCTCCTCTCTTCCTCCAGACTCTGGGACCCTGATATCCAAAGGAAATGCAAAATCTACTTTCATCAGAGAACATAACTTTGGACCACTCAGCAGCAGTTCAGTCCTTTTTGAAGCGAGACGCTTCTGACGCTGTCTGTTGTTCAAGATCGGATTGACACAAGGAATGCGACAGCTGAAACCCATGTCTTGCATACGTCTGTGCGTAGTGGTTCTTGAAGCACTGACTCCAGCTGCAGTCAACTCTTTGTGAATCTCCCCCACATTTTTTTAATGGATTTTATTTTCACAATCCTCTCCAGGGTGCGGTTATCCCTATTGCTTGTACACATTTTTTCTACCACATATTTTCTTTCCCTTCGCCTCTCTATGAATGTGCTTGGACACAGAGTTCTGTGAACAGCCAGCCTCTTTTGCAATGACCTTTTGTGTCTTGCCCTCCTTGTGCAAGGTGTCAATGGTCGTCTTTTGGACAACTGTCAAGTCAGCAGTCTTCCCCATGATTGTTTACCCTACAGAACTAGATTGAGAGACCATTTAAAGGCCTTTGCAGGTGTTTTGAGTTAATTAGCTGATTAGAGTGTGGCACCAGGTGTCTTCAATATTCAATCTTTTCACAATATTAAAATTTTCTGAGATACTGAATTTGGGATTTTCCTTAGTTGTCAGTTATTAACATCAAAATTAATATATATAAACATTTGAAATATATCAGTCTGTGTGTAATGAATGAATATAATATACAAGTTTCACTTTTTGAAGGGAATTAGTGAAATCAACTTTTTGATGATATTCTAATTATATGACCAGCACCTGTATACACATACAAGAAAGAAGACAGAAGACAGAAATACTGCTTTTGGTCCAGTAATTTGCAGGTTGGTAAGAATTAAATACTAAATATAAAGATGAATTAAATATCCTCAATTCACACAAGAAACCTTGATTTAATTTGCTCTAATGATCTAAGTGGACTGCTGTAAATCAGAGTGTAGAAAATGTGCAGAAACAGGCGAGATAAAAAAACATCTGCTACCTGTGACCAGATGGGGGCCGGAGAGCAGCGAGGGAGGGAGGAGAGGGCCTGTTAAAACATGCAGCCCTGAGCCTCCACTGGACGTTTCTCGAATGGCTTGCCAATTAACAGCTGTGGCATTGCACAGAGCTTGCTACTGTACAATTGACAATTTCAAACGCACTGTATGGATTCAGAGCTTAATGCTTGGGTGCAAGAAAAAGATGCAAATCAACTTGCAAATGCTGATAAACCAGACAAATGAAGACAAAGGCATGAAATGTGCTGAATGCAAGAGAAAAGCAGTAGGGGCCCAATGGGGGAGATAAATGATTTCATAATGGAGCAGAAGGTTGAAGCTTGAGGGTATCCCCTGCCATGTACACTGAAATGAGTTCTTGACCTGAGGGCTCTTGGATTTAAGTCTGCATCTTGAACAAAGTGAAAATATAGGAACAGCCATCGTGGTTGACATTTACATGTACAAAAAAAATTGAAAAGAAGCTACTAAAAATGGCACATTATTTTTCAAGACATTTGATTAGCACCACAGATAATTATTTTTACTTTATAAACTAGTGTTCAAACATTTGGGGTCAATTAGATTTCTTTCTTTTTTTCAGCAAGAATGCATTAAAGTGATTAAAAGTGATGATATATTTATAATGTATATATTCATACAAAAGATGCAACATTAAAGATTGGAGTGATGGCTGCTGAAAATTTAGCTCTGACATCACAGGAATAAATTACATTGTAAAATAACATAATTTCAATTGTAATAATACTTAATAATTTTACTGTTCTTGCATTTTGTATTAAAAAAATTCAGCCTTGGTGAGCCCTTTTCAGTGAGGCTCCTATAAAAACCCTCATCGTTTTGCCACTAAATCAAATTTCTCGACTGATGGTCCTATAAAAGTACAGTAGCTGTGTCTGTCCAGCAAAGTAAAATATTTTTTTAATCAACATAATTAATTTCATTAGAAAAAATTTAATGTAAACATAAAACAGATTTTACCATCAGCACTGCCAGAATTTACCTGCAGCATCAGGGCCCTGTATAAAAACAAATAATAATAATAATAATAATTTAACTTGAGGTTGAAGCGACGCGAATGAAATTCAAAGGTCACGTGACGCATGTCTGGATTAAAAAACTCTCATTTTGATTTCATTGGGTGTCCAAATGTAATGGCCTCAAATCTCATCACAGAAAGACAAAATGTAGCCATAATTAAGACCGTGCATCAAGGTTATTATATTTAACTAAAACTAAAACCATAAAAACATGGTTACTGGTAAAACAAACATTAACTAAACTAAACTAAGCTTAGCTAAAACATTAAAAACACATGCTAGTTAAAAAGTTATTTTAGTTGGTTGCCAAAACAATATTTTAGTTCATTTAAACTTGAAGTATTAGCTAAAAAAAAAATCTATATTTATCTATACAGTACCTATCTATTTTTCTATCTATCTATCTATCTATCTATCTATCTATCTATCTATCTATAAATGACAAAATAACACCAACATTACTAAAACTTCAGCTAAATTTAAAGTGAAAAGAGAAAATCTAAAATAAATAATAATAATAATTCAAAATATTAAGAAAAACTAGTATATCAACAATACTAAAATATCACTGCCATGCACATCAATTAGCCAACCAGAATATCTCCAATGAGAGGATGAGTGTGGAAACAACAGAAAATGAAGGCGCCATCCTCTCTTCCCTCCTGAGATGGACCTCCGTGGACACTCGCATACACAATGAAAGCCATTTAGGGAGTACAGTTTGCATTTTTAGCCTAGAATTCATAATGAGGATCAAACACACATAAACCGTTGCAATAAGAAAGCAATGTACCCTTGGTGTGAGCACTTTGGATCTAAACCAAGTTCGTATAGAGTCCCTGGATCAGCGCCAGGCATTTTATTGCTGCATCAGACCACTGCAACCAAAATATAACAAGCATGGTACTCCCTCCCCCAAACATCCATGTCAACAATCTCTGACCCTTTAGCTCAGCATGCCCATATGTGATGAACCCATGCTACATGCATCCATGTAAATATAGCAACTCTCAGAAGTGCGTGTTACCTGATAAGGCCTATTTCATCTTTAAGACGGCACTAATGTGCAACAGCATACAGATGTCTTTTTCCATGTGTTACTTAAATGTCACTAACAGTGCTGAGATACAATTTACATTCATTTAATTATGCTGACTTGGCATGCTGTGATTTAGAGGGGATATCCTCTTTTTGTGTTACTGTGATAACAGTATTTCTGATGTACTTTGTTTTTAATCTGAAGTTAGGAAATTACAAAGATCTTAGAATTAAAAAGACCTAAATTTTAGTTGCATAACTTTAAGTTGCTGTGAGGTCATCTATATGCTAGTGTATTTGACAAAATTCACTTTTAATAGATATAGTAGAGCTGCAACTAACGATTATTTTTTCTGTCGACTAATCTAACAATTATATTTTCGATTAGTCGACTACGCTACTCTATTTTTATTACAATAAATAATGAATCTAATGTTCTTTTTTTGATTAGCTAATGAATCCTTTGGATAACTTTACAAAAACATATAAATACAACTTCTAATATAATATTTCAACCTTTATTCATTTTCAACCAATGTGGTTGAAGTTTTTACAGTATACAAAAATAAAGAGGCAAAGAAAATTATTTTACTATGGTAAATATGAGTTTACGATAGCGTTTATAATTAAACCACAGTAGCCACAAATGTACAGTTGTCTGAGACGTCATGAAATGTTCTTTAGCATCACAAACCATAAAATGTAGTCAGGGTTCTGCTATGGTTTAGCATGGTTTCCAGAGATCTGGAGCTGATTCGGGGTAGCACGGTGGTTTGTGACTGTTGTCTCGCGGCGCGCTGTCTTTTAAGGGGCCGTTCACATATTCACAAGTTCGTTATTTCCAATGTAGGCACGCGGTATGCGCGCTCATAATGGAAGCGAAAACAGGCGCATCCGCACCGCATCGAGTTAAAAACATCTCAACTTTTCAGAATGCCGCAAGCGCACCGCGGGTCATGTGACAAGAACTAACTAATCAGTTTCATCCTTTCCCGGAACAATGTTGAAAGCTCAGCTAAGATGAGGGACAGCTGATCATAGTTGTATATGGATCGCCATTTTGAAATAAATTTAGTCGCAGAGCTACTGCAAGCGATTTTTAGTGCTGAAAATCCATTTATCCTTTGCTGAAATTTCCGCGTCTTCATGGAGAGAGCGCGTCATGGTTGCTTAGCAACGGCAGACATCCCAGTGGCGCAACTGCCCGAGCGCTTTGGAAAGTAGGAGAAAGCGGCGCGACTAGCGTTTTCCACGCGTTTTTAGGAGCGATATGTGAACAGTATGCCCCTAACGCTGTTCGAAACCCGCACCAACACAGACTTACTTTATGTTTTATTTTATCCTTACTTCAGCCGCCAAGGTTGATCATACCAATAACTTGTAATCTTTACAAGAATATCAGAATCATGCAATGAGCAAGTCTGCGTTTATTAGAGACTTAATAATATCACATCAGTTTGTACTTTTAGAATCGCCGAATCTGCTGCGGTCGTTCCATCACATCTGCCGCGGAGACATGAAACAGGAAGTTGGTCACCAGATCACACGGTAACCAGTTAAACCGTAACACCGGAGAGCGCCAGGATGTTTTCCTCTGAGGTGCTCATGCATCGCAGTTGTGCTGCCATGGTACACCATATCGGTTTTTCAAAGGGAACAAATGATAAATGACAAACAATGATTTGCGACCGTTGCAAATCATTTGTACTTTGTGTCAGTACGTCAGAAATAGAACGAGGCATCAGTTTACTGTCCGGGATTTGTCATGTTGCATCCAGTGTTAACAGCATCACTGATAATAATGGGTTATTTTTTTACCTATATTAAACTGGTACATAAAACTAGTACAGTTACTAGTGAGGTTAGTAAGATGTCATTTATTTATTTTTATACATTTATACAGCAAGGATGCATTAAATTTATCAAAAGAAGCAGAAAAGACATGATGTTACACAATATTTCTATTTCAAACAAATGTTGTTCTTTTGAACTTTCTATTTATCAAAAAAAAAAATCCTGGAAAAATGATGCAAACCTGAAAGACTCATGAGATGAACTAATCAATTCTCTTTCCGGCTCAGACTGCATTGGTAACGCTTATGGGTCTGTCACGTGATAAAGGAACGACTCAAACTCGAAAGACTCATGAGATGAACTAATCAATTCTCTTTCTGGCTCAGACTGCATAAGTTAACTCAAACCCGAAGACTTGTCAGATAAGAGGTGAGGTGAGCTAATCATAAACTGAAGAACCCGGAAAACAATGAATTAATCTTTTCTGTTTCTTATAGCATTATAGTTTTGTATTGTTTGTAGTTAGATCAACATTTGCGTAAGTACTAGTATACATTAGGGAAGTAACACGTAAAATTTTAATTATATTTGATAAAACAAACGAAATGACTCGAAAAAAGATCCGTTCATCTTGCTAAACAAGACTCAAAGGTCTGAGTCGCTAAAATGATCCGAACTTCCCATCACTAATAGGAACTCCTTTAGAACAGTTTAAAATGCACCTCATGTCTAGACTGTGCAGAGCTGGAATGCATCTAGGTAACATGGTTAACCTTTTTCATCACTACAAATTTCCCATTCATCCATTTGTGCTATTTCATAGTTTGATGATAATCATTCTTAAATGTGGACAAGAGCAATAATAATAAAAAAAAAATCAGTAGGTGTGTCTGAACATTTTGACTGTCAGTCTAGAGCAGGGGTGTCAAACTCAATTCCTGGAGGGCGGGAGCCCGGAGTTTAGTTTCAACCGTAATTAACCAGACCTGATCCAACCAATCAAGTCCTTCAGGCTAATTTGAAAAGTACATGGTATGTGCATTGGAGCAGGGTTGGAACAAAACTCTGCAGGGCTCCTGTCCTACAGAAATTGAGTTTGACACCCCTGGTCTAGAGTCATAAAAAAAGACAGATCCATATATCCAACCTGAGTATTCCTTGGGCTCATAAACAACCAATAAATTAGTCAGATTTCATCTGGTATAGAATGAACTGGAATCTTCTGGCACCTGAAGGAACTGAAAGAATGTGGCATTCTTTGGAAAAATAATGGAATACCTCTTTTACAATGGAAAACAGGCCTATTGTGACCATCAAACCAAGTAATCAAACACAGTTTTCTGGAAAATACAAACACTTCATCACTTCTTCCTTCATGTAGCAACATGACCAGGCCAGGCAGATTTTCCAATCCATATTTTACACACGCTAGTGGCAGATCTATTTTTCTCTTGCTACACACAGAGAGTGAATCACAACAACTGGAAACTGCGTCTTCGAGGGTGAAATCTGGAAACTTACTTCTCGCGGTCTTCCTCCCCGAGGCTTTCCCATCTCTCTTTCACAGGAGTTGTGACATCCTGAGGACTGGCTCTTGGGTTCACCTGGAGGACCTGCGATCTGGTGTCTTGCTCATACAGCGAAAAGGCAGACGAGTGCTGACGCACGGAGCGGTTGCCGATCAGCTCGTAGGCTGTCAGCTTGGCCATTTTCTTCATAATGACGTTAGAAGGCCTCTTGGATGGGCTGGAACTCGTACTTGTGGGCTCGGTTCCTCTGAGGTTTTCATGTGTTTTTGGGCATGGAGTTTCACAGTTTCTAGGCATTCTTCGGTGATTTGATTTGAGAAGGCCTTGCCCGTGCTCCAGCTCTCAGCAGATACTGTATTTCACTCTCCTGATCTGGGCCACTGTCACTCTTAGATGCCTTTGGGGAGCCAAAGTTTAGATCAGATGTAGAGTTCATTACAACATCGTCAGCAGGTAATGAGGAACTAATACTATCAAAATCATTTGAGCTTCTGTTGATCACCCAATCCTCTGAAAACGAAGAGGAGCTGGTGTTTGCCGTGTTGCTCAAGGACAGCTCACTATCTTGTTTCTTTTCATTTGGGAGAGAATTCTCAAGTAATTCTGGATCGTCCAAACTAATATCTGTTGTTGGTGTAGGCTTTAGTACATTAGTGTGTTCAGGTACCTCCACAGAACTAACGCCAGGGCGATTTCCACCTGCTTTGAGATCATCATCGCCGATAGAGTACTTGTACAAGGAGAATAACATGGTCTCCAGCGCCAATTGGAATCCTTCCTGTTAAACGATATTAAAGTTTGATTAAGGGAACACTGTCATGAAGGGAACAAAGTTTTCCATAGTATAAAAACATAGGAAAGAAAGTCAGAACTATTTGTACCTTGTTCTGTAGCATCACTTCAGTTTTATCAGGTGTCAGGTTAATGTTATTAAAATGGAAAAGCGGCGGTATGCAGATTCTTTATTAAACTGAGCACTGGTGTAGTATTGCTTGAGAAGCTGCAGGGTACATGTGCATTCACAAGAACATTGTGAGTAGCATACAATCATAAATGATAAGAGATCATTTGATAAGAACAGAACTAGGCCCAGACAAAATCTATGGATTTTTAATCAGCATTTTCTGCTAATTTTTTTTTCTTTAAAAACTAACAAAAAACTGCTGACTCCAAACTTTTGAACCATAGTGTAAATTTCATGTAGGCTTGAACATAACAAATAATCAAATGTATGGATGAATGAATGTTCAAGGTTTGGGATATTTCATTTGTACAGCTAGTCAAGGACATTTCATTTTACAGAAAAAAATCTATAAAATTTACACACACTGCAAATAAATGTAGGTAAATTAGTATTATTTTACTAATTATTTTAGTATTATTAGTAAGGTTCAGTGTTGGGGGTAATGCATTACAAGGAACGCGAGTTACGTAATCAGATTACTTTTTTCAAGTAACTAGTAAAGTAACGCATTACTTTTTAATTTACAAGAAAATATCTTTTTATTTTTTCAAAAAAGTTACTTTTACAAAAAGTTACTTTTTCAAAAAAAAAAAAAGTTACAAAAAGTTACTTTTTCAAAAAAGTTACGCCAGTTACTTTGTATTCCCATTTTTTGACTGACAAGCCTCCTGACAAGTATGGAGGCGTTGTGTGCGCTGTGTTAACATGTTACTGTAGTTCTAGACTAAATGTGAATGTTCATTAATTCATCCCACTCACAAAAAAACAAAAAACAAAACTGATTTAGTATTCACCAAAATTAATCAAAACAGTGAAATGCAAACTCAGAATATGACGCAAACCTGCTATAACTAAATATATTAAATAACACAAATGTATCTATTCCCATTTTATTAACAGTGTCTTTGCAGTTCAGTTCAACCATACTAATAATTAAAAAATGACTTTAGATAAACTAACAATTGTGCTTCATTGTTTTTTTTTATTGCTGAAGAGTGTTGAACCTTCTTCTCCTGTGTTCTACTGTACAGACGTGAATTTACTTTTCCTTCAGCCTGAGGTTTATTCATTACACTTTTTGGTGTGAAAGGGCTTTTACATTTGCTATAAATAGAACTTCTTATATTAAAAACAATCAAGCCCTGCTCATATTTAAAAAGTAACGTGAAAGTAACGCAAAAGTAATGTAACACATTACTTTCCATAAAAAGTAACTAAGTAATGTATTTAGTTACTTTTTTAGGGAGTAACGCAATATTGTAAGGCATTACTTTTAAAAGTAACTTTTCCCAACACTGGTAAGGTTATATGGCAGTTACTTTACCTTACGTATTTCTTTGTGATGCACAGGTTGACTATTAACAAAGATGAATGTTTTATCAGCAGAAAAGGAGCTGGTGGAATTAAAATCTGAGTCTGGTTTGGAAAAGAATCCGTCGATGCCAATCTGTACAAACAAGACTTCTGTGAATATCACTTTCAACCCATGACTGCATACCAAAAGAGTCATATATCCACATTAATTGAAACGTGTATTAAGAAGCTAGATTTCCATGTTAAATCTAGTGTAGTTTTTCTTTATTTTTCCCCTCTGCCACAAACCATACTCATTAACTGTCAGGGCACATTGAGGCTTCTATGAATTTATTCCAAAACAAACAAGATGACACACTGCTGGCCTTCAGCCGGCTTCGCAGTTACCAATTAAGACTTCACTGTGTTATCAAAACCCATTTGTCATCTCCTAACTATGAAGTAGCCATGCTAAAATTTGCAATGTTTCTGTTGGCTAAATGCAGCACCAGCGAAGTGGCGGGATGAGAAACGGCTCCAAATTAATCAGTGATCTAGGGCTAGATTGTGATGCTCGAGCTCACCATTTGGAATTAACAAGCACAGCAGTTGGATGGCAAGAGGACATTTTAATTGGAGTCTCTGACAAACTTGATAATCAGGGGTATTGTGACTTTCACAATCAACACTTATGTTCTGTACACTTTGCCACATTTGTCAATGACGGTGTTGTAGGTGGCCCAGTCCTTTCTGTTTTAAGCACTGAATGGAGGTTATTATTCTGGACTCTTCCACGGCAGAAGGATCTCGGCCACAGCACAAAAACAGTCAACTGTAAACCCGCTTCATGTTCCATTTTCACTCAGAAAACCTGTAACCATTCCAGCACTTTCATAAAACTGAAAAGGCACCTTTGATTGCAAATATATAATGCAAAAATATAATAGATAATATATATATAAAAGGTTGCAAAACTTGAGAGCAAAAACATGAACCCATCTAAGTTTCTTCAATATTCTGATATGACTCTTTCAATGCAAGTCGTGACTTAAGCGGATTGGCTCATCATACATAATATAATAGCCTGTTCAGTGAACTTAAGTAAATTAAGGAAAACTTTTCCACACAAATAGTTCAGGTCCATACAACAAGACTAAAACAAGTTCAAGTAATTCAAGTTGGTTAAACAAAACATTTACTGCAGAAACAGTAATCCTGTGAAATATTTTTACATTTTAAAATAACTGTTTTATATTTTAACTTCTTTAAAAATGTAAATTATTCCTGCGAAAGCAAAACTGAATTTCCAGCATCATTACTACAGTCTTCAGTGTCACAAGATCGTTCAGAAATCATTTATGCTAATTAAGTGCTCATTGAACATTTCTTCTTATTATTATCAATATTAAAAACAATTGTGCTACTTAATGTTTTTGTTGAAACCACTATACATTTTTTTCAGTATTCTTTAAATAATAAAAAGTTAAAAAATACAGCATTTACTTGAAATAGAACTGTTTTTTTAAGTCTTTACCATCAGTTGATTTAATGCATGCTTGCTGTATAAAAGTCTTTATTTCTATGAAAAGCAAAGAAAACAACAAAATCTTAATGACCCTAATCTTTTGAACAGTAATGTACTGTATATGTTCGTAGTCACAATTATAAGTTTTAATGTTAGGCACAATAAATCACATTTAATTGCAAATAACATTAGAAAAATGTCAAGATTATGACTCAAAATGTGAAATGCATGTCACTGTTTGCAACTGAGGTTTATGAAAAATGGAACGCACCACTGCAATCTGAAAATGGCTTCTCATGTCAAAGTGGTGAGGGGTGGGGTGAAGAGTTAGCAATGGTCTTGGCATGGGGCTCAACCTGAGGATGAGTGTAAGGCTGATGACTGATTACTCCAACAGATCCTCCTCTCAAGGCCATAAATAAACCCACCGATTCCTAGAATGCTGGGATGTCTTACAACTAATAAATGGTGAGCAAAGATGCATTCTCATCTGGCACATGGCTTTACAGAACATTTACGCAAGACTCAATGAAAACCATCTTCGAGCGTAGCTGTATATACGCAATGTGTTCTGCTATATGTTCAGCAGGAGAAGAGCGACCTGCCAAGATCAGCTCGAGCCAAACACTGAAGTGTGTCTACATAGAATTATTCCTACACTAAAGCAAAATGCAAGCAGGGACTCTATTCAAAACTACTAAATGCATGTTCTATAAGAGGACACTTAGCATGAATAAATCACATGCAAATGAGCCAGCAAATTTAGACAATGCTAGCGTTGTGCATTCTTCATCAGCCTCACATATCAAAGTAGGACACCATGTGTGCACCAACAATAGCATCCTCTCCAGCAGGGCAGCGATGAGATCAGGCCAAATGCCTGAATTAGAATCACCATGTCATGCATGCACTGTATGACCTATACAGTTCTGCGTAACAGGGAGATAATTATAGAACGAGAGGCAGATTCAGCGATAGGAGAGCCTGAAGAAGGGAAGATAAGAGAGTGTTATGCTGACGTAAATAGAAAAGGTCAAATGTTTCATTTGAAGGTAGGACAAAATGACCAGAAGAAAGAAATGTACATTCCTGTTCTGCTATCTTAATAATTAATAAGCCTGCTGAAATTTAAATACTTCAATAATTATAACTTTATTAATTATACCTGAATATTTACACAACAGGGAATGAGCAGAATGAACATTATTAAGTTAGCTTACTTGAGAGTCAACTTGACTCTCACTTGACAAGTGAAGTTACTTTAATACAAACTTTTGTCATTTTTTCCAACAGGATGGGATGTTTTACAGTGTGAGAAGCCAACTAATCCCACAAAACTTTTAGAATTCATCAAACCCATGTCTAACACTTCATGATGTTTGGGTGCAGTTGGTTTCCCCAAAAAAATGACCCACTTCCTTGAAGATTTCAAGGAACTCACTTTTGTTATATAGGGGATAGTAAAGCGGAGCACAAATTATTACCAATATTAACTAAATAATACTATTCAGTATTTGATTGTCCTCAATAATTAAGCATCATAATTTTATTATCAAAGATTTCACATTTATTCTAAAATAAAGATTTGATAAAATAAAATAAAATAATTTGATTAGATGGATGGGGAAAATATAAAATTACAATTTTTTTTTCTGTAAAATAGTCAATATTTCATTAGAGGTGCATAGAACAAACAATGACAAGATTCCATATTTAAAAATGTTAAGAGTTTAATATATCCAATCCATCAATGATGGAATATAAAAAATAATGTGAAACTGATTACCAATAATAATAATGATGATTATTTACATTTTATATTGATTGAAGAAATAGCTGCAATTTTCTGTTTAATAGTGCAAAGCACCTAGTGACATGGCAGAAATGGCAATACCCAAATAAATCTTAGTAAAATTATTTAAAGAAACAAAAAAACTAACTAATATGATTTTCATCTTTCATGATTGCAACCAATACATTAATGATGGCAATATACATGAAAATATATTACATAATAGGAGTGACCCGAAAATGCTCAAAATTAGTCAAGCAGGATTAGTGTCGAGGAGAAAACCTGCAGAAAACATGCATGCATCAGATACTGTACTGCTGCAGCACATTAAATCTTCATATGTGTGTCTTTGTGTGTGAGAGAAATGTCACTAAACTAATCGTTGCATTTGTAGCAGTGTATTAAATCCGTGCCAGAGCAGTGGCCTCTGGCCAACACAGGCAGGTTACATCCCTCTGAGGCCCTTTCACCACATACACTGCAGTCCCTGAAGGCTCCTTTAATTCACTGCTGTATTTGTCGCGAAGTTTACCACATTTGGTGCATAGGTCCACTGCTGACAGTGTAACGTGATCCGTCACTGACTGCCGCACTGGGTCTCGCAAAGACACATAGCCTTTCAGCACGTGGAATTCTATAGCCTACATGATTAAAATAACACAATTTTTAATCTGAAAAATGTGCAGTGTGCTGAAAATATATTTGGACACTTTAGACACAGTTCAAAGGTAGTTGCATTAGATGACAAAATATCTAACCAAAGAGGCATTTATTTTAAAGAAATAATATTTAAAAATAGACTTTTCAGGCAAAAACAAAAGATTGTTAGGTTACAAATTCTGTAAAAAAAAAAAAAATTTATTTACACTTGAGACAACCTTAAAATGTATCAAAGTAGTTGCATTAGCTAGCAAACATATCAAAGCTAACAGCATGTCAAACAAAGTGGCATTTATTTTAAAGATCATAGCACAAGTACCACTTCTTCTTCTCAAAACAAAAAGTTTGTTCGTTTTTAAAAAAGTATGTAACAATATACTAATTGTTCAAAGTGAAGACAAAAAGAATTTGGACAGTTTCTCATCATTAAATGGTAGTGGATCATGTACTGTTGGAACTATTACATTACACTGACACCCGTGTGAGCTTGAGGAGAATTGACTTCACATTTTGTTTGCAGATCCCAACTGGTTTGATATTTTGACATCTATGCAATGACATTCAAACATTTTAATACGTGAAGATGTCTCCAAAAGTGTCCATATACTCTTCTGGGCCATAGTATTATTATATATAAAGACCAATTTAGCTAGAAATTTGAATCCTATGCTGGAAATTAAAAGGCTTTATATAAGGTATAACCTGGGTAAGAATGCTGAGTCATTCATGCAAGAAGTCATTGCTACGGAATGCACAACCAGGAAAAAGAGAAACAGCTCTCCAGGGAGAGGAAAGCCGTTCGGAATTAAATTGTTACACGAGTCTTTGGGTTTAGCAACCTGACAGAAGTGCAAGGACGTTTAAAGTCAGATTAAGACACATGCCATTTAAATGAACCCTGATTGTTTGAACCTTGAAGCACACTCCCTTATGAAAACATTCTGTGGAAAAAACTGTTTCCTATCGCAAACCGTCATGGCAGCCCCAGAGCTGGTGCATCTGTGGAACCCTACTGCTTATGCTGAAAACGATAAATATGCAGTGTTTTCTCAGCGCTTCACTGACCTCTGGTTGCTCCTGGTGATGCTGGATGGGGAGCATGTTGGCTACGGAGGTCGCTCCGAGCACAGCCATGAGGGCAGTTCGGTGATCCGACACCCTGGACTTCAGCCAGTCCACAGCCTGTAACAACACGATAAAACAGGTCAAGTTATTTTTCGGTCATCCTAAAATAAGACCACCTGTGGGATTGCATGCTCGCAAACAGCCATTAGCCACCAATCAACTCTTCACAATAAACAATTATTCAAAATCAGATGCGCAGGGAGCAATGCATGGATAGATGCTGCCAGCTTTTCATTACTTTTCATGAAGGTTTTATACCATCTGGCAGCATCAAGCAAACATGCTACTTGCACAAATGTCATTTCAACGTGAGGAGCACAGTTATGCATATATTTTCACACCCATACGTTTGCCTGTCATTGGCACTTCCACATGCAAGTATATATATCCAAGGTGTTGATTTCTGAAAGCATGCGGTCCGCAGCACACATCTCTGCTATGAAATATACAATTTGGTGACTGTAAAGAGATCAGACTAGTAAACAGCTTTTCGAGAAGTCATGAAACCCAATGCAGGGCAAAGTGCAAAGTTTTAGATACCAGATATGCCTGGAAGTGCTGATGGCATGAAATGAGTGTATGGCCCTCCCCCGATGATCTACAACCTGAATGACAGGAATTTAATGAAAGGTACATGAAGTCTCACCGAGCAAGGCCAGATACGTACGCTATCATGAGGCCAGGCTGTTATTGGACTTGCGAAAACATTCAGAGAACTCATAACACTTAGTTTGTTACTTTAGGATCATGTAGCAGTGTGAGATTCAAAGGCTTAGTGGTTCATCCTGCGGTTACATTGCTAATTTTTGGACGAGAAGCATGCAAAATGTCCACTTTCCCGGGTTATACTGTAATTGATTCATGTCTAAATGCCGGAAGTCTAAAAGTCCAGGCTGTCATCATAACATGCGCTTATTATCAAATGAGGATTTTTATTTATTTATTTATTTTTATGGGCAACTTCAAGAGTTTTCCTATGGGCCTAACTTGCTTGTGACCTTAAATAAAAATTAAATAAACATAATTCTATTACATCTATACATCTGTTAACTGGAAGAGCTTTCTAAAATGTCTTTTATTATCTTTGCTGATTAATATCAGGATTTAAAACATGAGATTGAAACTGCTACGAGGAAGCAAAGAGTCAGTACAGTAGTGAGAAACCACAGCAATAAACAAGTTACATTAGTTCTAATTAATGATAGCCGAACAAAATTAGCACGACTGATAGCATGCCCTGTGATGGTTAAATGTCACTGAATGTGGGTAAAACCCTGTTTTTATACAGTCTATGGTAAAACCCGTAGAGAGTGATCCCACAGTATTTGTTGATGTGTGACGCCACCTAGTGGTCAAATATTCACTATCATTAAAACGTTTAAGGTCAGTAAGACTTTGTGAAGTGACGTGACATTCAGCCAAGTATGGTGACCCATACTCAGATTTCGTGCTCTGCATTTAACCCATCCAAAGTGCACACACTGTGAACACACACCCAGAGCAGTGGACAGCCATTTATGCTGCGGTACCCGGGGAGCAGTTGGGGGTTCGATGCCTTGCTCAAGGGCACCTAAGTCGTGGTATTGAAAGTGGAGAGAGAACTGTACATGCACTCCCCCCATCTACAATTCCTGTACATGCACTCCCCCCACCTACAATTCCTGCCGGCCCAAGACTTGAACTCACAACTCTTCGACTGCGAGTCCAACTCCCTAACCATTAGGCCACAACTTCCCCTATATGGTCTTCATAGTCATAGTTCTGTCTTCTCCACAAAAACACATGCAGAGCTACAGAGAGAGATTTGTATTTTTTTAAATTAAGGCTTTAATTTAGCAAGGTTACATTAAATTGATAAAAAAGTGACATTGGAAACATTTATAATGTTACAACATATTTCTATTTCAAATAAATGCTGCTCTTTTGAACATTCTATTCATCAAACATAATAAAAATCTGTGAAAAAATGTATTTCCGTTTCTACAGGAATTTCAAGCAGTGTAACTGTGCATAACATTGATTAAAAAAATAATGATAATTAATTAATTAATTACATTAAACTGAGCATCATATCAACAATATATTGATCTCTGAAGGATCATGTGACACTGAAGACTGGATTAATGCTTCTTTTACTGTCTATGGATTAATGGCTGCTGAAAATTCAGCTTTGCCAACAAAGGAAAAAGTTATGTTAGGAGCAATCTGTTCCCATAAATCAGAGTATTTAGAGAGTATTAAAGAGTATTTAAAATATACGAAGAAGTGAGATCACCTCAGGTTCACACCGGTTTCATCCATCAAGTCAATTTCCACCCAGTTCTTTGATAACAGGACAGATGTTTTAATCTGAGAGATGCACAGCAGACGCACAGTCTCAGGTGCAAGCGTCTTCATTGTGTCCTACCTAAAAATAAGTAGCAAAACAATGGTCACAAATCTGTCATTTTCGCAGATTATTGACAAAAGCTGCAGGGTAGCATCAATTCTAATAGGACATGTAATTTATATGATCAACCTTGACATTAACATTATGATACGTTAAACAATTATATTTAAAATATCCAAATATCTTCTTACTTTATGTAAAATAATAATAATCCGTTAAAAGATAACCAAAAATTTCATAACACAAGTGTATTTAATTTAACATGTTTTCATGACTCGCTCCATTATCGGATATGACTTAATTTACTAAATTACGCAATTGTTAATCTCTGCTTTGATTATACGATATTTAATTGTCGTATGTTTATATATTTATATTGCTTATAAATCAATAAATGAACATTTTAACAGTTATGGCTATCGCTAGGAAAGTATACAAATCCACAAAATTTAGCCCATGGTAACATATTTTCATGTTATTGGTATTTTTTTATATTTAGAAATGGTCAAATAAAACCTCACACAAAAAAACACTAATAGTGGCCCAATTGTTATCCGATAATAAAAAATATTATTTTGCAGACGTCGTGCCTTTGGTGGGCGTGGTGCGTCAATCTCGCGATGTTTGCTCTCATAATCCCGTTAGCTGGGGTAGCCTGTGTGCTAGCGGAGTGTGAGCGGTGAGTCAGCCCGCAGTGCGCGCAGCGGAGGCCGGCAGCGCTCCAGCCTGCTTCACCCGAACGCGAATAAGGTACCGTTACTTATCTCTTACGAATCCAAGTCATTTGTGCCGCTACTTTTAAAACCAATTGGAAGAAATTCGGCTGATAATGGGAGATTCGAGAGCTTTTATTGTTGTTTGAGGTATTTAATGGAAGGAGAGTGAAACAAGAGCAACTAGTGTTTGTTATGAAAACAGTAACGTTATATGCGAAATAAAAAACATTGCTCATGGGCAAAACCTGAAGCATCTCCGTTTAATAGCACAGACAGGAGAATAGGCATGTTTAAAGAGTGTTAATTTAAGTGGTTAAATTAAAGAATACATTAAGATGCGCAATGTTTGGTCAGATAGCTGTGCTGCTAACTCCGTGTCATGGGCTTGTTTATCTCCTGCAACTGCCACTGAAAAACCAACATTTATTTTTATGTAATATTAAGGTAATTTTGAATAAAGGCAAACGCTCAGCCTGCTGTCTTTATCGTTCACATGAAGCCGGTTATGAGCGTTATCTATTAAATATCACTTCTTCATTACTGTGTTGTTGTCTCAGGGGGTATTAAATACATTCTACATATATACTTCATACTTCTACCATGCAGTCTATGACTTCTACACAATCACTGAGTGGAGGATCAACCAAGTGGCTATTGACAGATGTTGCAGGAACAGGATTTCAACCTTTGACCTCAATCTGTTTTGCTTTTAGTGCATCTTTGTGTAGAGGGGCAATAATAAGAGATAAAATAATGCCATTTTGCTATGGATGCTTTCTTTAATCGTTAAATATATCATGAAGCAATTGACATGGTGAGTAGAAACCAAGATGAGCTTTGATTTTGGTGAGAAATCTTGAGCTGAGTGACAACCAAACAAAATAAGCTTGAAATTAGGTAACATTGAACCTTGACTTTCAAACAGCTGCCCAGACTGTTTACTGTGACGGAGAAACCAAACAGGCCATGAAATGTCACTTCCACCCGTTTTGCTCTTCCAAAGAACTGAACTCTTGCAAATAATTTGTATAAAAAGTTGGCCTGCATGAGCAGTAATGCATTAGGGCAAAGTACAACAAAGAATCACCCCATTGTAAGTTCATGAACTTTCTTTTGTTGGCATATAGACAAGACCTCATCTGTAAGACCGCTTCTATTTTTAACTAGTTTTTTTTAAAGCTATGAAACAACAGCTGCAGACTATAGATTGTAGTAGTGCAAAATGATCATAAATTTGAATACTTTAATACAGTTTTATATCTTATTTAATTGGAATTAACTAGACTGCTGCTAAATAGACACTGACATGGTTTTAGTTATGATGAGACAACAAGAGACACTTTTATCAGTTGAAGTCACTTTCTCAATTAATTCAAGTTGATTGATTAGCTAAATAATTTAATGTTGGTTCTTTTTTTTGTCAGTTTGAATCATTTAGAAAAAATATATATATATATATATTTCTTACAATTTTTTTTAAAGAAGAATGCTATGCTTTATTTATTAATTTTATTTATTGTATTTTGTGTTTATTTGTATTAACTGCTTAATAAACATTTAAGATATATATATATACTAGCAATTTCTGAGTGCAAACTGTTTCTACACCAGATTTTATTTTGTTGTAGTCCAAAATGTCAATATGGAAAGTGTAAAATAATACAATATTTCTGCATAGTGTAAAAAAATCCATATACCGTATTTTCCGGACTATAAGTCGCACTTTTTTTCATAGTTTGGCTGGTCCTGCAACTTCTAGTCAGTTCACGACTTATTTATCAAAATTAATTTGACATGAACCAAGAGAAAACATTACTGTCTACAGCTGCGAGAGGGCGCTCTATGCTGCTCAGTGCTCCTGTAGCCTACACTGAGTTCTTGGTTCTAAATAAATGCGACTTATAGTCCAGTGCGACTTATATGTTTTTTCCCTCGTCATAACGTATTTTTGGACTGATGCAACTTATACTTAGGTGCGACTTATAGTCCGAAAATGGTATATATGGTTTTTTGCACTCAGAAATTTCACAAACAATAACAAAAAGAACAATTTAAATTACTATTTTGTAATAGCCTGTAATAACCTGTTTTATTTAAAATGTAAAAAAAAGTTTTTTTTTTTTACAGTGTACTGTTTTTTTTTTTTGGTCTGTCGACAGAAAAGCAAGATGAACGTCGGTGTGGCCCACAGTGAAGTGAACCCAAACACCCGTGTGATGAACAGTCGGGGGATATGGCTGACATATGCACTCGGTGTAGGAATGCTTCACATCGTACTGTTGAGCATTCCTTTCTTCAGTGTTCCTGTTGTGTGGACCCTCACAAATGTTATTCACAATTTTGTAAGTGTCCTCTGTTGAATAATCCTTCATTATATTGCATTTCATTTCCCTGTCTATGGCTTGTCATTTTCTCAGCGGTGCCCTGAGGCCAGTTGGAGTCTCAACAGTTGATTCTTCCTTAGTAGTCTTTGTGGCATTATGTAAGGACTCGCTCGCACAAAGATTCAAGGTCAACAGCATGACATCACCAACCAAGTTTAAGCTCTCTGGTACAAGATGATGTATTACGGCTAGTGCCACAATGATAAAGCAAAGCTATTCATAGGGATACTGTAATGTTTCTGTAGTCCTGACATAGAATTTAGTGAGCCATACGATAGCTTTCCATTAAGAGAGAACAACAAGGTCTGTGTACTTTTGCATCCCTTTTTTCCGTTTTTAACCCAGAAATATAATATGGAAAATGTGATTTTTCTTTAATGGTTCAAACACTGATGAATAGAATAAGCCGACACAAACTAACATAAAAAATTAAATCTTGTTTTTTAATCTATATAAATGATAAATTTAATTTCTAGCTTTTTTTTAGCATCTCTTTATAGATGCTATAAGCACTACTGGAGGGACAGGAACTTCTCATGTTTTATTTCAAATATCTGAAATAGTGTTTAGCAGATCAACCAAAGTCATACAGGTTTAGAATGACGTAAGTAAATGACAGAATTTTCAATTTTGGGGTGAACTGTCCCTTTAATATTGAGGGGCTTTCCATTGTTACAAGCTTTGAGAATTGTGTATGACATTTGGATCATCTTTCAATCTTCCCACAGGGTATGTATGTGTTTATGCATGCAGTGAAAGGCACACCATTTGAAACACCAGACCAGGGCAAGGCAAGACTTCTCACACACTGGGAGCAGCTGGACTATGGCGTGCAGTTCACATCATCTAGAAAATTCTTTACAATCTCACCAATCATTTTGTAAGTTATTTTTGCCATCTTTTGCACAACATTTACACTCTTAAATACATTTTTAAAGGGGTCATCGGATGCTACATGCACTTTTACAAGTTTGAACTGAAATGTGTGTTGGCAGTGCGTGTACACAACCATCCTATAATGATAAAAATCCACTCAGTGTTTTTTTTTTTTTTTAATCTTGTTAAATCATTTCCCCTTTGAGCTGATCTCTGTGTGACATCACAGAGACAGACCCCTCCCACGATAGTTTGATTGACAGTAGGGCTGTCGCGGTTAAGAAATTACCCCTGCGGTTATTATGGGTGGCTCAATAGCGCGATATGCGGTATTACCGCCGTTTTTTTTGTGTATATACCTAATTTATCCTGATTTTGCTGCATACAAAGCTCTATCGTTGAGTTATGTAGCATATATTTTTGCTATTTTAACTGACAGAGAGACACGTTTTAAAACATTTTTGTTTATTGTTAAATGCCAAACAGCAACAAGAACATGCGTTTTCCAATACATTTTTTTTAAGAAATCAAAGAGTTCTAACATGTATTACACGTATTTGCGCGCGACTTTGGACAGCAGCAGAAATCTAGACTGATTATCGCGCACCACTGGCCCACCAGGACAGTGGATTCGCGTTGGAGTCGATGCACTCCTCAAGCAGATAGCATGTGTGAGCTCGTTATCTGCTCACGCTCTCTTGGGTATGGGCACTGACGCGGAGGTTGTCCGTGACTTCAGCAGGTATGCCTGTTACTTTCACGGCTGTATTTTACAGATTTCGCAAAGGCTTCAGCTACTCCTAACTGTCGGCCGGTACCGGTCTCAGCTGTTCTTTTTGATGTTGCTCCGCGATCTGATGCTTGAGGGGGCAGCTGCGCTGGGTGAAAGGGGACACTCTAAAACGCTTAACATGGCTTAATGTACTAAGACAGTGATATTAACAGACCAAACTTTTCCTCCCATAGAAAACCGTTATAAGAAAGCGCTTAATGTGGCTCAATGTACTAAGACAATGATTTTTAAAAACCAAACTCACTAAACATTATACTAATACAGTAGTATACGATGTACAAAAAACAAAACAAAAAAAACAGATGATCCCTGATTATGAATGCAAGTCGTTTAATAACACGTTAAGCATTATGATGGTTTTCTATGAGAGGAAAAGGCTTAACGTGTTATTAAACGCGTTGAATTCATATTCAGGGATCATCTGATTTTTTGTAGATAATATACTTTATTAATATGATGTTTAGTGAGTTTGGTATGTTAATGTCACTGTATTGGTAGCCTACATTAAACCACGTTAAGCGTTTTAGAATGTCCCGATGACCTCAAATTAGATGTAGGCTATTGCCGCGTCACAGGAACATTTTTTGCAGCACATTTTGCATATCGGCTCATCTATATTCGCTGGCTCGTCCTTTTCATTGGGTTGAAAGCCAAAATGTTCCCAAACTGGCAACGTGACATTAGGTTTTGGGACGAGATCGAGCGTCTCCCATCGTTTCAGCCGGCCTATTCAAAACAAACGAAGCACCATAAAGCTACAACGGACTCGCGAGAAAATTACAGTCGTAACCATATTGTATCATTAATGTATATAACATTGAATGCACAGTGACAAATTGAAAAAAAAAAACAATGCCACAGCCTCAAAAAAAAAAACTGAACGCTGCGGTTGCCGCGGTTTCTGCGGTTGCTATCTTTCCTCTGCAGTTTGCTTTTCAATAGCGCGGTATTACAATATTGCGGTTATCGCGACAGCCCTAATTGACAGTAGTGTTTCAGCACAGATTGGAATGGTGTCTTACCTTAGACCCGTCCCTAAATTAGCTGTCATCATTCCACCATTGTTTTGACGCCGGAGCAGATGTAGACAAAAATATCTCCTAAGTGATAGTTGTAACAATGAACATAGCAGTCATCATTTACTCCCGACATCTGAGCCGCTGAAGACGCAGTAGATTACATTTGTTTTTAAAGGGAATGCGCCCCCGATCTACCTAAATGTGTCTATTTTCGTGTGAATCATTCATGATCCCGTGTAACCTACAGAAAAAGTGAGTATAAGGTTTTTTTATGAATCTTTGCAAATCGCCTTTCCTAATAATGCGCTAAATAACAAGTTTCATTATGAATGTGGCTGAAATAAACAGTCCCTCAGAGAGCCACTTGGAAGAGAGGGGCGGGGTCAGCAGAGCTCATTAACATTTAAAGGAAAATGCTACAAAACTGCTTGCTCTGAAAAGAGCTGTTTTTGACCGGGATTTAAGGGTGTTGTTTTACACTACCATTGAGAAACTGTGTTACAGACTTGTCATTAAGACCCTAAATAATCGTATCAACTACTGGAAAATCATCCGATGACCCCTTTAACAGACCTGATATAGGTTTTTTTATATGGCTGTTGAATATTATTACAACCATGAAAATAGCCAAGAAAGCTGGCCTGGTGTTAAAACATCAACCATCCATTTTCACAACATTTTGAACTAAATGCATCCGAAATGAGAATAGTGAATATTAAAGACATATTTATTAGACCTTTATTATATAAGATCCTGTACTTATTTTAAAGTGTAACAATTGTTGTTCTTCTCTTTTCAGATATTTTCTGGCCAGCTTTTACACTAAATATGACATGGCTCATTTTGTGATAAACACAGCTTCGCTTTTGAGTGTTCTCATCCCAAAACTGCCACAACTCCATGGAGTCAGGATCTTTGGAATAAACAAGTATTAAGCCCAGTGTTCAGAGGGAACAGACCAACTCGGAGATGTTGTCTGATTCGGGAGAGGAGATAACCCTTTGTACTTTGTACAGCAGCTGTGTACACTTAGCAGTTTTGTACAGTCTGTGTAATTGTGAGTCTCTTTGTTTGATATATCTTGAGAAATTGTTGTAGGGACATGTTAGGAGGACAATTCTACAAGCATTAATAACTTAAGATATTTAATGTGTTTTTGTTAGTTGTTTTGTGATCCTTGTGGATCTGGGCTGGCCCAGGTTTCATGGTTAAAGTGTTTTGTTCATTAGTTTTTGTTTGTTCAAACGTGCTCACAACACTGATACATTAAGATAGATTTGTGCTTTTAGCGTCACTTCACATTTCTGAATATATTGATTCTTAGATAATTCCATTAATTGACAAAACGTGTTTTTAAAATCATTTAAAAGCCATGAAACCTTTCTGCTGTTTCGTTAATATTTTCATTGCTTCAGAGACGAATAAAAAGTCAGATGGCATGATATCCTGAAAAATATTTGTTCCGTCACAATACTATATATAGTTTTGTTTACAGTTTTTGTCTTACAGCTTATAAGTGACAATGGAAAAATATTAACATTAACACAACTTTTAGGATTTTAAGAACTTTCACATTCATTAGTCAACATGAAATCCAAAATCGATCTTCATTCTGGTCTCATTTTGCACATTTTATCATTGCACCTTATTTCAAAGAATATTTCATCATAATTTTTGTACAGCTTCCTCTGCCCCTGAAACAAAACATCAAGTTTTTCCCTACATTCTTTTATCTATTGTTTGAATCAGAAAATTGCATGTTGACTTTTAGCTCAATTTCAGTGTCATTGTAAACTCTGGATCATCACGATTCTTTGCTCCCTTTTCCCTCACAGTATTATTGAAGTTGAGAAACTGTAATATAGCCCTATTAAACTATTTGTATTTTTTCAATTTCTCATCTTTTGACAGTATCTCCGAAGGCTCGACTGTGCCAATTGTTTTGTCCTTTTTGTTTTGAGAAAGGGTATGATCAGTTATGTGTTCAGAGTATGTTATGTGTTGTATGACATGCTCCAAACAAATAAAACTTTGCAAAGTATTAGAAACACTGTTGTTTATTAGAAAAATAAATTGTGTGAAATACCAAATACATTTGATGTTATAAAGCTTTTACTAAAACCATAGAATACACACCACTACTCAAAAAGTTGAGGTTGGAAATGTTTTTTAAATAAAAAATATTTTTACATTTTAAAATCACTTTTCTGTTATATTTTATTATATATAATTTATTTTATTTCTGTGATGTCGTAGCTGAAATTTTAGCATCATTTAGGATCTAATATGCTGATTTGCTGGTCAAGGAAGATTTCTTATTATTAGTGTGCAGATTAATATTTTTAATATTTTTGATGATTTTTCAATTAACAGAAATTTGTATATACAGGTCCTTCTCAAAAAATTAGTATATTGTGATAAAGTTCATTATTTTCCATAATGTAATGATAAAAATTTAACTTTCATATATTTTAGATTCATTGCACACCAACTGAAATATTTCAGGTCTTTAATTGTTTTAATACTGATGATTTTGGCATACAGCTCATGAAAACCCAAAATTCCTATCTCAAAAAATTAGCATATCATGAAAAGGTTCTCTAAACGAGCTATTAACCTAATCATCTGAATCAACTAATTAACTCTAAACACCTGCAAAAGATTCCTGAGGCTTTTAAAAACTCCCAGCCTGGTTCATTACTCAAAACCGCAATCATGGGTAAGACTGCTGTCCAGAAGGCCATCATTGACACCCTCAAGCGAGAGGGTAAGACACAGAAAGAAATTTCTGAACGAATAGGCTGTTCCCAGAGTGCTGTATCAAGGCACCTCAGTGGGAAGGAAAAAGTGGCAAAAAACGCTGCACAATGAGAAGAGGTGACCGGACCCTGAGGAAGATTGTGGAGAAGGACCGATTCCAGACCTTGGGGGACCTGCGGAAGCAGTGGACTAAGTCTGGAGTAGAAACATCCACAGCCACCGTGCACAGGCGTGTGCAGGAAATGGGCTACAGGTGCCGCATTCCCCAGATCAAGCCACTTTTGAACCAGAAACAGCGGCAGAAGCGCCTGACCTGGGCTACAGAGAAGCAGCACTGGACTTTTGGACAAATTTTGCATGTCATTCGGAAATCAAGGTGCCAGAGTCTGGAGGAAGACTGGGGAGAAGGAAATGCCAAAATGCCTGAAGTCCAGTGTCAAGTACCCACAGTCAGTGATGGTCTGGGGTGCCATGTCAGCTGCTGGTGTTGGTCCACTGTGTTTTATCAAGGGCAGGGTCAATGCAGCTAGCTATCAGGAGATTTTGGAGCACTTCATGCTTCCATCTGCTGAAAAGCTTTATGGAGATGAAGATTTCGTTTTTCAGCACGACCTGGCACCTGCTCACAGTGCCAAAACCACTGGTAAATGGTTTACTGACCATGGTATTCCTGTGCTCAATTGGCCTGCCAACTCTCCTGACCTGAACCCCATAGAGAATCTGTGGGATATTCTGAAGAGAAAGTTGAGAGACGCAAGACCCAACACTCTGGATGAGCTTAAGGCCACTATCGAAGCATCCTGGGCCTCCATAACGCCACAGGCTGATTGCCTCCATGCCACGCCGCATTGAAGCAGTCATTTCTGCAAAAGGATTCCCGACCAAGTATTGAGTGCATAACTGAACATAATTATTTGAAGGTTGACTTTTTTTGTATCAAAAACACTTTTCTTTTATTGGTCAAATGAAATATGCTAATTTTTTGAGACAGGCATTTTGGGTTTTCATGAGCTGTATGCCAAAATCATCAGTATTAAAACAATAAAAGACCTGAAATATTTCAGTTGGTGTGCAATGAATCTAAAATATATGAAAGTTAAATTTTTATCATTACATTATGGAAAATAATGAACTTTATCACAATATGCTAATTTTTTTTGAAGGACCTGTATATATATATATATATATATATATAATTTGTAATATTTAAATGTATTCAGTGACACTTTCATCAATTTCCTGTCTCCTTTCTGAATAAAATTAAATTTCTTAAAAAATATATATATATATATATATATATATATATTAGACATGCTTTGATGGTCTGATAAATTGAATATGATATTTAAAAGTAGACGAGAATCCAATTTCCCTTCCGTATTTTTTATTATGGTCCTATCAACAAAAAAAAAGTCAAACCGTAAAAATAATTAAAATGTCATCATAAATATCAATGCAATATATATATATTTATTTAAATCACTTTTTGAATAAAGCCTCACATGCATTTCTCATCACCCCATTAAACACTTCAAAGTGATGATTTAAATCTTTTTCCCAATGAATTTTATACTCTGTTCCCAAGGCACCATCTGCAGAGGGCGCTCCATAAAACACTGTTGATTCTTGAGTGCGCCAAAGCCATTGCACACATCACACACGGCTCTTGGGTGACGGAAAGGTCATATCCGATGCAGATATAAGACTGTCCGGTTTCTTTGGCATAGCAGGCATTCCTAAAGGACTCAGAGCTGCTAAACCGACAGGCTAGATATTTCTCATAATTGTAGGCACCTCCTCCTTGCCCACAGGCCACAAGATCAATACAGAGCATGATGAAATGGATGAGAGCCTCGCTTAAAGTCATGACCCACTGCAACAATCTGCTCAGATTCTGGGTCCACAATCACAGCGCCGATGGCATCCATTCCCATCTCCTCACCTGATCCTGCTGCCTCTACAGCTGCTGTCATGTACTCTTGCATTTTAGCTTTCTGATCGGCAGTGAATAACTGGCCTCTCAGAGCCGACATCATGTGTTTGTCCCCATGGAACTGTGGTCTAGTTAATGGAGGACTGGCGGGTATTTGGACAAGGATTTTCCAAATAGGTTCTCCCAATCCACTGGAGTCAAAAGACTATGAGCGAAGCAGATCAGCAATAGTAAATCCTTTGCAGTCTATCACCTGCACATCCCTGGCCAAGCACACAATGACCTCCAAAGGATGAGGAGTGTTTTTGTCTTTCCGAGCCCTCACTCTTTTTATGTGCTGCAGACTGAGCAAAGGGTAGATCAGGGAAAGCTCTTTGACAAGGCGAGAAGTTTGTCTTTTCTTGATGATGGGTGCAGCATAGGCCGGCAATAATTCAGTGTACCGGGACTGTTCATCAGAGAGAACTGGAAGAACATCCCAAGTATCATATTTGTCCATTTCCTTTCTTCGTTTGGCTTGTGGCTCCATCTTGTTCTGTTCATTTAATAATTTGTCTGGGGCTTTCCTGATGTCATCTGTAGAAGCAGAATTTGACAGTAAAAGTTACTGCCTGAAGAACTGTCTGAGACTTCAGACTCAAAATGTCCTCATCACGAACCTGGTTTGTTGCAGTTAACTAAAACCATAATCAAATGTTCATTATTTGAAATAAAATAAACTTGAACTGAGGTAAAAAAAAAAAAAATATATATATATATATATATATATATATATATATATATATATATATATATATATATATAGTTATTTAGCTTAACTTAATGTACTGAAACAACTAGCTAAAACTAAAACTAAAATAAATAAGAAAATTATAACTATATAGACATTAAAAAATAATGAAACTGACAAAATACAAAATTATTAAAACAAAAAAAAACAGATTTAAAAAAAAAACAGAAAATAGCCTATGAACATTGTAATCCTGAAAAGTATGAAAATAGGTAATGTAGACAGAAAACAATTGATACATTGACTTTATATACTATATTAATATATATTTTTTTCAAAAATAATTGTTATGAACCTGCATATTACAAAAAAAATTACTTTGCAAAATCCGTAAAAACTACCAAATGCAATGAATTTTTATTATTTCTATTTGTCAACAAGGCTAACGTGACTCAAAAACGGAATGAATGGATTTGAATACAGAAATGTGCGTGAAGCTAACATGCCTTTACCTTATTAAGAGTAAAGAATGGACTTTAAATATCAAATAATAGCTGGAAATAGTCATAAAACCTAATTTATAGCAGCCAAGTGTGAAGAACTCATCTTATTCAGTGTACAACATCTCGCCCACGTGAGTCTTCATCCCTCATGTATTATTATCCCGATGGAAACAGGCTCAAGCGACACTGGTTCCCGTATTGTTCTTTATTTTGGACTTAGCATACTTGTTTATGCATTAAATTGGCCAAGGCATCTTTTTTTCTCTAACACTATTTATCATTTTCATTTTAAAGGAAGTCTAACGGAACCCAACTTCGTACGTTGGGAGTAGGGCGTATTTATATGTAACGCCTTGATCTTTTACTGTCTATGGGACAGGGTCATAAATGAAGTTTTACAAGGAACTACATTAAGTCTAGCGGTGTATTCGAGTCTTTTGAATTGTTGAAGCGTATGTAGCCTTTCAGATTCCCGTCGAATTAAATCAGCATGCTCCCTCGCGCTCTGAGTGGCGCTGCTCGGTGCCTGATGAAGCGCTGCTCGTCACAGAGAGTCTTCAGGACAGGGCGCAGGTTAGTTTTGGGCATCGAGACGAGCTGCGATGAGACCGGAGCGGCTGTGCTGGACGACACTGGACTGATTCTGGGCGAATCTCTGCATTCTCAGAAACTGACACACCTTGAGTAAGGATAGCCACTGGCTTCATTAATAACCTCAGTTAATGATATATAGAACAACACTAATCACGTTTGCATTATGTTAAAGAAACATTTCTCTCAAAAAGGCAATTCAGTGATCAGATATTCACCATCACGATATTGCAAGGTCTTAAGAAAAGAGAAAATTATCATAAAAATAGTCTATATGACTTGTGCACTATACTTCAAGTAGGGTTATTTTAGTATTGTTTATGAACTAAATCTGTATTATAATCAAACGATTAATCGTGATTAATTGCATTCAAAATATACGTTTTTGTGTATGTGTGGAACATATATTTTGAAAATATTTACATGGATTTACATGTATATATTTATATTAATATAAACTAAATCATATATAAATATATAATATATAAACAACATATTTTTCTTAAATATATACATGCATGTGTGTGTCTTTATATATACATAATACATATACACAGCACACACACATATCACGTAAACAAAAACTTTTATTTTGGATGTGATTAATCGTGATTAATCGTGCACTAATTATATTATAGTATTATATAGTATTATATTATAGTATCAATATTTATTTTATATTTTTAGTTTTCATATATTTTATTTTATTTTATTTTTTTCAGTGTTAGTTTAAGTAATTTTAGTACCTAGATTTATTTATTCACTCAATTGCCAAGGCAACATTTATAAATTTAACTGAAGTTTTTTTATCATAGAATTATATTTTGTGTCAGTCTTATTTTAAGAAAAACTATTTAGTTTTAGTGAACAATAACAACACTGACTTATCTTCTTGAGCTATAATAGCTGTGCTTAAGAAACTGAAAGCAAAGTTGTTATTCACTGAAAATATAAGCTGTGGTTACTATTCACTGTTGTTGTGTAGAAAAGAACAGCTTGGACATTCTGCTATGAATTACATATTTAACTTATAATTTTACTTATTTCCGAGGTGAAACCGTTTCATTTTCACACTAGAAGTTCACAGGCTTTTAGACAGTAGTGTTAGTAATGGCTTGCATGTTGGTTTTACATACCTAATATAAAAACCCTCATAATTTTTTTATTTATTTTTTTTATTTTTCGTGAATTCTGTCATCTAAACAAACACTGTAATATAATTATATTTTATAAGGTTTTTTTCATTAAGTTTGGTCATTTTCAGATCAGGACTATTTAAGTTAAATCCAGGAATAACAAAAAAGGTGATTTAAAAATAAACAATTTGCCTTATATATTTATATACATGAGATAAGGATATAAATGACTCCGTTAATGGCGTATTATGTGCATTTAATTTCACTCATTCTCTTACAGGGCGGGTGGAATTATCCCAACTGTGGCCCAACGCCTACACAGAGAAAACATCTGTAGAGTTGTCCAGGAGGCCTTGGACAGAAGTGGCATTGAACCCAGTGAACTCACAGCTGTGGCCACAACAGTGAAGCCTGGGCTTGCCCTTAGCTTAGGAATCGGCTTGGATTTCAGTCAGAAGTTTGTGAGACTTCACGAAAAGCTGTTCATCCCTATACACCATATGGAGGCACACGCCCTCACTGTAAGAATGCTACACCCCGTAGACTTCCCTTTTCTTGTGCTCCTTGTCTCCGGGGGTCATTCTCTTCTTGCATTGGCCAAAGGAATAGATGAATTTCTTCTGCTGGGGCAAACATTGGATGTAGCAGCCGGGGACACTTTAGATAAGGTATCAGGATATAAGGTCAGTTTCAAATACAGGGAGAGCAGCAGGATGTTTATAATATAAACCGTTTATCTTTGCTTTCAATGACAGATTGCTAGAAGACTTTCTCTTAGCAGTCGCCCAGAGTGCTCTTCTTTGAGCGGTGGACAAGCCATAGAGCTTCTGGCAAAAGAAGGAGATCGATTCGCATTTCATTTCAAGTCACCCATGGGGCAGCTCTACGACTGCAATTTCTCTTTTGCTGGTTTGCGAAACCAGGTGACACTGGCAATAAGCAAAAAAGAGAAAGAAGAAGGTACTTTATCTATTCCTTTTAAACAAAAGTTTCCAAAAGCTAGTGAGCTGCCTACATAGACTGCTAAACAGGCAGTAACTATGTATAATATATACACACACACACATTGTATTTATATAAATGTACAGAACACAAATACTGGGCAAAAATATAGGGTTTTCATGTAGATTTTAACTATTTTATGGATATATATGTATTCATTCATATTGAAGTATCAATAAAAAGGTTAAACTCAAATGTAAAAAAAATTTATTTGTATGTGCTGTATATGTTAATTCTAATTGCAATGTATTTGAATAAAATTTGTATTTATATAATCCTAACCATTAATATATAACTGTAATGTTATGTTTCGTCAGGTGTTGAAAAAGGACAGTTATTATCATGCGTCAAAGACATCGCGGCTGCCTCACAACACACCGTGGCGTCTCATATAGCCAAACGAACACATCGTGCCATTTTGTTCTGTAAATCCAAAGGTCTTCTACCACAGCATAATCCAACTCTGGTAAGTTCACAGCACTCCAGGACTCGCTTGAGGCTTTTAGTATTAACATTCATTTGAGCTTGGCTTAATCATTTTACAGTTGAAAAACTTCTACTAAGAAATTCCTGTGGTGAATTGACATTCGGTGAAAATTCCACTAACCTTTCTATCCCAACCAAAACTTCTACTCTTCCACTTGTGCACCTCTGTAGGTTGTTTCAGGGGGAGTAGCAAGTAATGAATACATCAGACGGACTCTAAAAATTGTCACAGATGCCACTGGATTGCATCTGCTTTGCCCTCCATCAAAGTTTTGCACTGATAATGGAGTCATGATTGCATGGTAAGAACATAAAATGATGCATATTGCCTTACAGTCTTAATGACATGAATAAGACTGTGACATTTGTTCCTCACTATTGTTGTTAGGAATGGTGTAGAGAGACTAAAGCAAGGAAAGGGGATCATGTCCCACACCGAAGAGATCAACTATGAACCCAAGTAAGTTCAAATGTGACCCTGGAACACAAAACCAGTCAAACTTGGTTTTCAGTCAAAACTGTCAATTTTTCAAAATTGAGATAATACATCATCTGAGATCTGAATAAATAAGATTTCCATTGATGTATGGTTTATAAGGATCGGACAATATTTGGCAGACATACAACTATTTGAAAATCTGGAGTCTGGGGGTGCAAAAATACTGAGAAAATTACCTTTGAAGTTGTCCAAATGAATTCTTAGCCATGCATATTACTAATCAAAAATTTAGTTTTGATATATTTAAGATAGGAAATTTACTAAATATCTTCATGGAACTTGATCTTTAGTCAATATCCTAATGATTTTTGGCATAAAAGAAAAATCGTTAATTTTTACCCATACAATGTTTTTTTTTTGTTTTTTGCGCTATTGCTACAAATATACCCCAGCGACTTAAGACTGGTTTTGTGGTCCAGAGTCACAAATGGCATTTGCTCTGTTAGTAAATAAATTTGATTTATTTACATTTTCAATGCATATTCAATTTCGTAAAAAAAAAAAAAAAAAAAAAAAAAACTTGGTCTTTGTAATATTTTTTTTATTTTTATGATTTAATTAAGTATTGGCTTTTCATCAACTCACAAACCCCAGTTTGGAAAACCCTGCTGTGATGTTTAATGCAAAGTATGGAATATCTTTTCTATCTCTTTGTATTTTTATATCATTTTGGTACAAAATAAACCTATTCAAATCTATGTGATAAACAAGTGAGGTCAAAAGTTATCCGATTAGATTACCTAAAATGTGTCAAATCTAATAGATTACATTACTAACTTCCCTCATATAATTGGAATCAGTAACGGTTTGTAAGTAATCTACCCAGCACTGATTGTACATGTGAAGAGTCTGTTTTGATGTAATAACATTTTTCATTTATTTTTAGAGCACCACTTGGATTAGACATTACTTCAGAAGTTAAAGATGCTGCAATCAAAATTCCCCCATTAAAACTGAGGATAAATTCTCGACATTGTGTTGAAAGGACATTTCCTACATATTAATAAATGATTATTTATTAAAAAAAAATTCAAATGGGTTTTGCATATGCTTCTTTTTAAATCACCTTTTGTGTGCATGGCTGTGCTGGAGTTCTTGACCTTTCAGCTATTTTCATTCAACCTTTGATTTGGGGCACTGTGGCAGGACGTCTGTCCCATTCTGACTCTGGGGTTGGCAGTTCTGGCCCTCTATCTTAAATTGTGTGGCAAAAGAGCTGGTGTTTCTCTGTCCCCAGTTGCAGACTGACGTTCATTCTCTTTGCCAGTCCTGGTGAGATATGATATAGCACAAACATCTGTATGTGAGATATAGTCCTCATTGCTTTAGCCAGCATCACAGTATCGCTCTGTCATACATAATTCAATTGAAATACCTTTATTATCACGATGAGGCACAGGAGGGCTGCCATTTATCTCCAAACTGCAATGGAGAAAACAGAAAGAAAACAAATTATGCTTGTGAATTATCAAAGGCCTCATATTTTAGCTACTTCATTTCATACTTTAAAATTAAAGCACCTGAGGGATGGAATCCCTGTTCTTCTCTGTCTTTCAAACTCTGCTGTAAACAATTGCGATATTCTGGCATCTTCATCTAAATTCTCCATATATGTGAGGAGATTTTCTACATTTCGCCAGAAGCTGTCGATAACGATGCTGTGCGAACCTAAAATGTAGGAGGGAATAAAGTATATTATTTTAATTCCAAAATATATATTTTAATTGCAAAATAATAACTCACAATTAAACAATCATGATTAACTTTTTATTTATACTATATTTTCATTTATTTATCATTTTTTATTCCATGGCAGAAACGAGCTTCCACAGTTATGAAGGTGCGGACAGTTCTGTCTGACAAAATGTTTTAACAGACGATCCAGGGGAGACTCGATCCAGACACCTGACTGAAAAGGAAGCACTCTTGGAATATAGCATCATTTTGGAATCACAGCCTGTAAAGGGGTCATAGTTTAAGACTAATAGCAATACAAGAGACACAGCAACTCTTGTAAGCAATGTTTACAGAGAAACCCACAGGGGAAATAATGTTCCTGTCTTATGAGTCTAACAGATCAGTGCTGTCTCAAGACAGGAAGTGCTGGCCACTTACCCGCTGGACCAGACCTGTTCTGTCAGTGACCGGGAGAAGCTCAGGTAGTCAATCTGCTCAGTTTATCCAGTGCCTGTCAGCACGTAGTCAATGGGAAGCTGTTTTTATTGCATTTGGTGCTTCTTCTGTCTGGATGACAGCTTTGCAGCGAGATTGTTACTTACATTCATGGGTGACTGATTGGTTGGATGGAACTGGGTGATCTCTTTTGGGATGGTGTCTAATGAGACCAATTTTTATCTGGCCTTACCCACATATTGCACTTTGTTTGAAGAGGACAGAAGAAGGTCAAGGATGACCGGGTAGCCCATATGCTCTGCCATGAGTTTCTGTTGCTTCAGAATTTGTCCTGCCAGGGCACACAGAGCTGTTGCACCCTGTTCCCGCACTTCTAGCTGGACACCTGAACACAGGGTGAAGTTCAGAGAGAATTTACTGTGCCAAGGGTTGACTTGAGACTTTATGCAATACGAGAACCATTCTCTGAAATCATATCCTTCTTATCAAATCTTATAATTCTTTGAAAGTTATCAAGAACGGTACAGGAAATTCAACAACAACAACAAAATAAGACCTTTTGATACACTTGTTGATATAAAAGCAAGACTAAAAAAATGCTAAATTACTAAGGAATGACCTAAAATCAAAGAACAACATTTAAGGAAAGGAAAGGGGCTTCTTTTTTTCTTTTTTTTTTTAGAACATAGATAAAAGCTTTTTATTCATTTATAATATTATTCTAAATAAATTACTAAAACAGTTCATTATAAGCATATTCATGAACTAAATTCCTAAATAAATTAACATTATTCTTACAAATATTATAGTGATTATGCAATTTTCTGACGTTCTGATAATTTATGTTGTTAAAATAACATTCTTTTCTGTAAATGCATTGTCTACCTATGTATTTAGCTACTTTTCAGTACACCACATTATATAACAAATTAGTACTGTAAGACTGAATAGTAAAGTGCAAATTAACACCTGAGCACTCTTGTGGGTTTGCTATATTGTTAAAAGTAAAAATCACACAAGGGTAAAAACATTGGTGTAATGTAAGCAACACAGCTACAACAAATGAAACTGATAATGAGTGAGCTAGATTTATAGTGTGTGAATAATCAAGCATTGACAATAATCAGTCGTATTGGCGACACGAAGGGGCCCCCATATAAAATTCTGCTTAGGGCCCCTTAAATCTTGGGTATGCGTGTATGCATTTCTCAATATAACTCCTGTGCCAGAGAGCCTTCACGGTATAATCTTTTTATTTGTATCTGACCGACTTTTGTATCGTAATATGCTGGTGGCAACTGGCACATGGAGCTCTGGTCATAGTTGGGTACCAGACTGATAAAGGAAATTGGTTAAAACCATATATTCCCACACAGGGGCGCTGGACTGGGGGTAAAACCAGTACTGATTACCAGGGCCCCAAAGGAAGAGAGGGCCCTTGAAAAGTCTGGAATATATATTTTCAAGGGGAGGGGGGCCCATTAGGACTGCCTATGCATAGGGCCTGGGATCTTGTGCAGCGCCCCTGTTCCCACAGTCAGCTCCCTCACAATCTGGTGGACCATTCTGTAATCCAGGCGCAAACTGGAGTCAAAGGGAGCCAGAAAAATTATGTTGGGAGCTAAACTGTTCCTTAATTAATTTCCTTTCAAAAACACCCCTGAAAAGTTGTCGAATTTAATTTTGTGCTCTTAGCAACCAGTCACCCCCAGTGACGCTTCTGCAACTCTTCAGCTCGACCAATAGATGGCGCTGTTGCACGCGTTTGCAGTCAGGTCAGTGCAATATGCAGGACTAGCTCATGATAGAGTTTGATTAGTATTTTTTTTAATAATTTTATTTAAAAGCGGCAGTTCACATTAATAAACATACTTTAAATGAGTCAGAGGCTATTCCATGGACTGAATGTTAATTAGTCAAGTCACCCTAAAAAATACAAAGTGTAAGATAAACTTTTCAACATATTAATATGTTATATAAAGTATGGTATTCAAAAAAGCAAAAGAACAAAAGACGCGTCTATATTCATGTACATAGTCCAAAATGAATCGTATATTATTATAATTTGCATTAAATTATGTATTAATAGTTATGTATGTATGTATGTATATATATATATATATATATATATATATATATATATATATATATATATATATATATGTATATGTATATATATATATTTATATGTGTGTATATATATATATATATATATATATATATATATATAATTTGCACGTCTATGTACATATTTAATAAAGACAAAGAGGTAATAAAATATATATTACAACTCGACAAGATATATTGCTTTCTTTAACAAAATTAATTAAAACGATTCGTGTAAATGATTTTGACTTCCTATCACTTATATTCATGAGCTAAGTTAGTTTCGCGGATGTGAGAGTGCTTTGAAACGTTGTGGCACGTACTGCGCATGTGTGGGTCTGACTGAACAACACACAGCAACTTTTACCCAGAAAACGATCTTGGCGAAACCTTTCCAAAGTATAAAACTTTACGGTTTAACCAACTTTTTTTTAAATCAAATGCGGAAAAAAGCTTTTGTCACTTTCATTTTCATCCGACTATGAAAGCTGTTATTTTAGCTGCAGGTTATGGAACAAGACTGCAAAGGGATATCGAGAATGACACTACCGGGAATTTCAAGCATCTGGGCGGCATTGCAAAGCCACTGCTTCCTGTCGGTCCTTGTGCCCTTATCACACACTGGGTCCAGGCACTGACCAAAACACGATGTGTGGACACAGTTTATGTGGTGGTGAGTGCATAATAACTGTTTTGTTGTTGTTGTTTTTAAATATGACAATATTCAGCTTTTACAGCCCGTGTTTGAATTGCATGATTATCATGCACAAAATAATAAACTGTATCATCTATTGAACAGACGAATGATCTTTACCATGAAGCATTCCAGCAGTGGGCTCAAGAATTCCTCAATGTTAAAATAATAAATGATGGAACAAGAAGAAATGAGGTGAGCAACACGGGAAGGAGCTATTTGTGAATTAAAATATATATACACACACACACACAACCGCTCAATATTTTGGGATCAGTAAGACTTGTAATGTTTTTTAAAGAAATATCTTATGCTCATTAAGGCTGGATTTATTTGATCAAAAATACAGAAAAACATGTTATAACAATATAAAATAATTGTTTCTTTTTTAAGATAGAATTTATTTTTGTGATGCAAACCAGAAAATTTCCATCAGCCATTACTCCAGTCTTCAGTGTCACATGATCCCTCAGAAATTATTGTAATGTGCTGATTGTTTTTCAAACAAATGTGTTTGCAGGACAGACATGGTGCTGTTGCCTGTCTTCAGCTAACGGTCAAGTTGTGTGCTGTGGATGACCACTTACTAGTTATCGGAGGGTATAACCTGCATCAGATAAAATAATGCACTGTCCAGCGAAATGTTTGAAATGGCTTTAAAATTTGAAAAAAACAAATATATATATATATATATTTTTTTTTTGCAGAGATACTTTATTCAAAGAGGATTTCAGCCTGAGGAAATTCACAGAGAGGTTCTTTGAAGTGCAAAGTAAAGACAAAGAAAGCAACTTAGTGCTGTCATACCAGTGCAATGATGCAGGTAAACATCCTTTTTTCTTCACTTAAAAAAAGCTAAATATATTGTAACTAATTATTAAAACTATTTCCACCTTCAGAAACATCCAAATATGGGATTCTGGATTTGGATGAGAACCTTAAAGTACACTGTATGAAGGAAAAACCTCTCTTGAGTGAAACAAGTTCACGTAATGCAGTAGGTTTTTTTTGTATTGTTTGATACAAGATGACATTTCAATACTATTTGTCCTTAATATTAGAGTCAATATCTTTAATGTGTTATCACCGCTTTGCAGTGTCCTTGCTTTTACTTGTTTTCAAGAACCTCACTTCCGCTTTTGGACATTTTTCTCAATGAGAAAAAGGTACAGTTTATATTTATTTAGCTGTTCTATCATGTTATTTTTCGTAATGCAACTCTTTTCCTTGCAGAATGCACCCCTTGAAGAGCGGGATGCACCAGGGACCTTTCTCTCATGGCTCATATTAAGGTTACTTACTGGCATATAATAAGGCATTGTGTTTTTTGACATTCAATTACTTTAATAACCATCGGTTTATTTTAGGAG
Source organism: Carassius carassius (assembly GCF_963082965.1). Classification (NCBI taxonomy): domain Eukaryota; kingdom Metazoa; phylum Chordata; class Actinopteri; order Cypriniformes; family Cyprinidae; genus Carassius; species Carassius carassius. The sequence continues at coordinate 27,355,656 of NC_081765.1, forward strand.
GCCTGTGTACGTGCACAGGATATCTGGTCGATTTGATGTGGGAAATCTTCCATCATACATAGAATGTGACAAATACTTCAAGGACCAACTTCAAAATCCTTCTGTTTATTTAATGTAGTTCAAACATGTAATGACATACAGAATAAAACTGGTTTTAATTGTTTTTTATTGCCATAAATGTGTTAATTGTACTCATTCCCAATTCTCCAAACCAATCATTTAAGGAGCATATCCATGTTAAAAGAACAGAACCAGAAAAGACACCTGTCAGAATATTAAATTAGGTGGTGAAAAGCCTTTTGCACTTATCCGAGGCCTTTTCATGGTTGTCCTCTAATTTAGCAATTCTGGAGCCGAACTGCATGGCTCTCTTAGGCAAGAGAGCAGAGAGTCCCAATCCCAACTCAATAGCCGCCAACCTCAGTAACAGCTTTTCTCCGACTCCTCTAGATAGAGACAAGTCAGCCTTCTCAGACACAGGTAGTCCGTTAAGGAAACTGACTACATCTTCATCCAAGTACGGGAATCTGAGATAAAAGAAGTACATGTATTATGTACAATACAATAGCATTTCATTTTTGGTTGAACAAGTCCTTTAACCTTAAATATTCCTTGAGCTGCAAAGTGTAATTCTTGCCTGGCCTCTTTTCCATGGTCCCCAATGATTCGGTCATCCCTTCCAAGATTTCTTGAGGATATTCGTCCCAATTCCATGGCCAGCTCTTTGACGAGTCCTTCCAGTCCTGAGTTCTTATACCGCACCCTGTGTCTGGAGTATCCCGCCAGCTGTTCATCTGCTCCGATGCCAGTCAAAACCACCTGCGAGAAGAGGAACATATAATTTTATACAGTATGACCTAGGACTTCCACAATTCAAGTGCAAACAGAAAAACAAAGTTACCTTTGCTTCTGAAGTATAAAGTTCTTCTATGCCCTCATTTATGACGCCAATTCCTCTGGCGGCAAACCAGACGGCACATCCGAGGCTATCATCCAGAACAGTGTCCAAAGGGTGCACCAAATGACAGATGCATTTCTGTCGCATTTCTTTAAGCTCCTCTTGAGTTATGTTAATTTCGATAAAGTTCCACTTGCGCTTTGGACTGAGTTTTTTTAGTTCTTGCAGACCAGCTCTACCGGTTAATCTGTCTGGCACATCAAAGCAGTTAAAGCTCTGTTGATCCGATTGCATTTCATCAGCATCACAGCCTTTCTTCTTATTTTTCCCTTTCTTCAAAGACTTGGGAGGCACTTTTCGTTCTTGGATTTTGAAAGCAACATTGAGCAGGTCAATGGGTTTGTCTGCAGGGATGTGCCTATCAGCAAGGACAGCTAATATCATTGAATCAATTCCCCCAGAAAAAAGAATGGCAATATCAGCTTTCATATGATTGGGGATCGCCATTTCATCTTGAGCAGGTAGGTACTGTACTCTCTTACGGACTGCCTCACTTAGAATATCAATGAGCGTGCTAACCACTGCTTTCTTTTTAGAGTTTGTTAAAAATCCTTTCAGATTTTCAACAGAGGTTTGAGAAACATTCTGATCTCGTTCAGTTGTAAATGACGAAATGGAAATATTCATTGGACAAATAGGAGAACTTAGGTAAAGTCCAGAACTATTTACAGTGACAGATCTGGGAAGACCTACGCATTTCAATTCCGGGCTTTCATTTGGCTCTTCACCACTGTGGAAAACCCATGGAAAAAATTCAAATACAAATGGACCTAAAGGTGAAGAGTCTTTAAGGTCAAATCGGTACACTCCACTAGGTGGTACTTCCTCCCATTGGGACTGAATATCATCTACTGGCAGGGAAGCAACTGATGAAAGTGTGAAAGATGTTCCTTCAGGATCGAATTTCCAAAGCAGACTTCTTCTTCCAAAAAAATCTCTCCCAAACCAGACACAGCGCTCTACTTTTTGGTAATATATAAAGGCCCATGGTCCTCTGAGTTGCGATAGTAAAGATAGCATATCTGAGGCACTTTGCGCCATTGACAGGTGATGGAGAACAACTTTGGTGTCATTTTCTCCCTGTTCTACTCTCAGACCACCAAATACCTCTCCGTTCCAGAGAAGCATGTTTCCATTGTCATCTTGAAGAGGCTGAGGTGTCAAGCATCCTCTCATGTGAAGCACATGTGCAGAGAAAACTAAACTGCCGTTTGAGATTGGCTCTGTAATGTCCCAGCTAGAGTTGGGCCCTCTGTGCTTGAGATTTTCATGGACATGCTTGTCCAGGGGATTATGCGCTGTGGTCAAACTGACCACGCAGCAGATACCACACATGATCTCAAGGCACTATATATCTCGATATTCTTTTCTCATATTATCCAGATCCTCTATAAGAGACAAGATGATGGTCATATTAAGAAGCGCTCTAATTGTACAGTTATTATTTGTCATTTATGATTCATTGTTTAGGAATCTTACCTTTACAAGTGCTAAGGGTCTCTCCTTTGTCTGCCAGGAAGAATATATTGCTGTTGGGCTGCAGGGTGTAAACTCTCTGCAAGAATAAGCTTATGAGTACCAGAACATGATATACTAACAAATCTACAATCTAAACAGGAACCATTATAATTCTTCAAAAACGAAATCAGGTTCTATTTTCTTCATCTAAAGGTATGCCATGAGAAGACCACTGACCTTGAGGTACACTTGGATATCTCTTCGATTGAAATTACATGCAATATTCTCAAGAAAAACATGACATTGTATTATCTGAATCCCAGTGTTTTGGAAAATAGCAATGGATTATATGCATGATGTGTATATAATGTTCTGGTCCTTTTTTCTTTGTTTTTCAAAATTGCAAAGTGTTATGAAACAGTGCAAGCTTATTGAAGAAGAAGCTTTTAAAATAATTGGAAATATTGGTTTCAAAGATGATTGATTATACTATTACTGGTTATAGCTTAAAGTGTTTTTCATAATATATGGTACAGTGGAATGCGAAAGTTTGGGAACAACTTGCAGAATCTGTGAAAATGTGAATAATCTTTACAAAATAAGAGAGATCATACTAAATGCATTTTTTTTAGTACTGTCCTGAGTAAGATATTGTACATAAAATGTTTACATTGTCCACAACACAAAAAAAAATTGCTGAAATTATTAAAATAACCCCATTCAAAAGTTTGGGAACCCTTGGTTCTTAATACTGTGTGCAGTTACCTGGATGATCAACGACTGTTAAATAATTAAACCCTTGTTTGTTCTGAAAAGTTAAACCGAGAACTGTTCTTCAGATAAATCTTTAAGGTCCTACAGATTCTTCAGTTTTCCAGCATCTTTGCATATTTGAACCCTTTCCAGCAGTAACTGTATGATTTTGAGATGCATCTATTCACACTGACAATTAAGGCACTCAAACACAACTTTTAAAAAAGGTTCAAACATTCACTGATGCTCCAGAAGGAAAGAAGATGCATTAAGAGTTGGGGGGTGAAAACTGTTTAACACAATGAAGATATTCAAATTTTTCTTATTTTGTTGAAATATATATTTTTCTCCATTTAGTTCTGCCCTTCTAAGCAACAGAAGATACTTGTGTTTCCCGGATCACAAATTAATTAGTATGATCTCTCTTTTTTTTTTTAATTATTCACATTTTCACAGGTTCTGCAAGGGGTTCCCAAACTTTCGCATGTTTGTTTTTGTCAGCATTTGCTACTCAAAATGTAAAAATGACAGAAATTAGAAATTAATGACAGAAATTAATATAACAAAACGAGTAGAAAGCATACATACCCTGTTTTTCTTCAAATTGCTCAACTCATCAACGACAATCTTTTGCTCTTTTATCTTGGAATGAATCGTAAAGGTTTGTAAACATTAATTAAAAGCATAATTTACTACTAAATTTAATTAACGTACTGCAATCGTGCCAATTTTACATAAAGTTATGATATTATATAGGCTATACAAAGTATTTTTGAAAGGAAACCTTCTTGTTCAGCTCCTCTTTTTGTGCACGATCTTCCTTTGCGCCAGGTTCAGAGGACATTTTATATAAAAATACTTCGGAGGATTCAAGGAAACATTTCCACATGCAAGCCAGCGGCTCGTTCGTCGAACACAAATGACGTACGCGGGAGAAGCAGACAGCGACGCGTTAAAAGTACGTCACGGAAATGTTTACGAACTCATGACCCCTCCCAGAGTCTTTAAAGCGATGGTTTGAAGATAGCTACGAGAGACTGGAGCATTTTAACAAATGACTTGGAATGAACGAGTAAGAGGGACCGTGTAAACGGATGGTTTAAATACCTGTAATGTATCTAGAAAAATAGGATGTAAGTTAAATTGTCAAAAATAGCTCACAGGTCAAATGCAAAAAGTTATTCACCACCAAACAGTTGATATTTGTCTGAAACCGATATAATCTGATATTATCCTATCTGATTTCCTTGAATGTCAAAAAGAAAAAAAAAGCATATTATAATGTGTTTTTGCGGCAAAGTAAAAGCTGGTTTTTAAATGTAGTTTTATTATTATCTTATACTATCCTTTCTGATGTCCACACTTAGGGGGTGGTTAAAAAAATGAACATAATATCATAACTCTTGCATGCAACATCTTATCCCAAACTAATCCAAATATTTGTGTTGCACTGTAACTGGAGTTTTGCTCAAAACATGTCAAAGCACATGGTTTGCATTTAAACCTTCAAAAGCAAGCTGACAAGATTTTACTGTCTTACGGTAGAAATGTTGAATCCCATTGGATACAAGTAGTATTTAGTGTACAATGGAGTCTTTTGATTTAGAATTTTCTGCCACAACACTAAACAGCCAACATGCCACAATCCTAAATCCATGAGACTATGGCTTCTGATGACAAAAGGTTTTGTAACACATCCCTGAAATGTATATATACACGTATTGACAATATGGTCAATATATAGTATTATGCATTCAAACAGATTTGAGAATATTTCACATCCACTAAGAATTTTATTAAGATGATTAAATCATCATATTTTCAGTAACTGTCAAATACATAAAGGTATTTTTAAAGACTAAGGTGACACACACACACACACACACATGGCACATCCCTAGTCCTCCTATGTATTATATGTAGCTGTTGTTGGTGTTAAGAATATTCTTAAAATGAATTTTTGGGAATACAAAATATTCTTATCTTTTTTCTTAAGTTAGAAAATAAGAAGAAATTGGCAGTTAAAAAGAATTTTATTCTTAAGAATGTTTCGTGAATCCTGCCCCTGATTGCTAAAATTGAGGCATTTAAAATATCTCTAAAATCTCACTTGTTATTATATGCCTCAAAAAAACATGGATAATATTTTTTGTATGTTCTAGTTTTTTTAAATGTTGTGGGTTCCATATACTGTTATTAGAATTATTAATTGTTGATACAACTTTGTTAATTCAACTTTTTAATATAATTTAGCAAAAATCACACTATGAAAAAAAAATCAAATAGCAACCACTGCTCTAAAAATAGAATTCATTGGTTTTGGTAATCATTCCTATTTTTAATAGTAAGATCCCACTCTCCTGTTTCGTAAACTTCTAACCTCATTCATGACAACAAAAACCTGTATTTACTGAATTACAGTGTTTGTGTTTGTGGTCCTGTTGATTGTGCTTTAGCCCCTGTGTTGTACAGTTCTGTTGAAACGTTTGTTCACCCATGAAAGGCTTAAGTGTTAAATCATGTGGACAGTGTTTACTTGTGTTTACACATAAGTTTGTTTGGGTTAAGTCATGGTCATGGCAGTAATGAACTCTGTATACTCCTGTATTGATTCTAGACACCTGTGTAAAGTTTGGATCTTTATCAGAGGAAAATTGGCAATTTCCAAGGTTACTAAATATGTTGGAAGAGTTCCGATTTTTCAGATCAAAGAAAACCAAATTTGATTAAATGCAGATTTATTATCAAGCAAGGTGTAAATCTCATTTTCGTGTTATGAGACCAACAGAGAGACAGAGAACAATACCAAGTCTGTTATGGAAAGCCAAATGGGTCAGAATACGCGTGCTTTTCAACGCCGTATTCATTTTAAAACGCCGTTTTCATAACGCCGCCAGGCGTTAAATAAGCGCCGTTACGTGATAAGTTAACGCCAGACGCCACCAGGCGTTAAAATAACGCCACACGCCGACCGACGTTAAGTTAACGCGACACGCCACTTAAGATGCAAATTTATTCGCTCATCTACATGGACACACCTCTCATGGCTACGAGGACTCTACGGCAAGTCAGAGCATCCAGTTTGCAAGAGCGCGAAGATGGCAAGAAGAGCCCTTACAATTGTACATATAGGGGATAAATGCCCCTGAATAAGCTTTTGTCTCATGAAGTCTCATGAAGTGAAAATGTGGAAATGATTTTATTCAACAGTTAAATTAATAAGGAAGTAATATTATTATTTTATTATTATATTATATTTTGAGTAGGATATCATTTCAATTTAATAAATAGTTGGCCATAGTTTTACAAAAATAGAAATTCTGTTTATTTACATTTACTCAACCCAATGTTGTTTCAAACCTTATGTCTTTATTGCGTTTGAGGAACATAGGAAGATATTTTGAAGAATGCTGATAACCAAACTGTTTTAGTCTGTAAATATATGTTGATTCAGATGCAACTTCTGAAACAAAGCATAGCATGTGTAAACCTAAATTAAATATACATTTTTAAAGCTACATTTTGATTCTGTTTTCTCATTCTTTGCTTTTCTCATTTAACACAATTTGGCTATATGATAAAATATCTTTTGAGGGTACTTTTTCTTCCTTTTTAAAACATAATAACATATGATAAACTGAAATCATACTCAAAAGTAGATACCTGAATTTTTACAATAAAGCACTTACACACACACACACACGTCTGGTCAGCTATCCTTGTGGGGACTCTCCATAGGTGTAATGGTTTTTATACTGTACAGACCGTATTTTCTATCGCCCTACACCAACCCTACCCCTAAACCTAACCCTCACAGGAAACTTTCTGCATTTTTAGGTCAATTTAGGTCCCCTCCGTGACACGAGTCCCCATGAGTCTGTGTGTATTCAGGTTTAAGTCCCCACCAGAATAGAAAAACAAATACACACACACACACACACACACATATATATATATATATATACATATATACATATAATGAATATTGTTATTACATGACACAAATGAGTGTAAATTTGGAAATTATTACAACAGTTAAATAATAAATTTCTTGTAATATATTCCAAAATATATTTATAATCTGTGTTGGAATATATATATATATATATATATATATATATATATATATATATATATATATATATATATATATATAATGACCTTTTGGATGTATTTCATTATAAATCTCTTTGTAATCTATAATAACATTACATTTATTTCATATTTCTATATGTCCTTCTTGAATATTAAGCAATTTTGGCCACATTATAAATACTTTGTGAAATTGCACATGCTAAAATATAAGCATTATTAATGTGTTTAATAAAAACATAAACATTAATTAGTGAAAAGAAAGAATTATTTAATAAACAATTAGAATGATTAGTACTTGTCTCTCATTGGACTGATTAGCCTATCTCTCAAAACCTTTCTTAATTAGTTGTACAGTATTGCATGATTTGTAGATTATATTTAATACACTTTGCGTAAACGTTTGCAATTAGTTTTTAAAAGGTAACATTAAGGTCTTAAGGCGTCTATGCTTACATTCCTTTATATATATATATATATATATATATATATATATATATATATATATATTCAAAGAGTTTTCTTTATTTTCATGACTATGTAAACTGTAGAGTCAGACTGAAGGCATCAAGGGCTATTTGAGCAAGAAGGAGAGTGATGGGGTGCTGCTCCAGATGACCTGTCCTCCACAGTCATCACCGGACCTGAACCCAATCGAGATGGTTTAGGGGTGAGCTGGACCGCAGACAGAAGGCAAAAGCACCAACAAGTGCTAAGCATCTCTCTGGGAACTCCTTCAAGACTGTGGAAGACCATTTCAGGTGACTACCTCTTGAAGCTCATCAAGAGAATGCCAAGAGTGTGCAAAGCAGTAATCAAAGCAAAAGGGGGCTACTTTGAAGAACCTAGAACATGACATATTTTCAGTTGTTTCACACTTTTTTGTTATGTATATAATTCTATATATAATTCCACATGTGTTAATTCATAGTTTTGATGCCTTCAGTGTGAATCTACAATTTTCATAGTCATGAAAATAAAGAAAACTCTTTGAATGAGAAGGTGTGTCCAAACCTTTGGTCTGTACTATATATATATATATATATATATATATATATATATATATATATATATATATATATATATATATATATATATATATATATATATATATATATATATATATACATTATAGGGCGATATTTGACTCCTTAAAGATTAGTTTTTTAACCTTTATAATCCCCTTTTTCAAACTTTATTAAATGTATTCCATATTTTAAAGCCAAAACATTTAGATTTTAACTTAGCATCAACATTTCATCTTTGCCATGCACTTAACTTTTTTTGTTGCATTAAGGAATATTTACAGACTTCATGCATAATAACGATGTTATGAGATTAATGTTTAAAATATGAAGTTTTGAATATAGAAATATTAAACAATTTAAATGACTCAATTTATAAAATGAAACTGAAACCGCCAGTAGGTGGCAGCATGTCACTGAATCATTTATTAAATCGATTCGTTCAAACGTCTGATTCATTTATGATTTTAAGACAGCACCGGATGTAGTGTCTGGCGCGTTTTTTAGATTGTTAGGTCATTATTAATCTCTTTATCAGAGAACAACAAAGATGTCTGGTGTACCTAATAATTTTAGAAGACGTCTCAGTGGGATTAGGGATCGCATAAATGCCCAACTTGACAGTTTACTTGAAGCATCACCAGCAGAGCTTGGAGAACAAAGTCTTGTGGACAGGTAGGGAATGTCTGTCTGCTATCTATCTATCTATCTATCTATCTATCTATCTATCTATCTATCTATCTATCTATCTGTAAAATCTTTAAATAAAATCTATTTATTAGCCCTATAAATTAATTGGATGATTTAATTCGACAACTTAAATCATGACATTATAATAACAAACAATAAGTATCAAACTTACTTTATCTCAGATCATTAATTAGGTTATAGCAAATATGTTTAAATTTCGTAGTAGAGTTATGTTTAAATGTTCTCTGAAAGGTTTGAGATGTTCCGCAACGAACAGCCGTTGCATGGTCCTGCTCGTCCCAGAAGGACGCGGAGGAGAAATGTGACATGTACATTTAAAGTAACTCTTCTCCGCACTGGTATTGATCGGTTATCTTCTTTGAGAGGTAAGTCCTTTGCTTATAATGCTATTCATGAAATTGTCATGTTGATTGTAAACAAATTAAACTAACAGCATTTCACATTGTTGACCAATAGATGCCATTGCCAGTCAGAGACTTGTTGTACAGAGAGAGCAGAGTGAGACACAGTTTGCAGAAATTCTCAGAAGCACGTTTCCACAGCTTCAAGGGAGAGAGTTTGAATTATGCAGGGTTGATGCACAGAGGCAGGTTTCACGTTTGAGTCTGGAGTCAAAAACCCCAGCAGCCATAATTGCTAGTGGGCAGCTAGGAAGATCGGCACTTTATGTACAAGAGAAGGTAATCTAATCTAATATTCAAAAGGCCTCTTTGTGTCTGCAGTATTATGTAGAAACTGTGTTCCTATTGTTTGATCTATTTCATATCAGTCTTCGTTTTTTGGACAGCCTAATATTTTATTGCTTCCTTTATATTATGTATAAACAAAAGTGCTACAAATAGTGCAATAGTACATTCAAATGAAAGATCACAGTTGTTCAATTTTACAGAGTACTTATGCACTTGCACAAGTGAACTCCTCTCCAGCTCCAGCCGTGGCCTCCTTCTCATCTCCAGCCGTGGCCTCCTTCTCAGCTCCAGCCGTGGCCTCCTTCTCAGCTCCAGCTCCAGCCGTGGCCTCCTCTCCAGCTCCAGCTCCAGCCGTGGCCTCCTTCTCAGCTCCAGCTCCAGCCGTGGCCTCCTCTCCAGCTCCAGCTCCAGCCGTGGCCTCCTTCTCAGCTCCAGCTCCAGCCGTGGCCTCCTCTCCAGCTCCAGCTCCAGCCGTGGCCTCCTCTCCAGCTCCAGCTCCAGCCGTGGCCTCCTCTCCAGCTCCAGCTCCAGCCGTGGCCTCCTCTCCAGCTCCAGCTCCAGCCGTGGCCTCCTCTCCAGCTCCAGCTCCAGCCGTGGCCTCCTTCTCATCTCCAGCCGTGGCCTCCTTCTCAGCTCCAGCCGTGGCCTCCTCTGCTGCTCCAGCTCCAGCCGTGGCCTCCTCTCCAGAAGTTTCAGTGGCATTTTCTTTACTCAGTCCAGACACAGATATTTATATCTCAGATGAAGATGAGTATGAGTAAGTCAATTGATGTTGTTAGACATGTATTTATACTGTAGTTGGATCAAAAGACGGAGTAACATTCTCTTTTATTTATTTTTTTCAGTGTTGACCTGAAATCATTGTTAAATACAATGTCAAACAAAGTGGATTTTACAGCTGCACCCATTTCCAACCAAATCAATGTAACACGATGCAACATCCTAGACAGTGGCATCAGAGCCTTCCGACGCCAACGTTTTAACCCTGAGGCAAAACTAGATGTTGTGTTCAGAGATGCTGATGGGATTGGTGAGGGAGCCGCTGATGAGGGTGGACCAACGAGAGAATTTTTAACTTTGCTGATGAGGGAAATCCACTCATGCGAAATATTTGATGGAGAGGACTGGAAAAAAACACTTGCCTGCAATTCCAAAGGTAACCTCCTGCCTAATTTGTGTGTGTGTGTGTTTACATTAAGCATTTTGGAAAAATAGTTTGCCTCCTTTATAATTTTCTGTAATTCTGCACACTTTCACATTGAATGTCATTAGGTCTTTATAAAAATCATCTTTAATTATTAAAATTAAAACATAGTCCCCTATGAAAAAAGTGATTAATTTTTTAAGAAGCACCACACATTTTCTAAGCATTGTTTATAGACATAATAATGCTTTTCCCATGTGTTACAGCACTGTACAATGGAATGTACAAAATAGTTGGACGGATGATAGCTGTGTGCCTGATACATGGTGGTGTGGAGCCAAATTTTTTTTCAGAAAGACTGTTCTGTCAGGTGTGCAACCTTCAGCCCCCAGTACCAGACCTTCAAGAGATTGCTGACTATGACTTCAGAGCAAAGATGACCAAGGTTAGTTTATATATTGCACATTTTCATTTATGCCAGCTGTTGCTTTGTTAGTAACTGTAATTTGGCGATAGTGGTAATATCTTAGAATGTTTAAATTGTTAACCTTAACCTTAAAAAGCTCTTACTTAAGGGTTTGTGTGTGCATTAAATATTTAAATGTTTTATATAAGTATTTTGTTTCTTGTATTTAATGGCTAATTTTGTGTTAAATTCATTGTCAATTTAGATCCAGTTGGCACAGAATGTAAATGAAGCACAGTGTGCTATAATGGAGGCGTCTGACCAATTAAGTATGCTGGGGTCTCTATGGCACATCCAGACGCTAGAAGACAGAGACAACTTAGTGGAATCAGCTACCAAGTTTTTCATCGAGAACAGGTTGAGGGATTCCTTGGAACAGTGAGTATAAGAATGTACAGATATTTTCACCTGACAAATTACCAGTACTATTTTGTCATTGTTTCACATTTGGTACATGTTTTGCTTATCTAGATTTAAAGAGGGCCTGGAGTGTCTTGGGCTTTTACATTTGATGCAAAAGCATCCTCAGCTCTTTAAAGAAGTATTTATGTATGAGGAGAAGCCACTTTTGGCCGAAGACATATCTGCTTTGTTTAAAGCAGAACTTTCTCCAGTTGGCAGCAACAGGAGAGTAGTGGAGAGTAGAACAATCTGTTTCTGGAGGGACTGGCTCATAGAAGTGGAAGGTATGAGATCAAACTGAAGCTATGTTGGATCTCTCTCTCTCTCTCTCTCTCTCTCTGTCTGTCTGTCTATCTATCTATCTATCTATCTATCTATCTATCTATCTGTCTGTCTGTCTGTCTGTCTGTCTGTCTGTCTGTCTGTCTATCTATCTATCTATCATATTTTTTTAAGATAAATTAAATAAAAATGTATATATGTTTGATGAAATCCCATAGCTCATGTGTGCTTTTAACATATTATCCCTGTATTAAAATGTATTTAGTTGCCACTTGAACAAATCTTTCATACACTTTTAAATATATACTGAACCATAGCACACCTTTAACTAATACACTTATAAAACACTTGTATATTTGGTTTACTTTATCTGACTACACTTAAAATCAATTTATATTAAGTGTACTTATGTGGTACAGTTGGGAAAATGTACTTATATTTATTAAAAGTTTAATTTAGGATTACTATATAAAAATCTACTAAGATTGAACTAATTTTTAATGTAATGAAATCAAACTTTAGAAGTACACAAATAAAAGTCCTCTGTATATTTTTGTGATAGGATACTTTATTTCAATGCACTAAAAATGAATTTGAGTATTAGTGCTACTTAATATACTTTTTCAAGTGCAAGTAGAAATACACCTTTAATTAGTGTCTATATAAAATATAATCTTATTTAGCACAAAAAAATGAATTTACTACAAAAGTACTTGCTTGTTTTTAAGTATTTTTAGTACATTCAACTATACTTTATTGTTATCTGGGATGAGGATACTTATATGGGTTTGGAAGAACATGAAGTACAATAAACTGTGACAACTACTTTACTGGTATTCTGTATCTGCAAAATGGTCATTAACTTTTTTTTTTCCTGTTCATTTTTACTAGAAGGAACTGCATATCCCCTCACCTTAGACAAGATTCTTGGATTTGTGTCAGGATCTACTGCTATTCCGAGGCTAGGGTTCCCAGTGGAACCCAAATTGGAGTTCTTACACCCTCAAGAGAATGAGGCCCCTAAAATTTTTCCAGAGGCAAATACCTGCAGCATTGTCTTGAGGCTACCAATCCATCCCAGCTATGAACTCTTCAGAGAAAACATGGAAAGTGGTATTTTGCAATCCCCCACTTTTGGAGTGATGTAGAAAAATTGTGTTGGCTGTTACTGATGTAATAGTTTTAAATATTTTCATGTTTTAAAGTTTTATTATGAAACATGAAGAGCTAAATTGGCACACCACTGCTCTAAGAGTAGAAAAATATTTATATTCTCACCAAAAGTGACATTTCAAGCCTACAAGCTCTTCATCAGACAATGATCACATACATCAAACTAGAGTGACATGATCACCCACATGACCCCCCGCCCCCCAAACCGAATGGCAATCAGATAAAGGCAATAAACATAAAAGTGAAAACAACCATTAACTACAAATGCTGAACCTCAACATATTAAAAAAAAAAAAATACTTGCAAAATATACATAAAAGAACAATACTTTATCTCTCACAAAAATCATTAAATAAAATGCCTGATGTTAAGAAAACAATCAACATCAAGATAGAATCAAATGTAAATTTGATTCTATAATTTATGTATACTTTACAGCTATTTTTTTTATATAGGCTTAGGTTCAGAATTTGTAGTTAGTGGTTGTATTCACTTTTAGGTTTGTTTATTGCCTTTATGTGAGGTGATTTCCTGATTGCCCTTTTTTGGATCATGTGGGTGATCATGTCATTCAGGTTTGTGCTATATATAAAACCTGAACTATGTATGTGTTCATTGTCTAATGAAGAGCTTGTAGGCTCGGAATGTCACCTTTGATGAGAACATAATACTTTTGGAGCTGTGGTGTGCCAAATTTCTTCTTAGTTTTAGGTATTTACGTGGTTGAGCACTCACATTAAGCCCTTCAGCCTGTTGGATGTGTGCACTTCGATTATCTAAAGTTATACAATGGACATTTCATCATACAGTTCTACTACAGCTTTTTGATGTTTGTAGGGGTTGCTAAGTTTTGTCCCTTTCTCCAGTTCTGCTCTGTCTTGGGATATCTGATAAGAATCCACATCTGAAAGTATTCAGATTATACTACAAATTAATGAAATTTACATCACAATTACAATAAAAAGTTGTTTATTAATGTGATTTAGTGTTTTTTTTTTTTTTTTTTTATCTCAGGGATATGACTAGCCCTTACATAAACTATAAATGAGTCAGGAAAGTAGAGGGGAGATACCGATCAGAATATGACACATGCCATGTAAAACACTTCAAACAAGTAACAGTGACACTGTTAAATGTCAATTTACATTCTTAGGTTTTCCACAAAAGAAAGGACATCTTTAAGTACATTTACTCCAAGATTTTCCCGGGGACCTTCAAGTGGATCAATTTGTTCTGTGAGTTGTTTCATCTCATCATCAGTCACAGTGAACTGGTTTGGAGGTACGGTAACTCGTTCAAGCCAATGCACATGAGATACCGCTCCAGATACAGAATGACTGTCACCACCAACAAGCTCTGCTGAATTAGTCTCTCCTCCAGTGGAGTCTGAGGGTCTTGCAAATATCTCCTGCATTGCAGTACTTGGCAGACTCTGTTGTGCCAGGCAATCCCGGACAAAGATTTGTAGAGGTGACTGGTGTCTCTCGGTTCGTAAACCATGATTGTTCCACTGGTGTTTAAAATTTGTCAAGTCTTTGTTAATTCTTGGGATGTAGACATATTGCAGAGCCCACATGTGCATTTCATTATCTACATCCACAATGCCCTCACTCTCAAGAAAGTGGAAAAGGTCATAGTACACATTTGACACCCCACGCCACAGATCGACCCAAAGTCTTTCAATCCTCTGATTGTGTGTACTTCTTCCTCTAAGAGCACTCCCTCGTTCAGTGCCTCTGAACAGGTTCATGAACAAGCACACTGCATTGTTCTCTCCCCCATGGTCAGTCCTTACTCTGGAAGGGACTCCATATTTGGAAATGGCATCCAAGAAGCAGTTCATGACAGTGCTGCTGCGATTGTTGTTAGATGCTTGGAGAAAGGTGACAAGCCGACTGTAGCCATCAATGGCACCATGAATTACTATCCTCCATCTAAATTAACACAAATACATAATTACTTAGTTGAGCATAAAACCTGCATTAGACAACAACAAAATATCCAATGAAGGGTGTGCTTTAGATGTTCTACAAGAGCACTGTTACATCCATTTCAACAACCCTTTTTATGCAGCCATACTGATTTCTGTTAATCAACTGCTTAATTCTGAAATTTAGACTTTTAAAAACAAATTTTAAATTTAGTGACTTAATGGCATTTTGTTAAAGCAACAGAAGAATAAAGTGGTTAAGGCATAATGCAATGTTTAAGATTGCATTTAAAAAGAAAATTACCTTATTAGTTTGTGATTTCCATCAAGATGCCATAAAGAATTAGGTCCTGCGACACGGTAGGACCTTCTACGTAGTCTCTGAGACATTGCTCTGAGAGCTGCAGCCCTTGGGTTGACACGATGCATACTGCTCCGCACTCTGCACCTCTGAACCCGAATTCCCTCTGTCCTCAGTTGTGCTCGAACTGCCTCTGGTCCAAGTTGGTCATTTCCAGCCACTATATCCCTAATTTTTTCATCTAAATCTGCATCAGATATATCTGAGTATGAGGAAGACTGCAACAGATTGAAGCACCTGGAAATATATATCCAAGCATTTTAACATTTAATAGGAGCGCTAAAATAAATCAAAAGTTGCACTCAGCATTTTTCCCAACTCATTATGATCTAATGAGATGAGTACTCCAGTCAGCCTAAACATATGACATTTTAATCTAGGTGGAGCAAATTCCCAAATATGTTTCTATTGTTATAAAATGCTTTGGATAAAAGTGTCCACTAACTGACTAAATGTAAATATAAATAAAATTCACTTTATTAATCGGGTTACACAGTGTAATTACACATTTAAGTACTAAATAATAATAATAATAATCTAGATGCACTTACTATAGGGTTGTGGTTAGGAATAGGATTAGGGTTTAGTTTATGGTCAGTATCATGTAATTATGCACACTACATGTAACATATGTAACTGGGATAAAATAAAATGTTTCCATCATTTTATTAGTTTTGCATGACAAATACACCTGTGAACAGGGTATAATGTGTGTAGTCAATGGATATTAGTTATTATATTATATAACTTACCTTAAACGTCGCTTGACTGTGGATATGGAGGTGTGTAGAATTTGTGCAATCTGTTTTACAGTGAAGCCACAAGACAACAAAAATGACAGCTGATCCTGTGTAATGACATAAGATGGTGCACCTCTGGATCCACTACGAATCAGTGGAGGTCGATATACAGTGCTGTCTGTAGAATAATTATAATATATTGCTTTTATAAACAATTATAAACAGACTTCTTAATTTTTCCAATAGTTTGTATGTCTGTGTGATATGTTATGCTTAGCAAAATTATTCAAAATATATTACTGTAGATGTCAAGTTACTGGCCATCAAAATCAGACAATCTAACTGAAGTTTACTGTGAGTAATTAAGATTGTTTGATTGCATTTACCATCCTGTGCTCTTGGTTCAGAAGTTTGAATCTCCTGAATAAAATCTGATACTTCATGGATGATCTCATCTGCTGCCTGAGTATGTAGAAGAGTCCCCTTTGCCCATTCCAGGCTCCTCAGCATGGTTTGAAGTCTAAAAAGTAAATGTTTTTTTTTTATTATTATTATTTTTATATTAAATAAATTAATAACAATACATAATTTTTTGCTTTGTTTTAAATAGTATATCATGCTATGTTTTTTTAAAAAGAAAGAAAAATAACCTCAAAACTTATTTTAAAGTCTAAAAAATGTTGTTCTAACATGTTGCTTTAGAAAGAAATATTCAATTTACATTTAGGCTACACTGTCAATTTTTTATTTATTTATTTATTTATTTATTGAAGCTGCATCTGAATCATTATTTACATACATTTAATGACTAAAACAGCTTGGTTACCAGCATTCTTCAAAATATATGTTCCCCAAAAGAAATATAGACATTTAGGTTTGAAACAACATTGGGGTGGGTAGATGTTAATAAAAAGAATTTCAATTTTTGAGAAACTATATAGCCAATATATTTTAAACATAAACTAAAAAAGATACTCACTGCTAGTAGGTGTCAGTAAATGTTTAAAAATCATTCAGTCCATTCGTTCAAACGACTGATCATTTTCAAAGTTGGAATTATTTGTGATTCCTGTAATAACTATATGAGACAGTTCATTCTGGCATTTCCAGCAATGCACATTTTGTGTGTCTACCTAATCAAACACACCTGATTTAACTCATTAGCTCATTAAAAGAAACTCAGGGGACTGAAAAGGCAGTGTCAGATAAGGAAGACATACAAAATGTGCAGTGTTGGGGGATGCCCAGGTCCAGGGTGGAGAAACACTGTAATGCATCTTGTTTGCTTCCAAACAACTGCATAAAATGTATTAAGATGACTTAACATAGTTCTGGGGCATAAAAGTTAGTAAATTGTGTTAAAAAAAATATTGTGCCATTATTGTGCCATTAAAATTAGCAAGTTAAATCAACAGCTCATGTAATCGTGTCTATCAAAACGTGACCGTTACAACTCTAACTAAATTATTTTGGAGAACATAAACACAATCTTTACCTGTTTAATGATGACTGAAAAACAGCAGGCCCGGGATTATCAGACAGTAAAAGGCGAGTGCAGTCATTAACAGTGTGTTTACACTGCAAAACAAACGCTCTTCTTGCCATCTTCGCGCTCTTGCAAACTGGATGCTCTGACTTGCCGTAGAGTCCTCGTAGCCATGAGAGGTGTGTCCATGTAGATGAGCGAATAAATTTGCATCTTAAGTGGCGTGTCGCGTTAACTTAACGTCGGTAGGCGTGTGGCGTTATTTTAACGCCTGGTGGCGTCTGGCGTCAACTTATCACGTAACGGCGCTTATTTAACGCCTGGCGGCGTTATGAAAACGGCGTTTTAAAATGAATACGGCGTTGAAAAGCACGCGTATTCTGACCCATTTGGCTTTCCATAGTCTGTGACCCAAGTAATCTGGTTCTATGTCTAGAATTTTTGTGGCTAGGATGGTTCTGTGTGCAACATGACTCAGCTTTGAGCTATGTGTGAATCGGATGCTTCCCAATTTTCTGACTTTTTAATCAAGTCCAAACAATTAGATTTTGGTTTGTCATTCCATGCAAATTCTGCAGCAAACAAATATGAGAACCACTAACAAAAATATATAACGACGCAATCCTTTCTGTTTGTTATAAGATTAAATGTGACATGTCATTGCATCATGTTATTACTTAAAAATAACAAAACCGAGCAAAGCATTACTTCACTTTTTATGCATTATCAAGTCAAAAAAATATGAAGATACAAACAGATATATAAAAAACATGCTACAAGCTTCTGCATAGTCATGTTAAGGGAAAAACATCCACTCAGGCTATCAATTGTATAAAAGACTGAAATGCACTCTTTTGAGCCTCTCAGGGTTACGCAATAAGGTTGTAAGTGAGCGCGAGTGTGTAATAAAGCAACTTTCTTTCAAACCAAAAGCAGAAGGCAAAAACACATTCCGGACATACATAGTTTTTTTAATAAACATACCACAGCTAATGTTTTTCTAATATTTCACATTATGTTTGTTTGTGTGCTCAAATACTGACACTAAGTACTGACCTGAATAGAATAAATCTGGATACCATTGGGAAGAGCCATTCACTGCCAAGCTGTTGGGAAATAGCTGCATTGACCCAAAGTGCAACTCAGTAACAGCGGAAAAAGAAAACTTCCAGTTTATTGGGAATGTTGAAAATAAAATAAAACTCATCTATCTATCTATCTATCTATCTATCTATCTATCTATCTATCTATCTATCTATCTATCTATCTATCTATCTATCTAGGTCAGGTGTCTCCAAACTCGGTCCTCAGGGTCCTGCAGGAGACTGAGTTTGGAGACCCCTGATATAGATGATTGGATTTAATAAAATGTTAACACTGATTTTATGTAAACTCTACTGTTCATTGAGGGCTGTGTTGTAAAATTTCCAAATGATAGAGATGTACTGGGCACCTTTTAGGTCATTGAGCACAGCCTGGCAGTGAATAACAGAACACCCATCAAAGAATGTCATGGTGACACATAAAGAGATTATCTGATGCTAGTAGTGTTGATACTGATATGGGTTTTTAATGGCATACCAACTGAATGATAACTAATAAGATATATGGCCAGTTGAAAAAAGTGTATTATGTGTAGGAGAGCATGGGGAGTTGTCATACATCAGACAAAAAGTAGCAATGCTACTATTAATAATGACTTAAATATTAACATTTCATTATTACCCATGAAAAGACGGAACATGCTTACATTTTGTCACAACATGCCTCAATACCCAAATTATATTGTTGTTGACCCCTTAAGCCTATGCTGTTATGCTTTCAATTCGTTCACTTAACAAACAGCTAACGCATATGTCAAGTATGGCAGTATTACATTTTACTTTGAAAGACAGTATTCCAAAAACATAATTTAACGGGATTAAACTAGAAGACAAACAAGCGTTAGCCCCGTCTCCCCTATAATAAGATGTATAGACTTTATATATTAGCTCTTTATATTTTTATTTTAGCTGTATTTTGCAAATCAATTTAGTGGATCAGAGTCATAACTTTGACATTGTTAAACAAGCTCGAGAAACACTTGTCTTTGTCTGATCGTGGAGGGGCGGAGTCTATGATCGCTATATTATCAGCCGTCTGCTCGGAGCGCTGTGTGCTAAACACGGTGCTCGGCTGCGTCCGTGAGCGCGGATCTGGCTCCTTCGGGAATCATATGTTTTTACACATTTAGTCGTTCTAGAAGAGGTTATTTCTCTCCAACTTCAGCTACAGTGATAGCTAAGTTTGGAGAGGAGAAAAGGGAAATATTCGTGTTTTTGCGCAGGAAATATTTGCAGCAACGATTTACTTTTCCTGTCGAACCTGAACAATACAAAGGAATTAAAATCCTGACAAGTAAAACCGAACAAATACAATCGATATTCAACGCAAAATGGACACAGCTGCCTCTAAAAAACCTTGCTGTGGTAAGTGTTTTACGAATTCATGTGAAGTATAAGAAGAAGAAGAAATAAACAACATTGCACTTGCATTTCTGTATTTTCAGAAAGATTTTGCGAATTCTTCAAGTCCGCGAAATTCCTCATTTACCTCGGACATGCCTTGTCAACATGGGTAAGAAGAGTCTCTGTGCCTTAGGATCTGTATTTGAAAGCTCGTTTTTTTTTTCTTTGAAGAACGACCTATATATATATATATATATATATATATATATATATATATATATATATATATATATTGCATATGTTGTATAAATGTGGTCATATTTGAGATATTTTGCTATTGTATTGTATTCATATTATTTTTATTTTGTATTTGTATTTTAGATTTTACACACACACACACACACACACACACACACACACACACACACACACACACACACACACACACACACACACACACAAATAGATATTTTGATTAATTATAAGCTTAAATCAAATTTAATTGTTTTTATTGTGTCTCTTAAATTGCTTTTTCCCACATTTTTAGCAACACTGAAGGGTTAAAATATACATATATATGTATGTATGTATGTTTTTATTAATATGTTGTCAATAAAACAGGTAATGTAAGCTGCAAAATGCTTAACTTTTTTATCATTGTGTCTTTATGTTACAGGGGGATCGGATGTGGAATTTTGCTGTGGCTGTGTTTTTGGTGGAGCTGTATGGCAATAGTTTACTCCTGACAGCTGTGTATGGGCTGGTGGTTGCGGGGTCTGTCCTCTTACTGGGAGCTATTATTGGTGACTGGGTGGACAAAAACCCCAGACTGAAAGGTAAACATGGCAAATCTCCAAAAAACAGGGCATGCAGAATTATTGTGCAACATGAGACATTACTGAGAGTATGCATCACTTTTCATAATGCCAATTATTAAAAAAAAAAGTAATTTTACTAAATGCAATTTGAATATATTTCTCTCTCAATTTCAGTGGCACAGACGTCTTTGGTTGTCCAGAACAGTGCTGTCATTCTCTGTGGTGTCCTTCTGATGGTTGTTTTCCAGTTTAAAGAACAGCTTACTACCTTGTACAGTGGATGGTTGCTTGTGAGTATTTAAAAAGCTGTGATAGTTTGCTTCCTAGTAAAACTCTGACACTATTCATTAATATTTGCTGAGTGTGTAAACAGATCTTCAAAAGCACCCAGAACTAATCTTGAGTCCTGTACAAGCCTTAATTTTAAAAAGCATAAACTTCTTGGTGGCCTACAGTTTTGTTTTTGCTCACGTTTAATGCAAATGGTTTCACTCTAAACATGCTTCCCTATTTAAAATGCATGAAAAAAGGGTTTTTTTTTCGTAGCTGGCAGTGGCAAACAATCTCCTTATAACAAGATATTAAGAGTAATGTCAAGCTTCTCAATAATTTCTGACCTATATAGGAGGTGATGTTGTCTAAAGCTCCCTTCTTTATTCTGAATCGACTCAACTTAAGTTCTTGCTTCTGAAACATGAGACCTTGATAACAAAATGTGTTGTCAGCAGATTCCAGGGATGTCTTGTGAGCAGAAAGCATGTTGTTTGCTTAACAGGACTGGAAAGCTTAAACTTAACATATATAATAACAAACAAAACCTGCTGTTTGTCCGGGTGTCACTGAGGTGGAGAATCCATGCAGCAGACAAAATGGGACTCTTGTTTTTTTTTTGTTCTGGACTGTTCCTGAATATCAAGTCATGCTTTTTATGGCAGTGGACTTACAACAAATAACAATATCTGCTACTTTTTAGGACACTGTTTGTTGTTTTTTGACATTGCAGACATCATGCTACATTTTGGTCATCACCATTGCTAACATCGCTAACCTGGCCAGCACAGCTATGTCCATCACCATCCAGAGGGACTGGGTTGTGGTTGTGGCTGGAGATGATCGGAGCAAATTGGCAGGTCATTTATGTTATGTTATTTAATTGGATGTGGGTTAAGTGTCCAAATACATTTTATAACTGTTATATTGTCTATAAAACTCATTTCACCTATTCGAGGAAACCCATAAAATACATTACAGCTCTTTCTCCATCAATCATCTTATCTGTTTAGAATGCTTGCATCAGCTGGCAGTCCTTATGACTTTTAATGTACCCAGTGAACCCACTAACCTTCAGGAAATCCATGAAAGTTAGCACATAGCCAATATCTACATTATATATAGGCATATACATTACCATTCAAAAGTAATAAGGGTAGTATGTTTTATTTTTTCAAGTAGTACAGCTGTTCTCAATATTGAAAATAATAAGAAATGTTTCCTGAGCACCAAATCAGCATAATATGAAAATTCAGCCAAAACAATTACTTTATATTGCTATTATATTTAACAATAATACTGTTTTTTATGAAGTAAAAGCAGCTTTGATGACTTTTTTCAAAAACATGTAAAAAATCTTGCAGACTCCATAATTTACTGAATCACTTGTACTTTCTCTCTCTCTGTATATATATAATCACAGAATAAATCCCATTTTTCACACCTGTACTCCCTATTGTTTTCTATGTGTCTGTTTTGTTAGATATGAATGCAACTGTAAGAATAATCGACCAGCTAACCAACATTCTGGCTCCAATGCTTGTGGGCCAGATCATGGCATTCGGCTCCCATTTCATCGGCTGTGGTTTTATCTCGGGTTGGAATGTGTTCTCCATGTGCTTGGAGTACTTCCTGCTTCGGAAAGTTTATCAGAAGACTCCAGCACTTGCCTTCAAGGCAGGACAGAAGGACAATGATGACCAAGAGTTGAAGCATCTCAACATACAAAAAGGTTTGTAATACCACCCCAACTCTTCACTTTCCACCAATTTTTTTTTTTGTATTACAATAAAAGTGATTTTTGTTGTGAGCACATCTGAATATGTTAGACTATTATTTAACATAAGATTAAGACAACATAAGAATTATGCAATATTAATCTACCTTAAAACACAAATGTTCACCTGTGCATAACCCTGTTACCTATTGTTTTTTTTCCCATTACAAAAATTATAATTTCTTAAAATTGTGACACCCTGAAAGATAATCTGTTGAATCAATAAGTTATTCAAACTGTAGTGTCCACTGCATTTGTCAAGCTCAACCATCTAACCATATTACTAAGTTTTTTTAAAATAATTTGTCATTTTTATTGTGACTAACCATAAACCATCTTTTGTTCAATCTAAATTTGAAACCCTTTTACTAGTCTGTTATTTCTGACTCTGGATTAGATCTTTTTTTTTTTCAGTGTTTTTTGTTGTTGTTGTTTTTGGAAGATTAAGCACCTTTTCACTAATCATTTGTTAAAAAAAATAATAATAATAATTTATTTTGTGTTTGTCCAACTTACTGTTTGCAGAGATTGGAAATAATGAAAGTCCAGTTGAAGGCTCCCAGCTGATGAATGAAACTGCTGAGGTGAAGAAGAGTACCAGCTGCTTCTACCAAATGACAGAACCCATCCGCACCTTTAAGGATGGCTGGGTGGCCTACTACAACCAGTCCATCTTTTTTGCTGGCATGTCTCTGTCTTTCCTCTACATGACCGTTCTGGGCTTCGACTGCATCACCACAGGCTATGCGTACACTCAGGGCCTGAACGGCTCCGTGCTCAGTCTCCTCATGGGAGCTTCAGCTATATCAGGAATCTGTGGAACGGTGGCCTTCACCTGGATCAGAAAGAAGTGTGGCCTGATCAGAACCGGCTTCATCGCTGGAGTCGCCCAACTTACTTGCCTCGTGCTCTGTGTAGCATCTGTCTTTGCTCCTGGCAGCCCTTTCGATCTCAGCGTCTCACCCTTCGACGAGGTCTTAAAGCATCTGTTTGGAGACAGCAACTCGCTGCGTGAGAGTCCTACTCTTCTTCCTACAATTGAACCACAGATCCAGATTAACACCACTGTTTTTGAGGAAGCCCCACAAATAGAGTCCTACATGTCCGTCTGTCTTCTTTTCACCGGTGTCATTGCTGCTAGAATTGGTGAGTAATTGATCAACCAACAGCAAACAATAATAATCGTTTTAGTCCTTATTTTCTGTTATCTTCAAAGGGAGGATGATGATATCCGTATCACCTGAAAGTTATAAAGCCAACCTTTGAGACCAAAAACAACAAGGCATGTTTGTGATAATTGCATATTGATGCATTATGTTTTAATTGATTCTCCTGAATTGCTTTCAGGTCTTTGGTCCTTTGATTTGACCGTGACCCAATTGATCCAAGAGAATGTGATTGAATCCGAGAGAGGCGTCATCAACGGCGTCCAGAACTCCATGAACTATCTTCTTGATCTCCTACACTTCATCATGGTCATCCTTGCACCAAATCCAGAGGCCTTTGGGCTTCTCGTGATCATCTCGGTTTCCTTCGTTGCGATGGGACATATGATGTATTTCAGGTTTGCCTATAAAAGCCTCCGGAGTCGACTCTTCCTGTTCTGTTCACCCGAGCAGAAGCCAGATCCCAATATTGCCTCACTTCCCAACTCTGTATAACTTTTAAAGAGACTGTAAGCCAATTTGATAGAGTATGCCATACTGCTAGAGTATGGCATGCTGTGTTCTTCGAGAACCTCGCCATGAACCTGTTCCATCTTTTTACCAATATGCTTGCTTTAGCTTCCTGCAATGCTTATGCATTGAGTATATAGACTTCGCCATTAGCCAAAAATAACAAAGGCGAGAAGGAGCTCTCCTTAGCATAGCTTAGAACTACTTATGTCAAAAAAGCATACACTACTTCCCTGAATCATACGGTTTGTTCAAGGTGCTGTAAAATTGCCTGAGAGCTAATCATAGAGTGGAAACATACGGACAGGAACTATGGTTCTTTGGGGTTATACATGCTTTAATTACTTTTGTAAAAGCTCCAAAGCAATAATGGGCATATTTATTCTACTTTTACGGATTTTATTAGTTTCCCGACTTTATGGTCGTAGTTAACCTTCAGACTAGGTATATAAGTTTTACAATGTGCTCTACTTAAGATAGTGTAGTTTTGTAATGCTTGTCCCTCAATGCTTTTTGCAAGCCATGGTTAAAGTCTCTTTAATAGTTATTTGGAGTGTGCTAGTTATTCATTCAGGAATACTTATATAATGCTTACATATTTATATACACGTAGTCAGTATTCTGTATCTCCGCTTCGGTGGTGCTAGATTGTTATCATAACTCTTCTGGAAAGCTATGCAGACATATACGGTTTGTAACATGTAACCAAAGTGGATTTTTTTTTCACCATGTGGAAGTGAGGGAATTGCAGATGTTTTTTAAACATTACGAATATTATTGGTGTGAGATTTAGGTCCTAAAACACTTTCCACATTGCAACTAGCTTTAATCACTGGATTTGATTTTGTCCTGTTTGATTTGAAAGTGATTTTAGCGCATGATTCTTTTTGCAAAGATTGTTACACTAGCACTTTACATGATTTTACTTTTCCCATTACAAAATAAGAGCAACGAGACACTTCAGGTATTAAGACATTTGCACAAAATAGTAGCAGTCCTGCATTAAAACAGGATTTTCTTTTTACAAGATTTCACATCTGCTTCAGAATCGCAACAAAATTGGGATTTTAGAACTAGCTCATAACTCAAACAACCTCATGATTTTTACTGTTCTGTAAATGGCAACTCACCTCAGTTTTCCCTTTATTCAAATCACATGCTAATCTAGACTGCACAAAGTAAACATTAAAGACCTGCCTATGAGCCACAATCGTTCAAGTACTAACATCCCTTTGACAACCACAGCTGGCTCGACATATATATGAAGTTATTTTGTAATAGTTGTGTAATATTGATGTTGGACACCAGCGGGAAACCACCATATGCACAGAACAGAAGGGATTATTGAGTCCAGTGTGGATGGCTGGTCTAAAGTGCAGCTGGTCACAAAAACAGGTGCCAAGTCACTGATGGTTTACTTTACTTATGCAAGCATTTTTAACTTGTAAGGATTTTTTCATGAGGCCCTCACGAACATACTGTCAGTTTTTAAACACTTAATTGCTTCAGTGCATACTGTCTTTCTATGAATGCAAAGCCTTATTTCCAACTGTAAAAAAAAAAAAATATATATATATATATATATATTCTCATGTTTGCTAGTTTTATTTGAAATCAGTTTTGTACTCCTATGTAACACCACAGAAGATTTTGCCCTTGACACAATTAGAAAATGAAACACTTGCAAAAAAAATTGTGCCTAAAACCCAGTTGATAATGTAAGAAATTATTTTATGGGAGCATAATCCTGTTGTGTGGTATGCTTGCAATAATTGTGGTTCACACAACACTGCTGGGGGACTAATTCAAACTTGTACCATATCTTACTTCAAACAAAATAAACAGATTTGTATCCAAATGCAATGTTTGATTGATTGAAAGGAGTAGAGGAGCGATTTCAAGTGGTCGCCTGTGAACCAGCAGGAGCTGGAACACATCCAGTGGAAAAGGGACAGGGTCACATTCCTCAGAAGGGTTTGCTGGTAATTTTCTTTGATAGATTTCCCTTTCAGACTTTTTTGGTTAATGCACCAACTAAAAGCAGAGCAGTGGCTTGCATGAGAAGCAAATACAAAAAACAAACTGATTACATGGCAGTGACCAACACAATGCCTGCCCTTCTGGGTGGGTGGCAAATCAGGCCTATCTGCTTGGTCTAAACCAAAAATGTGCACAGAACTTTGTGTTTTTAGAACCAGTACTGAGAAATATCTTGCATGTCTATCAGGCCAAAATTTAAAGAGCGCATGCATTTGATTATGCAGTTAAAACCTGCAGCAAAGTAGGTGCAAATCTCAACTGAAGTTTGACTTTGCTTGAATTAGAAATCCAGACACTGGTGAGAGATTTTCTCCAAAGTGTTTTGAAAATAAATGCATGCGTGAAGAAACTTGCATCCCAAGCAATTTATTTTGTAAAATATCAGTCTATAAAACCATGACCTTTGATACATTTACTAGACAGCAGTCCTAATACTCAGTTGACTTTGTTTACCATGTCTATAGTTTACAGTAGTTCACAGAAAGAGAATAACAACTGAATTAAAGTAACTGAGAGGTTACCACTAGATATATATATATATATATATATATATATATACAGTACAGACCACAATTTTGGACACACCTTCTCATTCAAAGAGTTTTCTTTATTTTCATGACTATGAAAGTTGTAGATTCACACTGAAGGGATCAAAACTATGAATTAACATGTGGAATTATATATGGAATTATATACATAAAAAACGTGTGAAACAACTGAAAATATTTCATATTCTAGGTTCTTCAAAGTAGCCACCTTTTGCTTTGATTACTGCTTTGCACACTCTTGGCATTCTCTTGATGAGCTTCAGTGCTTAGCACTTGTTGGCGCTTTTGCCTTCAGTCTGCGGTCCAGCTCACCCCTAAACCATCTCGATTGGGTTCAGGTCCGGTGACTGTGGAGGCCAGGTCATCTGGCGCAGCACCCCATCGCTCTCCTTCTTGGTCAAATAGCCCTTGATGCCTTCAGTGTGACTCTACAATTTTCAGTCATGAAAATAAAGAAAACTCTTTGAAAGAGAAGGTGTGTCCAAACTTTTGGTCTGTACTGTATGTATGTATGTATATATATATATATATATATGTACACTACTTCCCTATGTATATATACAATTTTAAGAAGATACATTTACAACCAATGAACTTTTACTGTACCTTTGGATCACAGTTATTCCTCAGTATTTTTGTCTAGTTTTCAAGTGCAATCAATACACATTGAGTTTAAATAATTGCCAAAAGTCTAAGAAAAATCAACTTCATTCAAAAGGAAATCAAGCTTACATATCCCATTCACAGATATACGTTCAATTAGCCTCTCAAGTAAATCTATCCTGATTCAAGGGTGTTTAAATATTTTAATTGGAAAGAGTTATAAACTGAACATTAAAATGCACAAATATACTAAAATAAATTCAACGTCACAGTACATTTTTCACAAAGCTCTTTATAAATTGTTGATGTAAATGGGATGAACATTTTACTAACATTCAGAGTTACAAAATAGCATTGCTGTTCTTTTTGTTCCATAAGGAATCACTTCTCAAACAACTAATGGGCTTCGGCAGTCCGAATAAACTGGATCTGAAGCAAGTTGGGAAGAATAAACAAAAACACAATAACAGGACTGTGAAATTGCTTCATCACGGTTTGGAGTCAATGAGGCCAGCCATCCAGCTAAAGTCAGTCTTTCTGACCCGCTTCAATTCCCTCTCTTGTGCTTTAGAAAGCTTCGGTGTCACCTCATCCACTGAACCCTGGGCTCTGAGCTCCTGCTGACTATCACTTGCCTCCATTTCCTCCTCAGAGTCCTCTTCCTCACCATTCATTTCCTGCTCAGAGAATTCCATTTCCTTCCTGCAGGCGTGCCAGAAAAAAACAAAAAGGAAAAATATAACATTTATGTGCATGCAGTACAAAGCATCTCAGAAAAAAAGGTAAGGGAAACTTAGAAGGCAAGTTACCTCTGGTTAACTTAAAAAAAAAAAAAACATTATATATGTATATGTATATGAAGAAAGAACCTGAGGGGGTCTTGTTGAACTCCAGTGTTGGAGATCAGGAGGGAGCTGACAAACATTGAGCACAGGACAGACGCAGCAGGTAGAACGTGAGCTGGTGTGTGCAACAACTAAAAAAAAGAAAACATTACAAGAAATAAATACTTGAAAATATACACGCAAGCATTTTTTTTTTTACAGTAAACAGTAATAGTGCTAAATACTACTACAATTTCCTCCAGAATTCAGTGTCACACGATCCTTCAGAAACATATATATAACAAACAGACAGCCTATTTGAAATTACTTACTTCTGTGATGGTAACGGAGCCCTGTGGCTGATGGGGCTTGTCAGCTGCTGGATGGGACGGTGTGTTGAGTTTCTGCTGCTGTTGTCTGTGTTTGCCCAACAGCAGGTAAAATGGTGTTACAGCAACACTGTCATCAATGACAAGCTGTACCAAAGACACACAAGTGAAAAGTTACTTTGGAGGTCTTCGAAATAAATGAGAATAAGGATGGTTTAAGAAAGAAAACTGTACCCGTTTACTCGAAGACAACAATCTGTCCTCCTCTGTTGCTCTGCTGAAGGTCAATAAATCCTGATAGTTGAACACAGTGCATTTTAGTAGAAATGTCAGGACCCAGTATAGTATTAGAACATATTTACAGGACTATGCAGTTGTTTACCATGATTGCTCTTACAAAGAAATTGAATTCTAGCTCATAAAATACACTTTTTTAAAATTATTTATCATATTAAATGTATCGTTTAATTTTTATCTTTTGAATATTTAAAATTAATTAAATTTGATCATTTATTCTAAATTCAATAATTTTATAATTAAAAATATTTTCTAATAAACGTTAACCTAAATTATATAATTTTTCATATTAAAAATAGCTTTTTTTTTTAGAAGTAAAAAAAACACTTTTTTAGGTTTTTATTTGATGTAGGAACTAACAAACAAAACATGAATGGATCGTCCTACGGTTATGCATATATGTTTTTACGCTGTTGTGTGATTACAAATATCACTGAAATACCATGTTCTGGGTGAGGAAGTACAGTTGAGATCTGTTGAGCCACTGAGAACTTTCATCACAACTGTTCAACGGCTCTTCTCGGGGAACAAAGACAGCACGATGTATCTTCTCTGAACACACGTTCTTATGGCTGAACAGAGGCCTTGGCTCGTTGGGTTTGAAAACAAACACTGTATAGAGACCAGAAGATACATTAAAACTAGTTTGTGCATAAGTCTAATATAGTTTACTTCTAAATGTACTGCTGACCAAAAGAGATGCAGAATGTGTCAAGAGGCGATGAGCTTTCAAACACTTACGGTCTGTATGTTCAGACTGGTATGAAAAAGCAGCCACATTTTCTGACAAGGGGTCGGGCTGCAGCTTGGAAACTTCCACAGATGTGCTCCACTCCACTGTGAATGAAAGAGATTTGACATTACATAAAACTGACCTTGCAAAACCAAACAGTGAATAAAACCAGGCTGAGCCAGCTTAGTTACCCAAGAGATGTTCATCCAACAATGCTCCAAAAAAGCCCATGAAAGTACCATAACATTTGTCCACAACTGGGTTGTTATAATGTGACAGACATGTGCAATTTCTCCTTGTACTGTAACTAACTGGAAACAGCAAATATGAACCAATATTAATGACTACTTACATGCACAAGTGAGAAGATTCCAGCAGCAGAGAAGGTTTTCTGTGGTCGTTGCAATCAAGTATTTGGAGCAGCTTAATTGGCCGAAACAAAGGTCCCTGGTGGATCAAAGTAGCTGCCTTTAGTCAGTTTCACCAATTCAAAGACCACCATGAACAGTAAGACCCATGTCACTTACATATTTCATCAGATTAGTCTCAGTGAGTGATAATCAGATGCTTTACTCTTAATCAGAAACTGTAATATGACAGCAATGAACTATCAAAAACATTAGCGCTAAATATCCTGAGGTATTATCATTTTACTGATGTTTACAAAATCTTATTTTTTGAGTTTATTTGATAATATACATCAAAACATGGTGCAAAGCTGCCTATGACCTTATGGCTTACCAAATCAGTGTGAGAGGATTGGAAATACTGTACGAAACCGATTTAGCACCTGCTGGGGTTCCTAATTACTATAACTACATATCCACATTCCATTCTTCAGAATTCAGATAAATACTATATTGATGGTACTTGGACAGGTTTAGGGCTGCTGTGGACAGCCGAATCCCAAAGCGTTTGATATTCTTCATATTATGTGCGGTGATTCGTTTGCAGCAGTAACAGAAAGGAACATTTTCAGTACGTTTACATTTATTTTTATTTTATTTTCAATTTTTACCTTTATATGGCCATTTTTCCCCTAACCTAATTAAATGTATGCATCATCGTTTGTGTCAAATTCTTACATTTAACCAAATTCAAAAGATAAGACACTTTAGGACTACCAATCAAATGAAATCAGTATCAACAAAATTTGTGTTTGCAATGCAGAGGTGGCACAGAATCTGCATCTTAAGTGGCATTTACATGCATTCACACAGATTGTTTTATGCAGTCTATTTGCAGTCACTGGGTGTGTTTTTGCGATACTCAATGTCAAATTGCATATCGTTTAAACAGTATTATTGTAGAATATGTAGTACATCGCACACCTCTAATTGTTACTTTTCTAATAAATGCACCCAAGATAGCTAGGGCAAATGTGAGGATTAAAAGTCAATTAGTTAATTTCAATCAGTTCTTTACACAAAGATATCATCTTCTATCACTTCCTTAAGGACCAATTTACTAGTACTGTCACAATGCTGGAATTTATAACTTCCATAAAATGACACACCATTAGAGGCATAATTTTAAGGTAATTTTATTTACTTTTGACCATAAAGTATTTTCTTTTCAACTGAATCTAAGATTCCTCAGGCCTCCCAAATGCATGTTAAATTCAGAGACTGAGTTCACTGCTTTCACAGTCAACGGAGTCACTGAAAACACTGGAGTGTGATTGCTTAGCTTTAAAACATGCAGCAGGATATACGTGCTTATTTAATTAAAATTACACATTTTCTGTCGGAGATAGAAGGGAGAGTGAGAAAGCTCAATATTGCAGAAAACTAGACTGAAACCATTTTAAATATTTTAAAACACGACAATTTAGTGCTTGTTACACAGAGAATTAAGGAAGAACCGAAAGCAGTTGTTGACAAGGAATGCCATGAATTTTCTATTGTGATGAAAATCAGTTTCCTCTAATGAACTTCCTTTTTTCCAAAATACACTGTTGAAGAGAAACTTCAACTTCGTCCCTGGTGACCCTGCAGGACTGGGCTTGCGCCCAATTTCTTAGCAGGACTAAATCCCCATTTTTGTCTGACAGCATCTAAATCTTAACCTCCTGGAGTCTAAGGGTATTTTTGGGGCCTGGAGAAGTTTTGTCATGCCCTGACATTTGTGCTTTTTTCAGTTTCTTATAAACATCTAAATTGCTAAAGTCTAATCTCACTGTAATCAGCACAAACTGGGCTATAATAATGCGTGAGCAGCATGTATGTACATTAGGGGTGTAACGGTACATGTATTCGTACCGGACCGTTTCAGTACAGGGCTTTTGGTACGGTGCACGTGTGTACCGAATGACGGAATGCAATATTCTGTGCGCGGAACATAAGTACATTTTCGTGTTTCCAAAAGAACATATTAAGTGGCGGAAGTCTCCGTGTTCAGCGCAAATCCCGCCCTGCAGCTGATTCTAAGGCCAAGCGTCTCAGCTGCGTGGCGTGTCCGTTTTTAATTCGGCTCCCATGTTAACAGGTTAGAGCTTGCAGACTGCCTGCATGAGACGCGCATCTCAGGTGCGGCTCGAGCCGAGCAGAAAACGCATGCGAGCTAGAAATGGATCCGATGCCTATTTTTCACGCGACACGCACTTGTGTTGGAAGTGTTTCCAGGCAAAATAGAATAGGAAAATATGTTTATATGTCATTTTGTACACAAATACATATTAATTCATGACACTTTGATGTTTGAAAGTCTATAGGTTGACATAAATTCAGATATAATTTAAATTTAAATGTAATTTGTAATTTAAAAAATAAATTAATAATTATCGATTTTCAAATATTGCACCTGTCAAACATAACGTTAGTCTATTTTGTCGTCAATACTGTTGACGGTGTCCTTTATCAGTAGGCTTTATCTTTATGCTCAACATGGAGTATAGATATTGTTGTCATGAAGACAAGAGCCTGGTCTGTCGGCGGTCTCCCTCTATGTCACCTACAGCAGCAGGCACGGCACGCTTCTGGTGAAGCAGGTCTACAAGCTGGGATTGGTAATGCTGCACTGTAATCATAGTTATTTATTATATTTTTCATTATATTTTATTATATGGTATTGGTTTGAAACAGAGTTTTTTATTTAGTGGAGAACTTTGCAGCAGTATTTTATTTCTTATTCTATTATTTTATATATATTTTATTAAAAAGTATTTAAAAAAAAAAAAGTGTATAGTAATAAACAACCTGCAGTTTAATGTTTGCATTTCTTTCCCTTACTGTACCGAAAATGAACCGAACCGTAACTTTAAAACCGAGGTACGTACCGAACCGTGATTTTTGCATACCGTTACACCCCTAATGTACATGATTGTGTCTTTGAGAAAAAAAATGTTATGCGTGGTTCGTGAAAATCTAAAAATGTTAAATCACTTGAATAAGGCCATAAAATACACAGAACATTTGTTCCTGGGACTTTTGAGAACTGGAGCTTGTAGCAAAGAATTTTACTTTCTAAATTATGTTAAAATCATCTTGTTTACTCACTTACAGAAAACAATATGTTGATTTAAATTTTCTAAGACACTTTTTGTTTGTAAAAGTCATATGTATGTAGGCATCAACTATCATGAATATCATTGTGATTTACACCTGAGAAGACAAAGGCCCGCATAATGAGCTGCATAATGAGCCTCTCAGTCAGCTTGTGTCACTGAGAGGGAAGAGTTACAAGAAAGAATGTGAGGACAAAATAAATCTATATAATTTTATGTTTGTAGTTTATTTAGAATATATTTAATTATCCCACAACATAATTTAATTTCCACTTGGGAGTGCAGTTAAACAGTTTATTAGCAACAATCAAAGCTGACTTTCAAACGGAATTTTTTGCATCATTACTCCAGTCACACAATCCTTCAGAAATCCTTTTAACAATCTGATTTTTTTACAAAAAAACAAAACAAAAAACTTTTATTGTTATTATTACCATTATTATTATTAATATTATTATTAACGTTGAAAAGAGCTGAGAATATTTTTTTCAGGTTTTTTTTAGGGGGGAATAAATTTAAAGAACAGCATTGTGTTACATTTGTTACAGTTACATTTATTTGTTACATTTATATTATTTACATCAAGCTTTTGAATGGTAGTGTAGGTATATTGTTATTGAGACTTCATAATATTTCACTTGATTATACATTTAGTCAGGAATTATAGTTTGCAAAAAGTCTTTGGAAAAAGTCTAACTAGTAAAATGTTTACACGTTATGTGAAAACTACTGTATTTTCCACACTATAAGGGAATGTCAACAAAACCTTGATCCATATATAAGGCGCTCCGGATTATAAGGCACACTGTCATTTTTGGAGAAAATTAAAGGCTTTTAAGTGCGCCTTATAGTGCGGAAAATAAGGTAGTATATAAATAAATAAAAAGAGACTTACTCATGTATATGATATCTGCTGAATAAAGTGAGGAAATCCAAATCTCAAATCCTCAACCACATCACATCTTTTTGGGGTGAATTATGTCTTATTCCTCTCATCGCGAAGCAAACTCAAAGAACAGTCTGGCTGCGTATGGGCGTATTCAAGCTGCACGCTTCAGTGAAACATTATAATCTGAATAGCGCGTTCAGCGCGTGGTCACATTAGAACATAATGAAGGGAGACGTGAAAAACAGACATCGCATTGTTTTCACATGGATTACTTTATCACAGAATATTTGTTTTCGGTGGCTTGTTTAGTTTAAAAGTAGACATGTCAGGCTTTCTATAGATATCTCTCTCGTGTCTCTTCGTTGAGTTTTCACTGAGTTACAGTTCATTTTAATGACGTGTTTGTAAATGAAGATCAGCGCAGACAAAGGCTGTAGACAGCACACCTTGTTTGTTATCTTTATAAATGCTCAAAGTTTTGTTATATCTGTATACAAAAAAAGTAGACCCTTTACAGATACGATTGATGTATTGCTTTTATCTCTACGATCAAAAGTTATTTTTAGGGTTATCAGGAGAAAATGTCTCATTACGTGTATACGCGTTAATCGACTTCAGAGGGTTAATTACTAAGTTACTATTATTCAGACTGTGCAGATAGTTAGAAAAGAGTTTAGTGAAGGTTAATCCACCACTCTGAATGGGACAGACATCTAAAGACCTCAAGAAACCTGTGCAACCCATTCTAAATGCATCAGAAAGCGTTTGGACTGACTCATTTGAAGACAGGTAACATATACAGTACCCTGCCTGATAAAACAACATATCCCACCTTATTACTCCAGGTGGTTGGCAGAGGGTGGTGAGCAGCTCCCAGGTGTCCGGACTCCATATGGTGATGACTTCTTGGAAGCTCACCGCCAGGAGAGAGCTATCAGCTGAGAAACTGCAGTTTGTGGGCTTCAGGTTATGGTAGCTGCCCACAAAATCACATGACCAGAAGTTCTGTTCTTCTAAAACACAAATGGAAAGGTTGCGGTGAGACAGGTATGTCTGGATTCAGACTCGTGACCTTCGGTGTTTTGCTTCTCAATCCAACACTAACACCTTTGCAAATGTCTGAAGGGTTTGACTCACGTTCTGTGTCTGCGTCAACACCCTGACACCATGCTTTGAACTGGCCTTCTTCTGCTGTGGTCACCAGCATGGTGGTCTCCTCAGAAGAGCTGAAGCACATGGATATAATCCGATCCGTGTGGGCGGCAGTGATGGTAGTGTTCAGCACGAAACTAATGGGACAGAACAATATTACAGTCCAAAAATAAAGTCTTGTTTAGAAATATGAAAATTTCATTCAAAAGTTGAGTCCGTTTCTTTTAACAAATAAAAATACAGACATTAATGTTACAAAAGATTTTTCTATCTCAAATAAATTAAATTTCCATATATTTTTTTTTCTAAATAAATGTAGCCTTGGTGACTTCTTTCAAAAACATAAAAAAAAATCTTACTGACCCACAAAAGTTTGAACTGTACTATAAAAATATATTTTTGCCACTTCATATATATATGGGACTTAATTATACATTTTATACACACACACACATATATGTATTTGTATGTATGTATGTGTATAAAGTATATGATTTTAAATTTATGATTAAGTCTTAAATTTAATTTTCCCTAATGATATTTCTAAAAAGATAAATAGCAATTACATGCAATGCAACAACTGTGTGTGTGTGTGCATGCATGTGTGCATTATATATATATATATATATATATATATATATATATATATGCACCAAGTCATCATAAATATACACTTTTCACAATTTGTGTAAAATAACTGAGACACTGAAATATCAGGCATATTCCTTCATACACCTGCACTAGTCCTCACATCCCAAACTGTGAAGTGTGTTTTTGCATTTCATTTTTAATTTGAAATTTTATGCAACTGCATATTTATATACTGGTATTGCTTATATTAAATAAAAAGTTATATTTTATTAAAATTGTAACATTTAAATTTTGTATAATAAATGTATGGTTTATGAGATAACGTCAAGGTAATATAATACGAAATGATAAGAATATGATTATAATTAACACTGATGAAGGACCAGTGCCAAGATTTTTGATTGTTCTCCTAACAGTATTAATTAAATGGAAAATGATTTACATTATTTGCTTGTGGAGCATGAGAAATAGCAAATGTCGTGGGCAAAATTCTACATTTCTTATACGAATCATATATTTGACATTATTCAAATCTGCAATCTAGCGTGATTACCTTTGTGTACTTTCATCGTAAGCCCACAGTTTGAGGAAAAATTCAAGATCGGAGGACTTTTGTCCCCTTTCCTCCACTGTAGCAAGCCAAAACCCTTTTCTGTCAAAGGCAGCCTTCACCACTTCAAACTGATCCAGACCCGCTTCATAAATATATTCTTGCTGCACTATGTCCAGCTGTGAATGCAACAGACAGAATGTAAGCACAAATCTACACAAAACATGACAAAACAATATTTGACAAGACGACGGCCGCACGGATCATGTGATTTCATCTGACACACGTCAGGTGACAAAAGTTTATTAGCCATTTCAGCAGAGCGCACAAGGGTAAAACTAACGCACCGTCATGTGATTCAACATTTTCCAGCACATACTTCCCCCAAATACTTGCTTATTTAAGAGAAATGGGAAAACTCACATTGTAGAGATGCTTGTCACGCAGCAGGGAGTAGAACTGCAGATGACCCGGTTTCCCATTCAGCACTAAAGCTTTACTGCGCGGGTCAATCATTAGCTCAGTCAAAACGGCATCTCCTGAAAGCATTAAAAACATCGGAAGAAATAAACATTTACTGCAACTGTTATGAAATCTCAATGGTTTGTGCAAATGAGACTTTACAAACCTTTGACTAAACCCTGAATTACTCCACACACTTTGAAGCTGCTCTCAATAACTGTGATCTCTGAGGAAGAGAAGGCAAATGACAAACCAGAAAGCTGTCAGAAATGACACCAGAGTGAAATATGTGGGTAAAGACAGACTAAGGTTAAGACTAAGATCTCACAAAAATGTACACAATTCATCCACAAAACAGTATGACAATATAAATTACAATCTGCATGATGAAAGTAAAGCCATTAAAGGGATACTCCACCCCAAAACAAATTTAGTCATTAATCACTTACCCCCCCAAGATATTTTGGATGAAAACCGGGAGGCTTGTCACTGTCCCATTCACTGCCAAGTATGTATGAAAAGCATCGTCAGAATAGTCCATCTGCCATCAGTGGTTCAACTGTAACATTATGAAGCAACGAGAATACTTTTTGTACACGAAGAAAACTAAAATAAGGTCTTGTTTCAACAATATGTCTCCGGTGTCTCTTAACATTACCGTAACACCAGTTTGGATAATATTCGTGACAAATTGTTGAATAAAGTTGTTATTTTAGTTTTCTTCGTGTACAAAAAGTATTCTCGTTGCTTCATAATGTTACAGTTGAACCACTGATGGCAGATGGACTATTCTGACGATGCTTTTCATACATACTTGAAAGTGAATGGGACAGTGACAAGCCTCCCGGTTTTCATCCAAAATATCTTAAATTATGTTCCGAAGACGAACAAAGCTTTTATGGGTTTGAAACGACATGGGGGTAAGTGATTAATGACTAACTTTAATTTTTTTTTTTGTGGTGAAGTAACCGCATAAGGTTCAGACTTTTAGTTGAAAGTTTCGGTATGGGGCAGGATTAAAATATCTCCATAATGTAACAAATTCCATAATGTAGAATAACTTCATAAATTTCAATAATATAACATTTAATTTGTCTAAAAAAAATAAACTCTTTTCTGTACACAAAATAAAACTACTTTTAGCTCAATTTCGGAAGGAAATCCCAGATTCACCACAAAGCTGAAGACTTACTGTTGTCTGAATGAGAGGTGCAAAACAGCTGACCATCAGATGATGTAGACACATGTAAAATGGATCCTCCGAGACGGGGCAGGATCTCTTTTCTGTTGCCTGCCCCATACTGCCACTGGACAAGCACTGACTCAATGCCTCCACTCAACAGATTAGTGCCTGCACGGACAATAACATCATGTTTTCTACAGATGGGGTCAGTAACATACATTTGACACAGAAGATGAAGTGAAAGTGTGTGAAACACACCCACCCCACAGTACAACCCACCTTCTGGAGTAAAACACAAAGTGTTTACAGCATTATGATGCCAGTGCTGGGTAGAATATGTGTACTCTTTTTTGTGAATGAAGTTTCTCCTGTAGCAAAAACAAAGTAACTTTAAACCTCCAATTCTGATCACATGACCTGCATATGAAATCAAAAAACTGCATGCTGAATTCTGGCCTTACCAGAGACGGATCTTTCCGTCTTCATGACCGGTGGCGATGCAGTCGTCTGTGGGGTGACAGGCTATGCATGTGAATGCATTTTTGGCTCCTTTCTTATCTGTGGCTTTTAAGGAAAAACTACAACGAGAAAAAAAGGGGGACATTTAATTTAACTTTACATTGGTCATTTACATTTTCATTACACTGATTCAATGAATGATTTCCATTTAGCACAACAGGAACATTTAAGTAATGAAAGCAAATACGGATGGGTGCTGTCAAAACTTTTTTGAAAAAAAAAAAAAAAAGAAGAAAAAGGTGCAGATATAAATTTTTTCTTTATGTTTAAGTGTCGAATAACTAATAAATTGTACCAAATAGATTTTTTAATTGTTTTCTTTTTGCTATTTGACAATTAAATTACAAAAGCAACATGATAGGACTTACATTTCATTATTAGTAATAATTGTCATTTTATTATCTCAGGATACATCTAATTGTTAAGATGCACATACTGTACACATTACACATGAAAGCTGCAGTGACGACACATTTTCTCTCTACACCAGAGCCACTGAGGACGCAGTGTTTTAGTTTTGTTTCTGATGGTAACACGCCACCGAATATGCAAACAACGTAAGAGAGCAGTGGGGTGAGCAGTAGCTCATTATCATTTAAAAAGACATGGACCGAAATGGGTCGCTGTAAACAGAGCATTTTTTGACAAGGTAAAAAGGGTATTTTTTACACAACCAATGAGGAATTTTAACCAAAGTGTGTTGCAGACATTTCTTAAAGACCCTAATGAAACATACCAACTTGTGGAAAATATCCCCTTTAAAAATCACTCAAATCATGCTATTTGTTAGTAAACCAATAACCAAATTACTTGAAAAGTGTGAATATTGGTCATCCCATTTGAGTTCAACGGGAAAAAAAAAAACAGTTTTTAAATGACAGTGTGTAAGATGTAAATTACATCTTCATGTTGAGGTGAACTATAAGGTGGTGTTGTCTCAATTTACTTGTTTTCAGAAAATAAAAAGGAAAAACCAACAAAGCCCAATCCTAGCTACATGACACGTGTCTTGCTCTGGGGCCAGTAAATAAGCAGTGCGGTTGGACACGTTTCTACATGTTCTGACCATAAAAAGGCTATTTAGGATACAGCGGTTATTACCTGTATGTCTTCTGCTTCCTGAAGAAATAAACATTCAGTTGGAGATTCCTGGCAAATGCTATGTATTGCCCCTGAAAATACAATATACAGAAAACACAATGTTAAGAAATTACTTTCTCTAGAGCTAATTGTAAAGTTGCTGGTTCCATGTCTTGAGCTTGAAGAAACATACAGGTCTTTCTTATTTGCCCACAACCACAAATAAGGTTCAGAAGTCATGATGTGTAATGGCTGTACCAAAACAGCTAGAAAAGGTGCGAAAGAGCTGCACACGCATGGAGCGTATAATTTATTTGTACATTAAGATTTTTTTTTTTGTGAATTCAAATGAAATAGGTCCACAGTACTCATGCCTATTGGTTTCTAAACATCTTAACACCAGCTTGTTGGGTTTTAGAGTATGATACACTTGTGTTATTGTATTATAATATGATCTGTTCCTGTTCCAAGCTGTCACTGTGTCTTTTTCTATTGAATTTATTATCAGATTTTTCACATTAAGGGATTTTTATTAATAGAAAATGTATAGAAAAGGACCTTTACTTTGGAAAAGAGATGCCAGATTTGTTCTGGCTTGTTTTTCCTGAACGTTTTAAAATTCTGTGCCTGAAAAGCCTATTTATGTAAAGTAGGTATTAAAAATTGAATTTAGTCTTGGACTAAAAAGCGTTCTAGACCGATACCTCAATGGATTTCAAGACATCCACCAAAGGACAAATCACAGCAAAAAAAGAATGTAATAACCATCACACTAAAAGAAAGTGCTGATTGAGCTCTTACTTCTCTACCGAAGGCCGTGCAGTTGGGTTTTGGGCTGATATGACTGGAAACTGCTGACAGCTCTTTGGCTTCCACCTCCTGCTCTGCTGACTTGGGCAGATGTACAGCAACCAACTGAAAACACTCTGGACATGCAGACACACAGAGCATTCATTTCTATTAATATTGTGCTTTCTGTAGAAACATTGTCAAAGTGCTTTCTGAATGGAGAACTGAAATACACACCACTTTTGGAATCTGTATCCATAACAATATGAAGAAAAACGATTCCCTCATGTTTCTCGGACACGTAAATTGCAAACAAAGGGTGTCCAATGATGAATGTCTGAAAAAAAGAAATAAAACAACATGAAAAGAATGAAAATACTTACTGCAACAGTGGCCTTGGCTTTTCTCACACCACCACAAACTGTACCTTGATAAGGATGCCATCAATGAAGTCCCATAACTTAACAGTGCCATCTGCAGAGCAAGAGTAAACCTGCATGCAGAAATAATGAACAGGTTAAAGATTAAATTCTGCTGTTGAAGTAACAGTAAGCCATCCAAAATAAATCCAGGAAGGAGATCACGTGGTATATTTTGGAATAAAGACTTTGTCCTCAAAATATATGGTTAGCTTAGTCAAATTCCTCCAAAAAGGAAGATGGCGAAAGATTATAAGACATTTTTCTGCTATAATATAGTGCACCTCAAATACCAGGAATATGCAAATAATTTCATAATTTATTTAACTGGACTTCAAAACACACCTACATGAGCTGGTTAAGAATTCATTGGCATGCTGACTGACAGAAGGAACACAAAGACAAACTGCTCAACGATCTGACACTTTCTATAGAAGTGAGCTAAAGTGATGCACACACACAGACCTGCAGGTGATTGGCAGGATTCAAGGCAATGCCGGTCACTTGGTTGGTGTGGCCCTGCAGACTATGGAGCCACTCTTCTGTGCGTGTGCTATAGACCTTCACTGAATCCCCAGAGGCACACAACAGAAACCTGCAACCATGAGACAACTTGAAATTTAAGTGATAGAGACAATGCCTTTGCATTTTATATTTTCCATTCAGAGACCTCCAATAGGTCACTGGAAAAAAGTATTTTTGTTTAGTGAATTCATACAGATATATTGCACACAAATGATCAAAAACTCACGTTACTTAGTTGTCTTACCATAAAACAGAATTTAATGTCTTAATTATTTACTAAAACCATGGGTTTA
This sequence comes from Carassius carassius, assembly GCF_963082965.1. Classification (NCBI taxonomy): domain Eukaryota; kingdom Metazoa; phylum Chordata; class Actinopteri; order Cypriniformes; family Cyprinidae; genus Carassius; species Carassius carassius. The sequence goes on from NC_081765.1 coordinate 27,397,645, forward strand.
ATTGTGATTATTTTAACAAAAAAAAACTAAAATATTGATAAAACGAACACTAAAAAAAAAAAAAAACACCTGTGCAATGACAAATAAACTTACTTAATAATGGATCCACTTTGGCTTTATATCATGATGCTTACTGTTTTTTCCACACATTATACATGTTTATATATATTATTTATTTATTAACGCATGACTATACAGCTTTCAGAGTCCATTTCAATGGGATCAACATATTGGGGGGGAATTAAAAAAGGTAAAAAATAAAAATAAATCAACCCAGGGTGGTTGCAGCAAACAATGTTAAGTGCAATATTTTTACTGTGCTTTAATGTCACAATAATGTGATTTTTTGGGGGGTAAAGCAACATGAATGATGTGTGTCTGGAACAAAGATTAAGTTAACGTTACCTGCTTTACAGACATATCTGTATCTTTGAACACAACACTAACAACACATTCATCAGCATTGTAAACAATCACTAAAGTTCATCCCACTATAAAAATGCAGATAACCCTGTCATATAGCCAAGTGTTAAGACACACATGTAGATCGGATTTTAATTTGCTATCTGGCCGATCACCCATCCCTTTGGGAACTTCCATCACGGCTTTAATGTTTAAGACGATGAGATTTAGAGAATATACAGACAACATCAGACACAAAAGTTCACTTGATTTAGCGGATACCTGGAGTCAGTGGAGATGATTGGAGGTCTAAAGTTTATTTTGCTGCCGCCGCAGCGAACCACGCGGACGTCACTCTGCTCCACCATGTTTTTCTGCCTCTCTTCATCACATGTGGCCGCTGTGCATTTCTTCTTCGTCTATAGTGAAAAGAATCTGACGGAGCACAGCGGCCTCGTGCGGCCGGGCGTTCAGTCACCGCGACAGTTATAGAAAATAATATTTAGTTAAATAATCTAAAAATGTTACAGTAAAAAAAAAACCGTTTTAAAGAGAAAAAAATAAATTTTACTGTAAAATATGGTAAATAAACAGAAAATGAAACTATTTTTCGTCCTGAAAATGTACATTATATTAGAAATGAAGAATATAATGGCAAAAAGTTTTTATATACAGTTAGTTAGGCAACATCACAACGTTTTCACCATTAAAACTGTTTAATGATTCTGTGAACAGTTCAATAAGCAAATACTAATATTAGGTCACTTACTTCAAATTAGGTCACTTTTAGGTGGAAACAGCGAATCTCACAGCAACCAGACGAGTCATTGCTGATTGATTCCGTGTTTTGAACGAGTCAAAGTTTCATTAACATCTGATAAATCTGCCATTTGAACGAATCGTTTGAATGAACGACTTAATGCTCACTCATTAAATGCACACTACTGGCTTTTTTTTTCTTTGAAAAGTATCATTTCCACCATAATTTCTTGTTTGTATATTAAAATATTATTTAACGCTGTTGTATTTTTTGTGTGTAAATTATTGAATTTGATCATGTATAGGTAATCACATCATAATTGAATTTATAGATCAAATGTAAGAATTTGAAATGAATCATATTAATATGATTAGTGGGAAAATTTCCTCTATAAAGTAAAAAAAAGCCCTTGAATAAAATATAAAAAGCACAATTATGTGTCATAGCTGAAAAAAAAAACACTGATGAGAATATTGCTTCAGAATAATTCATATTTGCAAAACAACAACAACAACACACATATACATAGGCTATATAAGGCAAACATATAAAGCAACATGCATGGTGTGCGTCTGGAACAATGATTAAGTTAACATTACCTGCATTATGAATTGCATTATACTAAACTTTTAATATTTATTATATTTCATGCCAAATTACATTTATGTATGTGTTTATATGTTTTTTTATTTCATTTTAAATGTTGGGGCTGCCAACAACAATTAAAACAACAAGTAAAATTTGGTTAAACTTTGTTTAAACTGTTACTGTAAATTAAATACAATAAAAACTTTTTTTGGGGGGGTAATAAATTCATGAATTAACGTTTCTGCATTTGACACTGAGAGCATAGGTCGTATATTTATAATATGGAAAAATCTTTGAATGATTGCTATCAAAGAGCAAGAGCACGCCTCAAGTGCTAGACAGTGTTGTGTCATCTGTGTTATCAGTACCTATGTGTAACACGTATCTTTTAATGCCATCCTTGCAGAGAGTGGTGAGTTCACAAATCTAATAAAATGCATACTCCATTCTAAACTCACAAGATGTGAGTCAGACAGACGCGGTCAATATAAAATACCCTGTGAACACACTTGAGATCATTTAGGGGAGTTTCCCTTGTAGTTTTTTTCTGCCGCGACGTTTCCGTGTTCGCGAAGTGCTCAACATTTCCTTGAAGAACCCACCTGTTTACCCGTTCAGTCCAGATCGCTGGATAAGACAGTTGACATTCATGCCTGAAAGGACGTCATTCATGAGAGGAAACGGGACCGTGCACGCATCTCCAGACTTCTAGGAACATTTGAAGCGCGTCTCGCCGGATAGGGTCTGCAGTCTGAGGGCAAGACTCTTGAGGAACTGCGTCTGGTTAAACGCGTGGCTGCTGGTTACCCTGAACCATCAGGTTTAGCAGGTGAATTGTGTGAACTTCTCGTGAGTGTCATCCTCGTAAGAGCAGCAGGTAAATCTTTGGACTTTAGTTTCGGTTTTAAGCAATTATTACAAATGAATGCATTGGCATTTGTATTCGAGTTGTTTGTTAAAATTTGATTTCTAAACCGTAGCCTATATGGTGCGTTGTAATATTTATTGTTTATATGAAAGCTAAAATATAGTGGAGATTGGGAAACTTTGTAACGCATTGTTTTTTTTTTACACTGTCTCAGACTTTAATATAGCATAATACTCCCATGAGTGTCAAATACAAATTAAAATTGTTTATAAACATAACAGACATAAAAGAGGTTTTACATTTTGTGCATGAATTTATTGTGGTGATCTTATGTCACAATAAAGTTAAAATCATGTTAGAATCATCCCAAAAACTTTTGACAGCTGCTTCTGCATTCAAGGTCAGTTCAGGTCATTCATTCCCTTAGAGGTGAACCCTGTTGCTCTACACTTAATTTAACATTTAGTAAACATATAGGAAATCATTGAATTAATAACTGCAAATAAAATAGGAACAGGCTACTACTGTATAATAATCTATAATGTTTTTAGAATTATTAGTAGATACTGTCGTTTTTTTTCATGCAGAAATAAATCACATGATAATAACAAATCAATTTATAAACTAGCCCTGAAATCTACTAGTTTTTTTTTCGTCAAGTAAATCTCATCATTTTACAGAGTCTTAAAACCTCTAATGTCACCTCAAGAGTATGATTGTCATGTTTGATAGTGGTTTCAGCCCATAGCTTATTTCTTGGTTACACTATTGTTGTCAAAACACTTCTTGATTTCTCAAGAAGTTATTGTTGCCATTGATTCGATATATTAACAGTATAGTTTTCGTGTATTTCATATATTGCATCACATTCATTGTATTTTGAACACTGCATTTTTCGTCCCAGTACCACTATGAGTCAATGGAAACAAATCCAGCAACTGGATATTAAGTTCCTCGAACAGGTGGACTATTTTTATGATGACAACTTTCCAATGGAGCTGAGACAGGTGATGGCCAGCTGGATTGAAAGCCAGGACTGGTATGTGGCTCAGAATTAGTATTTTCAATGTTTATTAAATCACATTTTTACCAGCCAGAGAAAAACACAACATCCACCCTAAAATATTCTGTTGTTCATAATATTTGCATTTGTATTATGCATTTGTAACACAACTCTAATGTATAAGGGAATGCATCTTTCTGAAGCATTTTTGTCTTTATCACCTTAGGGAAACAGCTTCAAACCATGAATCTATGGCTACTGTACTCTTCAATAACTTCCTCATTCAACTGGAGAGGCAGTGTTCTCAGGAGCAGAACTTTCTTCACAGACACAACCTAAAGAGAATATTTCATCAGATACAGGTAACAGACGCTCACTGCCCTCCTGTTACTTCCACACATCTGGTGCGTTAGAGCCATATCCACATTGTAAAACATTATGTTTCACATCTGTAAAAAAACAACAAAGATTACTGGAGTACATTTTACAAGAAAATACTATTTCATTCATATACTTCAATATTTCATGTTTACTTCAATGTGTTACTTGCCATAATTAATTGTGAATTTTGCTAGCAATTTTCTGAGTGAAAACTTTCAGTGTAGTACTTTAGAATAGGTAATACCTAATACTTGCTTATTAGCATGCATATTACTAGAATATTAGCCATGTGTAAGTGCTAATTAAGAACATATTTATGCCTTGTTCTACTTGACCTTATTCTATATCCCTGATCTTACCCAATTCCTAAACCTAACAACTACCTTACTAACTTTTAATAAGCAGCAAATTAAGAATTTATTGAGAGAAATGTCGTAGTTAATAGTTAACAAGTGTTACCTATTCTAAAGTGTTACCGAAAATATTTTTCTTGCACACTGAACGAATGTTGCCTATCAAAAGCATAGTTTCATTTAGTGATGCCTCCGTGCCTATATTTACACACTCTCTGAAACAAGAAGTGAGAGGAAAGTGAATGACTTTACTTTATTATTTATTTACCAAATGCATGCTCTTATTTTCTATAAACACTTATCAGGAAATGATCTAATAGTCCATTTTGAGATTTACTGTAATAGTCAACAGGCAAATTACATAGAATATCTGTTGTGATTCATAACTCTGTGACAACAATGTCAATTATTTTAAGTGCGTATTTGGTTGTCAACGGAAGCTTGTGTAGCCAGGTGTGGTTTTTGTTATCAATGACTTCAGTGGAAACAGTCCTAACCTATATTTAGCACCTTAGGTCACTTACCTCACATTATTAACAGTCTACAAGCAATGGCTGCCATGTACACTACAGTAACATACCATTTCGATGTGTTAGCTGTAGTTACAGTAGTGTGCATTCCTACAGTCTTGAAAATTTCTATAGTAGGTAGACAACAAGAAAATGAGAATCCAGGATGTCGAAGAACCTAAATTCACTGACAAAAGCTGACTGGCAAAACACTCAGTGTAGTTTCAGACTGCTGAAAACATTTCTTTCATTTATGCATTATTTTCATGAGTAGGTGCTGTGGGGATTTCTCACAAAAAAAAAAACTTCCACAGAAGAATCAAATGTCAGGGGTTTCGCTTGTTTAAAAAAAATGACATCTGTCTGTAGCTGGTGTTGTATGCCACCCGCAAAAAAACAAAATGAAAGATCACAGCGTGGGGGAGACCATTGTTTTATTTTTCACATAGACTGTATTTAGGACAGCTACAAAAAATATATATATTTTCGATCTTGCGTAATTTATTTTGTTTTGAAAAACCCTATGGAAATATCAGCCAATATTGCATGGGGGAAAAAACGACTAGACGAAACGCCCACAATATTGTTTTGTCTAACATTAAAGTTCAAATGAACTTAGCAGATGATTGTTATTTTCCGTAAACTCCTGAAGGAATATCAAAACCTCGATCTCTGTGCACTTCAAGGAAAAATTCACTCAAAAATGAAAGTGCACTCTCCTAAAGCCAAATGCATGCATGATTATATGCTCTCAGATCATATTTGTATGATCATTATATGATTTTAGAACATCAAACCTGCTAAATTTTAAAGTTTGGACTAACTATTCCTTTATAGAAACAAAACAGATCTCCAAAACGTAATGCGTGAGATTTTAACCATCAAGTGTTGTGTTTTCATCAATGGTTATTTGCTTGAACTTTCACTTTCCAAGTTTACTTCACTCCTTGTAATGACACATTCCTTGTGAAGCATGATTCCTGTAAATGGTGATGAGTTTTTACTTGTCAGGCATTTTCAAATTTCAGGGTACTTTCACTGTGTGTAATGATTACACCCTCCTTCAAATAACTCAATAAAACAAGAACAAAAAAAAGGTTTAAGGCTTTTTTTGATCAACAGGAAAGTATATTGAACCAAAATTTTAAAGACAAAGAATTTCCAGGCAATTAAAATTGTTATATAGACCATTGAATCATACTCATACTTAATACACTCTGCTTCTTAATACACTACACTCTTCTTCCCTCTTTTTCTTACTCCTTTCTCCTGCTTTTCACACATATCGCAAAACAACCTTCAAGCTGATCAGATATTCATTTATTTTCACCAGTGTACTTTGAGGTCTGACTAGATATTGCCGGTCTCACATCAGTCTGTAAATGCTGTTGCTTAACTCTTTCAGGGAAAATACAAGACGGATCCTCTGGAAATGGCCACTGTCATCTGTAACTCCCTGAGGGAAGAAAGACGCATCTTATCTACAGCCAGCATGGAGGAACAGGTACTGCCAAGACACTCAGGACAAACAGCATACAAATACCACATATACCCAATGCAACTATGTTGTTAACCAAGCTTCAGAGTTTTGCAGCATACTCACATATTACAGTATACCAGTGTGGGATCCAAAAGGTGCTTCAGTCTGACCTAGTTAACATGGCCAATATTACAAATGCACTTATTCAATTTGTGACCTACTGTAGAACAACACATATTTGATTTATTTCATGTTGTCATGCTTAGGATGTATACATTTACTTTACATTTAAATCTTCTATTTTCCATGTTTCCATTTCATTAATGGAAGGGGCCACTGGAGAAGTCAATGCAAAACTCAGCCGCCTTGGAGAAGCAGAAAGTTCTTGACAACAAAGTGGCAATCATAAGAAGCAGCGTTCAGGTAATTTACCTCTAGTATTGCTTTCCATTAGCACAGCTGTGGGGGTTTCGATTTTATGCATTTTTTTTAGAGTTCATTTTTTATGAAAAGGTCCAGTGTGTCATTATTTCTACATGCGTTTCTCAGATGCTGGACCAGGCTGTGAAGTATCTTGAGGACATGCAGGACGATTTTGACTTTCGCTACAAAACACTCCAACTTCGAGGTGAGCCTTTGACATGTTCCAAAAATGTCAACCTCCTATCGTTTTACGACATAATAAAGCAAATAATTGAATATGGGCATATAAGAGAGGATTTTTTTTTTTTTTTTGAAATCTTCCACTGATATCCTGTAGATCCAGTTGATAGAAATTCTTTATCCATGAAGCAAGAAGTCACTACACTTCAGGAAATACTGAACCGCCTGGATTTTAAAAGAAAGGCAAGTGTATTTTTACTCTGACATTACTATTTTTTTAATAGTTGTACTTCACAACCATTTCATTTTCTTCTTCTTTGTAAAAGGTGTTGTTTACTTAGATTGTATTCTACTCTTTGAACTACCCTGGGAACTTCCTGCTTCAGACGGGTGGCTTTGAGTGGTTTTCACACATCTTTGGTACATTTCACTCAGGTGTGTGATGCCACTATATATGTTGTGGTTGGAAGGTCATTATTAACCACTATGTTTGCACTTTTTTTTTTACCTTTGCAGGAGATTTTGTCAAAGATTTCAGATGTTATAAAGGAAATTGATGCCCTGATTTCGTCCCAGCTCAACCCTGAGCTTAAGGAATGGAAACGGAGGCAACAGATCGCCTGCATCGGAGGACCGGTTCTGATAGGACTGGACCAGCTCCAGAACTGGTATAACCCTTCATAACATATTCAGAAATCATGCATTAAACTTAATTTGAGATTCATCAGAGAATCCTAACAAATGTATTACGGTTTCCGCAAAAAAAACTTTCAACATTGATCCTAAGAAATGTTTCTTGGGTACCAAATATTAGAATGATTTCTGGAGGATCATGTGACACTGAAGACTGGAGTAATAAAACAATTAAAAAATATATTAACATAGAAAATGTAATTGCAATAATATTTCACAATTTGACTAATATTTTACAATACAATTTATATTACTGTATTTCTGGTCAAATAAATGCAGACTTGGTGAACATAAAAGACGTCTTTCAGAAAAGTGAAAAAAATCTTACCGACCCAAAACCTTTGAAGGGTGTTAATGCTTTCTGAATGGTTGTTTTTGAGGTTGCAATTGTGTTGCTATGGTGAGAGATTGACCTTCTTAAAATTTTAATCAATTTTCATGTGAAATCGCTTTTATAGGTTTACCCTGACAGCCCAGAGTCTTTTCCAGATTAAAAGACAGCTAGACAAACTGGGTGAGCTGATCCTAAAAGTCACTTACGAGAGTGATCCAATCCCTCTCCAGAAACCTCAGATGGAGGAGCAAGTCAAATACCTCATCTATCATCTCATTAAAAGGTAACATTTAGGGATTTCCTGTGATTTGTGAACAATTGAGGCACAACAGCTCACTTTGTGTGGCTTTAAGTGCCGTAAATACATGAAACTCAAAGAATGCAACACAATGTAAAGGCTGTGCTGGGTGACCAGGGAACCTGGATAATCTGTCTTGGTCATGTTTGCAGCTCATTTGTGGTGGAGAAGCAGCCCTGCATGCCTACACACCCCCAGAAACCTCTTATCATCAAAACACAGGTGCAGTTTACCACCAAGGTCAGGTATGAACCACAGCCTCCTCCAAACTCTTCATGTAAACAAGTCTGATTTCACAAGGAGTTGACTGCCTTTAGTCAAACACAAATATTGCCCATTTCATTGCACTTTTTTTTTTAGATTACTGGTTAAATTACCTGAGGTGGATTATCAACTCAAAGTCAAGACGACATTTGATAAGTATGTTCCCTGAATCATGTCTACATTCCATCTTTCATGTTATGCAATACATTTGCAATAATAACAATAGTGTGCAATACATATATTAACTTATTAAAAAGAAATATGCCTTTGATGTAATGAAGCAGACTTAAAGAAGTATGATCTGATTGTCAAAACATTAATTACAACTTGTTTACTTACAAAATGGCAAATTTAAGAGTGTGGATCATAACAAGATTGAAAAAAAAGTTAATATAGATATTTAAAAAAAAATTTAATGTCTAGATATTATACCGATTATTATTATTATTATTAGACAGAGATAAACAAACTAATGCCACAGTACACCACAAAATATTCATCATAATGTTTACGGATGTTGTGCTGTTGTTTCCCTACCACACATGATGTCACTTCCTGCTAGATAATGTCAATGAACTTGCTTTTGTCCAAGTAAAATCTCAAATGCATTTGTTAAACAGTAATTTTTTATATATATCTCGTTGATGTCTAATTTTCTTTTAATAATATTTAGTCCAAGTTTTGACTCAGTTGTTGATGAAGCTATATTGAATCTATGTTGAGACCAGTTAAATTATATTACAGGAAAAATCTGTAAAAATCTACAAACTGATTAATACCAAAAACAATATTCCTATGACAATATGCTTTGTTTACCCCATTTTGATTATTATAGATAAATAAATAAACAAACAACTAAAATATTTCTTAGCCATTAATGCAATATGCACTCAATCTTAATTAAAAGTAGTACAATTATAGAAAATTAATAATAAAAATCTCTAAAATCAATTCCATTTTTACAATTGTAAATATGTATTACGGCATTCATGATAGGGATGTGAAAACACTGCACAACTAGGAATGATCCAACTGTGATTATGGCTATAATAATTAATATCATTCTCACATTTACATGCAAGCTTTTGTTTTCATTGTTCACGAGCCATGCGAGCAGTATTTGTGTCACAGGTGCATTTAGCCCAACGTGACCGTGTTTTTCTACTCTTTTCTATTTTTGTGTGTGCAGAGACCTTCCTCCAGGCAAAGTGTGAGTGCACTCAACCTCAAACAGAAGAACCAACTTCCTGTTGTTTATTTAGGCCAAATCTCAATATGAGTTTTTTCAGCTAAGTGTGTGGGGGAGGGGACAGCAGTGTTTTACAAGCTAATTTTTATTTAAATTCTACATAGCATGTGACTGTAATTTACAGTACAGTGGAAGTTGTGACTAAACAGAAAATATCAAAACTAACATTGCTGATATTTCCTTGTAGGAACAGACAGTTCTTCATCCACACCCACAACACTAAAGTGATGGATGTTGAGGAGTCGACTGGATGTCTTTCTGTAGAGTTCAGGCATCTGGTACTTCACTCTGAATTCTAGCATTATTCAAGAGCAATACTGTTACTAAGGCTTTGGTGTTAAATATATTTAAAAGAGTTCACCCACTGTAGGAAAATTAATTAGTCATTATTTACTCACCCTCATGTTGCTCCAAACCCACATTCTGTTATTTTTCCATGGAAGATAAAAGGAAAAACATTAAAGCTTTTTTTTTTTTTGTCATTCAAGGACAGTTGGTAATGACCATTGCTCCAAAAAGTGAAAAACATACTCTTTTTCTCACATAAAGTTATTAAATGTCAGAAGACTTGGAATATTTTAGTATATTGTGTTTGTGTGTGTGTGTGTGGGTGGGTGTAAGCATGTTTGTGGTTCATGAGGACACAAATTTGTATAATGACATGGTTATGACATAGGTATTACAATGAGAAGGTGATTTATGAGGACATTTTCAGTGTCCCTGTAATGTATTTTTAAATATAATTTATTCCCGTAATTTATCATTATAAATCAATATTCTTATAAATCATTCAGAATGAGTATTTTTGAAAATCCAAAAACGCACAAATTTTCCTGTGAGGGGTAGGTTTAGGTGTAGGGCAATAGAAAATACAGTTTGTAAAGAATAAAACCATTACGTCTATGGAGAGTCCCCATAAACCACATATACCATGTGTGTGTGATAACTATGAACTGTTGTTAGAATGAGCCGTGTGAAAATGAACATGAGGGTGAGTAAAAAACGGTTTAATTTTGGGTGAACTATCCCTTTAAGAGAGGGAAGCTATTTTATGAAATCGTTGTGTTTTGCAGCAGCTGAAAGAGAGAAAGTGTCCTACTGGAGTTAAAGGAAATGAGGTAATACTGCATTATTTCTAATATCTGCTGTTTACTTCACATGTGTATCTCTTAAAAGGCCCGTGCCATGGCTTGAGTCTGGTTACATGCATAGACTGTATAAGGTTACATGATTACATGTTGTGTGGAATACATCATCTTGCCAACAGAGGGCAGCCTCACACAGTATATGTTTGATTTTGTATTGAAATGTAATCATAATGTGTCTGTTTTGCAGGGTCCCCTGTCAGTAACAGAGGAGTTACATTCTCTCAATTTTGAGGCCATGCTGATGTTACAGGGCCTGGATATAGATCTTGAGGTAAGTTTAAGTGTATAATATATATATATATATATATATATATATATATATATATATATATATATATATATATATCAAATACTGTATACTAATTACCATATGTAACTTTATATAATCAAAAGCATATTTAAAGCTTTATTGAAAATTCATATATATTTTTGTTTATAATATGTATGAACATTACAGATGATTTTCAATGCAGCTTTATATATGTTTACCAAGATGGCTTTTATTTGATGATAAAATACAGTAAAAACAGTAAGATTATAAAATATTATTAGAATGTAAATGACATAAAAATAATTGTTTTCTATTTTAACATATCTTAAAATGTAGTTTATTACTGTGATGGTAAATCTGAATCTTCAGCAGTCATTACTCCCAAGTCTTCAGTGTCACATGACCATCATTCTTATTAAAATCATTTTAACATGCTGATTCGGTGATGTTTTTTTTATTTTCAATTTTTTTTACACTATCATTACTGATAAATGTTGTTGTAACATTTTTGTAGAAACTGCTACATTATTCCCCTCAGGATTCTTGAATAGAAAGCTGAAAAGAACAGATTTATTTGAAATATAATTTCTATAAAACAAACCGTGATCAATTTATTGCATGAATAAAAGTTTAACATTTATTTTAAAAAAAAATTACTGACCCCAGTGTACAGTACAGATCAAAATTAGAGAACAATCTATAAATACTTAATTTTTTTCTGAAATATTAATCGCTCAAAATATGAAGGAATATTAGCTGTTGGTATACCACTGTTCTACTAACATGTTTGACAAAATAACCAGGGAAATTCAACAAAAGGAAGGAAGGAAGTGCATGTTGTTGAGGGAGGTTCTGATAAACATTTGCATTGTACCTGTATATGCCCCAACTCCTGCTGCAGAATGCATCCCCCAAACCATGACGCTTCCTCCTCCACCTTTCACTGACTTCTTTAAGCACTTGGGCTTCAGTCTTTCCCCAGCTTAATGCCGAACAAAATGTTTCCCATCAGACCTAAATAAATTTAAGTTTGGACCAGTGCTCCTCTCTCCACACAACTTGATCCTCAGCAAAGATGAGCTTAGCCTCTTGATTCTTTCTGCTGATGAGAGGCTTGGTCACTGCAGAGTGTGCTTTCAGTCCATCCCGAGACAGATCGACACCCTGTTCAGCACTGAACTGGTGAGCAATTCCAGCTGCAGTGATGAACCAGTTCCCCATTGAGAGTCTTTGCATTATCTTGTCCTCTCAGGCATATCCCTTTCGTGGACGACCAGCCTTTTTTTGGGTACTTGAATGAATTAGTGTTATTGTAAACCAGAAATCAGATTTAAAACAACCAACTTCTCTGTCAGTGGCTGAAAGGGTCATCCCTTTGGCCTTGATCGGGACCGCCTCCTGTCACAGGCTTTCAGTCACCTTCAGTAGTTAAGTAGGGTTTGTAATATAATTAAGGAAAATAGCACCAGGTGCCAGATTAACATCAGTAACATGGAGGTATCTGTAAGTGTTCTTTAATTTAAAAAAAATTATATATATAAATAATTTGTATGGGAGATTACTATGCTTATATAAAATGCTTTTATGATTTTTATTATTATTATTTATTTATTTATTAATTGTCTCTCATGATACCGCACACTGAGTTTTCTATTTTTGTTTCTGTGCAGACTTGCTCCCTGCCCCTGGTGGTCATCTCCAATGTCAGTCAGCTTCCAGGGGGCTGGGCCTCCGTCATGTGGTACAACCTTCTAACCGACGACCCCAAGGTGAGCTTCTGATGCAGATGCAAAGAATTGATGTCTAGCTTATAGTATCTTGTTTATAGTTTTGCAGCACTTGGTAGAAACATGCTAATGGTCTGCATTTGATCTACTCATGTATTATATGACTACTATAACTAGAGGTGGCAAGGCTTGTCATACAGTATTATTTGAACTTCTCTGATATGTTTAGAACCTTGGATTCTTCAGTAACCCTTTGCGGGCAAGTTGGAGTCAACTCTCAGAGGTACTCAGCTGGCAGTTCTCAAGTTTTGCAGGCCGAGGACTCAACAAGGAGCAGCTTAACATGCTGGGAGATAAACTCCTGGGTATGTTTTCTATAAACTTGTTGGCGTATGTGACATTAAAGAATATTTCTGTGATTGTCTGCTGCATTCCACTATATGTTTGATTTCTCTAATTATGTTTCATAAACATAGCACCGTTTCTTGTGAACGTATTTAGCCTCCAGCTAAGTAGTGTTTTCTAATTGTTTCTGAAGGTCAGCATGCTTCTTATAATGACTGCCAGGTTTCTTGGTCCAAGTTCTGGAAGGTAAAAAAATAAAATAAATAAGAATAGTATATGCTCTTGCTATTCTTGAACTGTAACAATTTAAATCCAATATGTTTTTTTTTTTCTTTTGTTTTTCTGTTGGTGTCAGGAAAACATTCCTGGCAAGTCATTTAGTTTTTGGCTGTGGCTGGACTCGATCCTGGACCTTATTAAGAAACATTTACTTCCTGTTTGGATTGATGGGTGAGTGACCTTGTCATGGCATTCACATGCATGATAAATACAAATAATAACACATATTAGCTCTGTTATTCTGATAAGTATGTTATAAAAAAGCATGTAGTCTATTTTTTTATGTTTTATTACAGTTTTATCAGTATATTTATAATTGAGATTTCTCTTGATCTGCCATGCTGAATTGAGTTTTTGCTCGTTTTCTGCTTCTCAATGGATTCTGCTATTTTTTGTTTCTCAGTTACATAATGGGATTTGTGAGTAAAGAGATGGAGCGTGCCTTACTGAAGGAGAAGGAGCCAGGGACATTCCTGCTACGCTTTAGTGAAAGTCACCTCGGAGGAATCACTTTCACCTGGGTTGAGCAGGATGAAAATGGTTTGTCTAATACATTGGTTCCCAAACTTTTTCAACTCGCGGCCCACACAACCAAACATATATGTTAGCGTGGCCCCCTGCAAAAAAATGAACTGACTCTGCTATTGTTTGGTTAATAACTTAGTACTCAGAAGCTAGATTGTTAACTGTCTTATTGAATGAACTGGCAATGAACAGAAAATATCTCGGGCTGGCACCGCTCAGCAAAACGGGAAAACCAGATCCAGGCAGAGCTCGGCAGCGGGTAAACAGTCAGCGGAGCAAACAGTCAGGAGGGAACATGTTGACAGCCATTTATGCATGTTTGAATTTGTTGTTCTGTCACATATGAGGCAAAAATATCTAAGATAAATTGGCAGTTTATTCTTAAACCAATCAGCGAGTTCCAATAGTGGAAGCATAGTAACAGTTTAATATTTATTTTTTTGTTATTTAATTATATATATATGAAATGATGTTATTATGTTATGACTTAGACATTTTTACATTTATAAAACAATATTATTATTTATTAGTAATTGGCGGCCCACCTGCAATACCATCGCGACCCACTAGGTGGCCGCACCCCACATGTTGAAAACCACTGGTCTAATCAGGATTTAAAGGAATAGTTCACCAATAAATGAAAATTTGCTGAAAATGTACTCACCCTCAGGCTGTCCATTACTGTATGTAGGTTTGGTTTTATTTTCCATCAGAACAGATTTGGAGAAATTTAGCATTACCTTCTCACGAGTGGATCCTCTGCAGCGAATGGGTGCCGTCAGAATGAGAGTCCAAGCAGCTGATAAAAACATCACAGTAATCCACACAGCTCCAGTCCAGTGAATTAATGTCTTCTGAAGTGAAAATCTGCATGTTTTGACCCTTTGGTATTGCTCATTTGAGGGACACACAAGTGTTGTTTGTAGGCCAAAAGTGACCGAACAGCTGAAATGTGTAACTTTTTTATTTTCTGTAAAATCAATGTAATATATTTTTGTTCAATAATATTATTTATTTTCTTTTTTTTCTTCGTATGTTGAGAGAATTTCATTATATTAATCAATATTTATGCAATAATTATGATAAAATAATTCTCATAGAAATAATAATAAAAAATATAATATTTTAT
Source organism: Carassius carassius (assembly GCF_963082965.1). Taxonomy (NCBI): domain Eukaryota; kingdom Metazoa; phylum Chordata; class Actinopteri; order Cypriniformes; family Cyprinidae; genus Carassius; species Carassius carassius. The sequence goes on from NC_081765.1 coordinate 27,412,854, forward strand.
ATAACTTTTGTATTTATGGAAGTATTTCAGGATAAAATGGAAACAATAAAACAGAAAAAATTGAAGGCAGATTAGTGACATCTGGTGGGAGTAAAAGAATAAAAACATCAGAAATTCTTATTTAGATTCTTATACAGCTCTATGTAAAAGTCTGTAGCTCCATTTGACTGTTTTCGCTTGTTAAAGGTTGATCTGTTCATAACTCTCCCCTGATATAAACAAGATGACTTTTTTTCACTGGAGGAAGTTTTATTATGAATAGAGGAATCATATTTTAGTGGGAAGCAGCATCTTAATGATGGATTTGTTTCATGCAACAAACATGCAGCTTTTCACTTCATAAAACATTAATTCATGTACTGGAGTCGTGTGGATAACCTTTGGATTATTGTGATGTTTTTATCAACTTTATGGACTCTCATTCTGACGGCACCCATTCACTGCAGAAATGAACACTACATTTCTTCAAATGTGTTCCAATGAAACAAACTCATCTCCGTCTTGGTTGGCCTGAGGGTGGGGAAATTGTCTGGGTGAACTATTCCTTTAAGAATAACATTCCCAGTACAGTCTAATGTAGGAGACATTATGTTAAAGGTGTCCAATTGTAAAACAAAAACATAAGAATCCTAACAAGGTCTTCTATGCAGTGAATGGTTGAAATCTTCTGAAAGCACAAACAGGTTAAAGGATATGTTAAATATGTTGTTAAATAATCTTAAGTACATGTATTCTGCCTACAGGAGACCCAAAGTTCATCTCTGTAGAGCCGTACACGAAAAACCGCCTCAATGCCTTGCCCATTGCTGATATAATACGGGACTATAAGGTCATTGCAGATGGTGTTGTCCCAGAGAATCCTCTGAAGTTCCTCTATCCTGACATCCCGAAGGATGAGGCTTTTGGGAAACATTATAACAGCCAGCAAAACAAAGGTTAGATGTCTATAAATGTATCAGATTTTGTTTTATTTAAGCTGTGCCCCATATTTTGTTTACAAACCTGTTAATTTTTGTTCATATCAAATTGACACCCAAGAGATGGAAGGAAGGCATGTACATCATCACTTCCCATTATCTCAGTTTTTACAGGTTACGCACCTCTTTTCATTGATGATCATTCTTTTTTTTTAGGCCATACTTTTTTTGGGGGGTGGGGAGTTTAGGATTATAAATATCATATGCTAACATGCTTTATTGTTGTTGTTTTATATCATTCACAGTTTGTCCTTACATTCAGACACAGTTAGTTCCAATTTCCCATCGGAGGTGAGTGTTTTAATTTCTTTCACAACCAGATTTAATTTTGTAATTTGTTTCTTCCCTGTGTTGCATGATTGTGTGAACTGATTGTGAACTAAAAAAAAATTCTCTCTCTTCAATGTCCTCAATTCTCAGTGGTCCGGTCCAAAATGCATGTTCCTCTCCTGAACCCCCCATGTCTCCTGGAATGTTTGAAATTATCACGCAGCACCTCAGTCCCTTTGAGTTTGAAAGCGCTGTAAGTAACATTTTTAACACATTTTAAAGCTTGCTATAATGCTGTCAAGTGATGATCGTCCTTCATGATTTGAGAATAATCCAAAAAGCATATTATACTTCATTAAAAGCAAGAACATCTGACTTGAACTAACCAGAAAATGACACTTTTTTTTTTCTTGTTTACATTGCAGATGAGTTCACCCTAGAAAGGGCAACAGCCACATTTCATTTGGATCCAAGATTATAGATGGATTCAAAGATTTTCATCTGTTTATTTTAGCTTCTTTTGCTGTTCTTCACTTTTCTGGCCCTATTCTGTTACAATGTCTTTATTTTCATTTGCTGACAGAGACTGTATATTCAAAAATACTGTCAGTATGACGATGTATCATATGTATTATTAATGTCATAATTCTAAATTGCAGCAATTTATTTCTTATTTACAATAAATGACTAGTCTCATCTACCTGTAAAATTCAGATTTGCCCAAACCTTAATCTGTCTTAATTTTATAACCATTTTACTCTTTATGTATATATAAAAAGTATTTTTTTAATTAAGAATTTCATGGTTTATCTATGGTATTATTATTAATAGTAGTAATAAAATAGTAAAAATACAATGCAATATATTGGCACACTGAGTAGGAATTGTGGTTGTTCACATTATGAGGATGGAAATGTTGTTGAGTGGGTGGCAGCCAGCATGTTACATGTAACATGGGAAAAGTTTTCACCCACATTCTTCCTGTCAGCATATGTGAAGTGTTTGCAGGGTAGGATCCAGTAATTTAGAGCTAGAAGTAAGAATCTAATCATGATGTCCTTTATAGTATGTAGATATAAACCTTTATAAACAGAAAACTCCCATTAAAGTTTGTGACTAGATGCACTGTGCCTGCAGTATGATTTATCTATTTTTTAAACACCTGTCTGAAAACACTTTTACTATTCACTCCATGGTTTTTAGTTGCAAACATGCCATGCAAGATATGACAGTAAATCTTTTGCATTTCTGCAACTAAGAATGCTAAGAATTTGACATCTACTTCATTCACTTTGGTTTGTCATGCCGGTGTGTGGAAAAAAATAATGATGTCAAAATGTCAAACAAAACTGCTAAGAGAACTATGAATCATAATTCAAGTTTATTTGTATAGCTCTTTAATTAAGATTAAGTAAAATTAAGTTTCTACAATATTTGATTATAAGGTGATTTTAAGTTAAATTGAGTTTTGTTTCTGTAAAAATTTAGACAATACTATGCAACACATTTTTATGTCCCTGTCAAATGTTTTAATATACGAGATAAAGTATTAAATTCACAATTTAAAAGTAGAAATCATATTAGCTTTTATCTTAATATAATAATTAAAGTGAAAATTTGCTCCAAATTTTGTTCTTGTAACACACTGTAACACACAGAACTAACTTAAACTGCATAAACATATTTAATTAAACCAAATTCACAAAATAATGTTCTTTTTAGCATCATTGGAATTCACAGAACCACATTTACATATACAGTACATAACTAACGTTCTGTTTCATTCCTCCTGACTGCCAGAGGCAATACTTAAGCACTTGTGGATGACATGAAGAATGCCAGTCACCTGAAAAAAATGTAAGGTTGCTCCTGAAAAATTGCGGAACTGAGAGCATGAGGGGTAGCAATGTTGAGTTTGTAGAAGCTGGCAAAAGTTCATTGGGAAGCCCAAGTGTCAGCAGCTCAAATATACCATAGAGACTCCACTGAAAGCAGCCCAAGATGTACAGTCGTGGCCAAAAGTTTTAAGAATTACATAAATATTGGCAATTGGAAAAGTTGCTGCTTAAGTTTAGCAATTTGCATATACTCCAGAATGTTATGAAGAGTGATCAGATGAATTGCATAGTCCTTCTTTGCCATGAAAATGAACTTAATCCCAAAAAAACCTTTCCACTGCATTTCATTGCTGTCATTAAAGGACCTGCTGAGATCATTTCAGTAATAGTCTTGTTAACTCAGGTGAGAATGTTGACGAGCACAAGGCTGGAGATCATTATGTCAGGCTGATTGGGTTAGAATGGCAGACTTGACATGTTAAAAGGAGGGTGATGCTTGAAATCATTGTTCTTGCATTGTTAACCATGGTGACCTGCAAAGAAATGCGTGCAGCCATCATTGTGTTGCATAAAAATGGCTTCACAGGCAAGGATATTGTGGCTACTAAGATTGCACCTAAATCAACAATTTATAGGATCATCAAGAACTTCAAGGAAAGAGGTTCAATTCTTGTAAAGAAGGCTTCAGGGCGTCCAAGAAAGTCCAGCAAGCGCCAGGATCGTCTCCTAAAGAGGATTCAGCTGCGGGATCGGAGTGCCACCAGTGCAGAGCTTGCTCAGGAATGGCAGCAGGCAGGTGTGAGCGCATCTGCACGCACAGTGAGGCGAAGACTTTTGGAAGATGGCCTGGTGTCAAGAAGGGAAGCAAAGAAGCCACTTCTCTCCAAAAAAACCATCAGGGACAGATTGATTAGATTAGTGAATGGACTGCTGAGGACTGCGGCAAAGTCATATTCTCCGATGAAGCCCCTTTCCGATTGTTTGGGGCATCTGGAAAAAGGCTTGTCCGGAGAAGAAAAGGTGAGCGCTACCATCAGTCCTGTGTCATGCCAACAGTAAAGCATCCTGACACCATTCATGTGTGGGGTTGCTTCTCATCCAAGGGAGTGGGCTCACTCACAATTCTGCCCAAAAACACAGCCATGAACAAAGAATGGTACCAAAACACCCTCCAACAGCAACTTCTTCCAACAATCCAACAACAGTTTGGTGAAGAACAATGCATTTTCCAGCACGATGGAACACCTTGCCATAAGGCAAAAGTGATAACTAAGTGGCTCGGGGACCAGAATGTTGAAATTTTGGGTCCATGGCCTGGAAACTCCCCAGATCTTAATCCCATTGAGAACTTGTAGTCAATCCTCAAGAGGCGGGTGGACAAACAAAAACCCACTAATTCTGACAAACTCCAAGAAGTGATTATGAAAGAATGGGTTGCTATCAGTCAGGATTTGGCCCAGAAGTTGATTGAGAGCTTGCCCAGTCGAATTGCAGAGGTCCTGAAAAAGAAGGGCCAACACTGCAAATACTGACTCTTTGCATAAATGTCATGTAATTGTCGATAAAAGCCTTTGAAACGTATGAAGTGCTTGTAATTACATTTCAGTACATCACAGAAACAACTGAAACAAAGATCTAAAAGCAGTTTAGCAGCAAACTTTTTGAAAACTAATATTTATGTAATTCTCAAAACTTTTGGCCACGACTGTAGACAAAGCCCTAGTGGAATAACAAGAGATAACCTCTGGCAAAGGTTTTGGGCTTCATTGTATGCCATAATGATAACCTCCACAATCCAATTTGACAAACTCTGCTTTGATACATTGGTTCCTTTCCTTGCACCACCTAAGATGAACCGTAGCAGTAAAATATACCTTCAGGGCTCACACAGGACACTAAGGTGATTCTCTGACTGTGGTGCTGACTGAAAAGCTGCCAAATTGATTGACTGATTCATAAACTGCAGAACTTTAGATGGAAAAGAAGGATTTGGTCAGAGCACAACACCAAAATCCTCTGGCAACCAACGCATACATAACATAAAGCATGAAACTCACTTACGTTCAGCAGAAGCAACTGTAAACTAAAAAACTGTTTTTAAAGATATCCATTTCAGTTTAGCTGTCTGCTAAAGCTCAAATGGTGGCGGACAGACAAAATCAAGAACAAGTTTCAAATCCCATACAGTAAAATATGGGTTAAGGGTCGGTCTCAGCTGTCTTGCACCCTACAAAAAACTGCACACGAGAGTATGAGAACCAAGAGAAGAACCATTAACCGGAACATGGTGCACAGAAATTTATGCAATATATACCTTCAGTTTAGAGGCTAGTTTGCCTGAATTCAAAAGATGCTGCTAAAAACTAAGAACTCCACGATCTTCACAGCATGGGTCTAACCTACCCACCTTGCACCATGTCGAGAAAATCCTCCAACGTGCTGCATAGAGCTGACATGTGGATGCAGCTAGTTATAATACTCTCCAGCCTTTGTTGACCATTTCACAGAAATGCTATCAATTATTTTTGTTTTGCAATTGCAGGGGATTTTAATATTCACATAGATAATGCAGAAAACAAAGCCACAAAAGAAATGATCACTGTTTTAAACCCTTTTGACCTGATTCAGCATGTGCATGGACCCAAACACAAACATAAACATACTCTAGATTTAATCATCAGTAGAGGTCTAAACATTTCATCAATTTTTATTAAGGACGTAGCACTATCTGATCTCTTCTGTATTTTCTTTGATATATTGATCTCTGCTACCACTGAATCTAGATCTGTCTCTGTCAGAAAGAGATGCATTAACACATACATTGGTCAGGCATGACAGAATGTTTTCAGCACAGCCGAACTCGATGCATCGCTGAACACTAACTCAGTGCATTATCAAACAACACCCTTCCCCACCTCCTACAGGGTTTCAAACATGAAATGTTGACACAAAGTCCTGTTAGTTCCCTGGTGCCCAGCTGATGAGTAACTTGGAAAGAGCAGACCAATATGAAGTGAGTTTGTTGTCTCTGTGGGGCCTGTGAACCCTGACCCAATGTGCTGCCTTTATGTCAGGGACCTTAACACTTGCTGAGAAATTGAATTTCTGCTACATCCTCCTCTGTTGGAGGTAGTGGTCCATGAGGCAGTGCAGGGCTGAGCTTGTCGAGGGGAAGGTGGAGCTCACGGCCAAGCATGAGGAAAGCTGGGTGGACCTGTAGTGCAGCAGTGTGTGATGGATGGTCTGTGAGAAGGTCCAACCTTGGAACAAGTGCGCTCTGAGACTGTTTTCCAGTGACTGATGGAAGTGTTCGACACCACCATTAGCTTGGGGATGATAGTATTCTGTGCAGATGTGATGAATACCTTTGTTTTTGAGGTATGTTGTGAACTCAGCTGAGATCAGCTGTGGGCCATGGTCAGTAGTTACGTATAGTGTATGGAAGACACCATCAGGAAACCAGAGAGTCCAGGAAGTTAATTATGACCTGAGAACTCACAGAGCCCATGGCAATAAGCTCAGGCCATTCCGAATGCAGACTACCACTAGGAAGCGTTGGTGCTGAGGAACTCCCTGTATCTCACCACATATGTCCAGCTGCAGGTGGTCCCAGGGCTGCGATGTTCAAGCAAATGGTTGTGGGGGGGGGGGGGGGGGGGGGGGGCTGTTGACCAGTCTTACCACTCAAGAGACAGGCAGCATAGTCTTTCACGATGGCCTCAATGTCTTTATCCAAACCCGGTCTCTGCAGCGCTGCTTCAACTTCACAATACCCAGGTGGCCCTTGTGAGCAATTGCCAAGACATGTGCATGTAGAGTGCTGGGGGTGAACTTCAGCTGTACCTTGAACCCACGCATAGCATCAGAGCATGCTTGTGACCACACACATGGCTCATCCTTACGCAGCAGTCGCCGTAGAGGGGCAGTGATAATGGATAGTGCACATTGACTCGAGAACGAGTCAATCTTTCGTTCATTATCTGGCTCGGCTCGGTGTTCATCTTCAGTTCTCTCTTCACAGCAGCAGTCAGTGTACTTTTTGAGTAAATTAATTACTCTGGGATATTGGTTTGTTTGAACTCAGAGGGAGTGTCAGCCACATTAAAAAAGTTAACAGCTTAAGTCATTTGTGGTTTAATGCGTATTGGAGACGCGAACCGTTTAAATGATTCAATTCGATTTGGTGAACTGGTTCAAGAAGATCCGGTTACATCGAATGATTCGTTCGCGAACCAGATATCATAAACTGCTTTTGTTTTGAACTCTCTCTCACAACAGACACGGAAGAGAAGACAATGCTGAATAAAGTTGTAGTTTTTGCTATGTTTGGACCAAAATGTATTTTCGATGCTTCAAAAAATTCTAACTGACCCTCTGATGTCACATGGACTACTTTGATAATGTTTTTCTTACCTTTCTGGACATGGACAGTATACCGTGCACACAGTTTCAATGGAGGGACTGAGAGCGATCGAACTAAATCTAAAATATCTTAAACTGTGTTCCGAAGATAAACGGAGGTCTCACTGGTTTGAAACGACATGAGGGTGAGTTAATGACATCATTTTGATTTTTCGATTAACTAACCCTTAAATGACATCATCCTCCAGGAAGCGACATTATTTTGGTAGGTAAACAACAGCATAAACATCAGCAAGTATTTGCAAAGGATTTTGTGACATAGATGTATACATGGCTTGTTTCACTCTAAATCGAAATCTGGTATATCCTTTATAGAAACATTTCTTACAACAAGGCTCTACATTTTGTGTCTCAAAGCACATTGAAAGCCAATGGGTATCCTTAAAACATCCATTAGCTTGTAGTAAAATAATATGGAATTGACGTAAATCCAAGTTTCGTTTCTCAGTTTCATTCCTGCACCTGAGTTTAGGTCTCGCTTTCTCAGAAAACTCGTGCTCGTCTGGTGGCTGTGCCTTAAGTTTCACAACCCCCCCCCCGCCCTGACCAGCGTGAAAGACTTCGACATAAGGTCAGTGATGGACCAGAGAATGCTTTGTCTTTTAAGATAATAATCAATTATTCGTAGATTATTATGAACGGCTTTTGTCTAATTAACAAACTTCATTTAAAAATATTCCAGTGTTTCGCTAAGTTTCTTTTTTCACATCAGTTCCTATTCTCTAAAGATCGTGACAGTAAAGGGAGGGCTGCGTTTACCGAGAACAGCCATTCACTACAGTGGCGCGGCTTAGCGTACGCATTAGAAAATGATTGGCTGTCATCACTGGTAAATTTGCATATGGTGATTACAGCATTCCCATTGGCTTACATACCCAATGTGGGCTGTAACCTGCGGCAGTATTTCATGTTTTACCATTATGAGGTCACTGAAGAGAATATAAGTCTTACGCATACACAGTTTAGTCTACTTGTATCTACTTATCCTGAGATATACTGCTTTTGTGACTTGACCCAACTTCTATGTTGAAAGGTAATTTTCTATGTTATCTAGCGCTTTATCTAATTTCGTTCTTTTTGGTAATGCTATCCCATGTAAAGCATTGTTTTCTCTGTTTACAATGGAATGAAGCCTGCGCATAAAACATAGTACATGCAGTTTAAAAAAAGAAAAGAAAACAATGTATGTGTTAAGTATCAAATGCATAGAATAAAAGCATTTAATAATCTCTCTAAACTCTCTAAATACAAGTCTAGTGTGACCGTGGTCAGTGATTTTAAAAGATGAGCACAGCACCAATACTCTTAATATTATTTCATTATTAACAATTTTTTAAATTAAAATATTGCAATACTATTTTTTGTATCACCGTGAAAGTCTTATATATTATTAAATATATTTATGCATTTTTATAATACATTTTATTATTATTATTTTTATTATTGGCTTAATTCCTAATGTTAACACAATTTCTCAAAAACAAGCAGCTTGGAGACCAATATCAACAGGATGTTGCACGTAACCACTCTTACACTATTTCATATGCAAGTGTGATTTTATATCTTCAGATGACACTCTGGAACCAGCTGCAGCTGCTGGACTCTCTGTATTTAGAGCAAGTAGACCAGCTTTACGATGAGGCTTTTCCAATGGAGATCCGACAGTATCTCAGTCAATGGATTGAGAGTCATGACTGGTGAGAATTGTTTTAATTTTATTGTTTAATTTTTTTATTTAATGATGCATCATCCAGTTGCATATTTTAATTCATGCATCATGAATTGCTGCAAAACATCACATCTTTGACACGTTATTGTTGGTTGCAGGGAATCCGTCGCGAGTAATGTATCTTTGGCAACCCTGCGCTTCCATGAACTCCTGAACCAACTGGACGAGCACTACAGCCGTCTCAACCTAGGGAACAACTTCCTTTTACAGCATAATATACGCAAAATTAAGCGTAACCTACAGGTGCAATTTTTTATATTGTTTTTCTAACAATGTTACATTCAATAAACATTAATATCCTTGATTTCATTAGTATAAAATAAAATGGCATATCTAATGAAAATAATCATCTCCCATTAGGAGCACTTCCAAGAGGATCCTGTTCACATGGCTATGATCATAGCTAGCACTCTAAATGAAGAGAGAAAGATACTGGAAACTGCTCTTAGTACTCAAGTAAGGCTTTAGTCTTGCATTACAACTGTCATTTCAAACCTGCACACGTATTTATTATTCATCTTAGTCATTTTGCTTTTAGGATAAAGGTGGCCCATCACAGGGGAGTTTCATGATGGAACAGCAAAATCAGTTGGGCAACAAAGTCAATGCTTTGAAAACGAGTGTGCAGGTAAACCATCTTTTTGGAGCTCATATTGAATCCTTTTTGGTCTTTACCACAAAAACGCTTTAAATTACACAGATATATTTAAACCTTACAAGTAACTACAATGTTTCAAACAGCTGCAATTGTGGAATATTTATATGCTTCTAGGAAATTGAACAGGACATTCAGGTTCTGGAGGATGCGCAAGATGAATATGATTTCAAGAGAAATACTTTGCAGAGTCGAGGTGACATACATTTTAAAAATATTTTATAACATCAGTACTTGGTTTGAACAATTTTGTGGTTTTTACAGAGTCTATCAGAACATAAATGGTGTGAATTTACAAGAATGAGAAATGGTATGGATTTGTATTTTTATATTTTCAGTGGAAGGTGAAATGAATGGCCAGATAACAAAAGAGATCCAGCAGGAGGAAACGGCACTTAGGCAAATGTTTGTTGGGCTGAGCATGAAAAGAGAGGTAGGTCAAGATTTCAGTAATGCACCTATACACACATTTAGCTGAAAGTTTGAGATCAGGAAATATTCACATCTAGGAAAATAGTATTTTCTGTTGTGACATTTAATCAAAGCCTCCAAGGTTAACACCAAAAAAGTGTGACACAAGACCAAGGGGCATTTTTTTTTTGAATGGATGTCAATGAAGAGTGGCTTAACTATTTTGAATAAACTGCTTTGTGGGAGAGCAGCTTATCAAACAGCTAATCTTCACCATGTTTGGCATGTGACATTCATTTTGGATTGATCTGTTTTTAAAGCTTACACCAATAAAAAGGGAGGAGTGACATTAAAAATAAATTGCGACAGGTAGGATTCAGTTCATGGTATTTGTCAATCATTTCTGTGGTGTGTGCAAAAACTGACTGACTGACTTTCGCACAGCTCTGACAAAAATGTAATGATTTAAAGGCTGGTTACCAAGTTGTTACACTTTCTCCGATGATATATCCGCAGACTTTGATATCTCTCAATAATAAGAACGTCTCTGGCTTCTCAAACAAGAACAGATGTACAGTGGCACTTGATCTTGTCCATCTGTAATTGATTGCATTGTTTGATCATTCATTTTGTCCCACCTTTACACCAGTAAGCGTGTAATCAGGGAAAAGAGATGTCATTACAAGAGGAAGGGGAACTTATTTTGGTTAAAGATTACAAGGGTGTTGATTTCAATGTGGCTTTAATGTTTTTTTTCATGATCATATTTTTTCTTAAATATAGCATGTGTATCTGTGCAGGTGGTGATAAGAGGAATCGCTAATGCACTGACTCTAGCAGAGCAGATCCAGCTCTCACTCGTATCAGAAGAGTTACCGGAGTGGAAGAAAAGACAGCAGATGGCTTGTATCGGTGGGCCGCCCAATGCATGTCTGGACCAACTGCAGAGCTGGTGGGAACCTCTAGGGGGCGATTAAAAAAAATGACTTGTAAAGCAGCTTGAAACAAAATAATCATAAAAAAAAACAGATCAAATAAATATTTTATATTTGACATATCTATAATGTTATACTTTAGGAAAGAAAATCCTTGAAATTATTAGTTGGTCTTGAGGGTCATTAATAAAAGTATTTCCATATTTAATGTACAGTAGTCTCAAGCTTGAGCTGATGATTTCATCTTGTCCTTTTGGTGCTGATATATAATTTTTATAATTAGCTTGTACATGAATTATGCTCCAGGTTCACAGCAGTGGCAGAGTGTCTCCAGCAGGTCCGTCAGCAGCTGAAGAAAATTCAGGAATTGGTGCAGAAATTCACCTACAACAACGACCCCCTCACTCTGGGCAAGAGCCAGCTGGATGAGCAAGCCCTAACACTCTTCAGACACCTTATATTAAAGTGAGGCACAACACCTTAACTGTTCAAACCATTCTATGACTTTAAATGTAGAGCACAAGCTGTAGAATTTTTTTTTTTGATGGGAGGATTTGTGGGGTTATAGATTCACAGGGGAATTTGAATAGATTTTGAGGTGTGCATCACTTCTTAAAGATTGTATTCTTGAACAGGATGGCAGTGGTTGTGATATGTCTTTCAGTTCTCTTGTGGTGGAGAGACAGCCTTGTATGCCCACACATCCTCAGAGACCCTTGGTGATAAAAACAGGAGTTCAATTCACAGTCAAGATCAGGTGAGTTTCTTTAAAGTTACCATCAATAGCACTGTAATGTCACTTATTTTAAGTGATGGTAAATATCTGATAAAAGCCTTGTGAAATAACAGTGATGCCGATGTGTATATAAAAACGAATGTTTTCTAGATCACTAGTCAAACTCCCAGAACTGAACTGTCAACTCAAAGTAAAAGTCTCTATTGACAAGTAAGAAAAATCCCTCTATCTGTACGAGTATCCATCTGTCTACTTGTCTGTCAGTTTATCATATCCGTGTATTCATACAGTTTATTTGTTTTTCCCCTGTAGAGATTTAACAGAGAAAGAGACAGTAAAAGGGTATGTAACATATTACAAAGAAATGTGACGTTTTGAATGTATTTAGATACATAGCAAGTAGACGTTCCCAACATTCAATAGCTTGTGGTCCACTCATAAGCCACAAAAACATCTGCATTTTACAAAAGTCCAAACCTGCAATCATATTACAGTACACTAACACATCGATCATTATTATAGAAGATAATGAGCTTGAAATGCATAATTGAATAAAATATTTGAAGAGTAGAGCATTGCGCTATCAAGCGCAAGGTTGGGGGTTCGATTGCCCAGGAACACATGATAGGTAAAAATTGATAGCCTGAATGCACTGTAAGTCACTTTGGATAAAAGCGTTTGCTAAATGCATAAGTTTAATTTTTAATTTTAATTTAATTTTCCTATTTATCAAGGAACATCATTAGCACATATTTTTATGCATGTCTCCAAAGCTCAAATAATCCAGATGTCTGTTTTCTGGTGTCCTAGATGTAGGAAATTCAACATTTTAGGAACGTTTTCTAAAGTTCTGAACTTAGAGGAATCCAGTGGATGTCTAGCGGCTGAATTTCGTCATTTGGTAAGATGTGAAAAACAAACAGATATTACTGCACATAATATAATGTCTAATCATATGTTTATTGTTAATTCCCGATTACCACAGCAATTAAAAGAGATGAAATGCAGCAACAGAACCAGTGAGGTAGGATAAAATGCACACACAGTGATGTCAAATAAAATGAACTGTAGGAATCGCTGATGGTTTTTGTTTTTTACAGGCCCCTCTTATCATTTCTGAAGAGCTGCACATACTTAACTTTGAAACTCAACTCGTTCAGCCAGAACTGTGTGTTGATTTATCGGTAAAGTACTGTGAAATGTAAATACTGTACTAATTGTGACATATCAACTGGAATTCTTACCACACCTGTTTACTTACTGTAATTAAACAGATCACATCACTTCCTATTGTGGTGATCTCCCATGTGAATCAGTTACCTAGTGCCTGGGGCTCCATCTTATGGTACAACATGCTCTGCAGTGAACCCCAAGTATGGTCATTTCCCATCATCAGTGTTTTTGTGCTCTATTGAGGTTTCCATTCTGACTCTTGCTGTCCATCTCTCTCTCTCAGAATCTGACGTTCTTCTTGAATCCTCCACCAGTGAAATGGGAGCAGCTTTCAAAGGTCTTAAGCTGGCAGTTTTCTTCTGCCACTAAACGAGCGCTGAACACTGAGCAGCTGAGAACGCTGGCTGACAAACTCCTTGGTGAGTTTATTTGTGCTTCCTTTTACCTTTTGAAATGGGGCTGAGTAGATGCTCATAGTTCACATTGTTTTTTTTTGTTTTTTTGCATTGTTATTTTAGGTCATGAAGCCCAATGTGACCCTGAAGGACTCATCAACTGGAATACATTTTGTAAAGTGAGTTTATGGAAATGGTTAAAACAAAGACAGGAAAGTTGCTTTCACTTTCATTAACCAACATCTCTTTAGTCTGTTCCTCTGCTGTCACTACATGATTTACTGATAAAACAAACTGTGGAAGAACCTGATCTTTCCAAAAACAGCTGGGCTTTCAAAACTCAACACCAGCTGAATAGATTTAATATTATTTGTATTCTAAAAGGAAGTGCAATAAATATTGTCACAACATTGACAAAGTAATGCCATGCCGATGCTTAAGTTAATCAAATGGAGGTAGAATACATAATTTGTGTGTTTTTCGCCTAGATGTCTCCTAATGAAAGGGGTCTACCGTTCTGGCTGTGGATAGATGGAATTCTGGACCTTATTAAAAGACACCTGCTCAACATCTGGAATGATGGGTAAGAGTTCCAACATAACAGACAAATACTGTTAAATAAAATCTGTTCCATTTTAGATGTGCACAATCAGCCAATGTTTATAATTAGGGGTTCAAGCACGAAGTGCTGAAACCCTATTGTGATTGTACTGATTTTTATTATTTTTCTTCTCCGCTAAAACGCGTTGTGCAGCCCAAACCGTAAGAGCTGGAACCTTGAAACTTTGCCAGATGGTAGTACAAAAATCGAGGAGAGGTTCAGAGAGTATGACCCCGATTGGCCCATAGGTGGCGCTAAAGCAACCAAAAGTGCGAAACTAGTCATAACTCCTAGACCGTGTGTCGTAGGCTCCGATTTCATTTCCGGTATGCAAATTTTTCCGCCATTTTGAATTTTGTTTAAAACCTACTTTTGCGAACTAGTCCGTGGTTTTTTGCCAGATCAAAACCAAACCAGTGCAGAAATGTTCTATGGAGTCTGAACATCAATAATTATTGAAAAAAAGTTTTTCATTTCCATTCACGGTCGCTAGGGGGCGCAAAATTAACGTTGTGGGAGGAGCCTATTTGACTAAAATGGCTATTACTCCAGAAGTCAATGAGATATCTTCACCAAACTGGGTACACATGTATATGAGTTCAGTCTGGGGTCACAGTAAAAAAACCGGCGATTGGCCACATGATGGCGCTATAACATGAAAAAAAACTAAAACAGGCTATACATCTGACCGTTAGTCCGATTGACTGGAAAATTGGTATGCAGTGTCTTGGTCCAAGGTGCCATGTGTATCTATGAGGACATTGGCGTATCTCAAAAAGCATGGCCGCCATCGGCCAATGAACTATGAGCACCTATTAGACAAGGTTAACGGAGGCAAATCAGAACGAAACTCGATGGGCATGTTCGACTCATAGCCCTAGAGGTCTGTAAGTTTGAAAGAAATCGGCCACTAGTTAGCGCTAATGAGTTTTTTGGCTCAGTAATCACGTGGTGCTACACAGATTCACAAAATATGCATATCATTTGATTGATCTCCTCGTAATGCACAACTTTGCCTCAAGAACCATTGTTGTCAATCAAATCTTTCATTAATTATTCACAAATATGTTAAAAACCTACCTTTGCGAACTAGTCCTAAGTTTTTCGCCCATTCAGAACCAAACCACTGCAGTAATATTCTCTGGACTCTCTAGATGAATAATTATCAACAAAATGTTGAATTTTGTCCTTTGGTTAGATATAACTGGGTCATTTTTAAAAGGGGTGTGGCCAAATATACTCCAAAGCCTATAAAACCTAAACGAAAACTCAAAACTTTACGAAACTTGGTGAAAACAAGAAGCAGATGACTCTTAACAAGCATGCAAAGTTTCATGGAGATTGGACCATAGGTGGCGCTATAACAGTAGAAAAGGTCTCAAAAACACAAGATTTTTATGGTAAATGGCCTCAAATTGGTTGAAAATGCTCATATATTCACCCAAACACTAGATATTCATATCAAATGATAGATCTCCTCATTCTGAACACTTTGCCTCTTGGACTAATGCTGTCAATCAAATCTTTCATTAAATATTCACAAATTCACAAATAAGTTTAAAACTTACTTTTGCGAACTAGTCCTAGGTTTTTTGCTTAATCTCGATCAAACACTACAGAACCATTCTCTGGACTCTCTAGATCAATAATTATCAAAAAAATAAAAAATTTGGTTAGCTATAACATGGTAATTTAGAAAAGGGGCGTGGCCAAAATACCCAAAAGCCTATAAAACCTAAACGAAAACTCAAAACTTTACGAAAATTGGTGAAAACATGTGTCAGATTACTCTGAACAAGCATGCAAAGTTTCATGGAGATCGGACCATAGGTGGCGCTATTACAGTAGAAAAGGTCTAAACGACTGGTAATTTTATATGTTCTTTACATAATGTACACAAAGGCCTATTAATACAAACAGAAATCCCACAAATTATCACAACTGTGTAAAATAATGCATAATTTCATTCTTAACAAGCATGCAAAATTTAAGAGCGATTGGACAAAAAAATAACACTAAGAGTTAAAAAGGTTTAACACAGTGATGTATAAAAAATTGCCATTTATAACCAATAGATGGCAGTGGAAGACCACTAATGGGCTCATTTAACAAACTTAAACAGTATTGTTCAAAGGTTTCATGGATTCATGTCAAAACGTTATAAAACCACTGTTACAACATTTTAATTCTCATTGAGGCAAAGTTTTTCATTTTATTCATACAGACATATCAGATTTTACACTTTTACCACATTATGATTACAGTGAAACCTGAAAATGACATCTAAACTCTTAAAAAGAAGACTTGCAATATGTTTTGTGTCACCTATGACTTAATTAAATTATCTATATCTGCAACAAAATATGTGTGCATGTATGTCTTTGTATGTGAGTATGTATGTCTGTGTATGTTTGTGTCTGTGTGTAAATATGCTTATAGAGTATTGATATACTAGTTTAATGACTTGATTTCAGTGTGTGTGTCTGTCTGTTAGCCTATTCTACATTTTGAATGTGTTTAACTGTCATCCGTACATCCAGGTTGGCCGAGACCACCTCAGAGGCCTTGATCTGCTTGAACCCTGTAATGGCTGCTTGCAGCTATATTTATTATTATTATTGTAGATTTTTTTTATGCTAGAATTCAAATTTTAAAGTCAACATGAAATCTGCATCCACCAAATATTTTTCATAATACATCTTTCTGGTCTCAATGTGTATTGTCAGTCTGCAGAAAAAAAAATTGTTTGTGTTTGTAATCTTTTAATCAAAATGTAACTCTGCCCATGCTTGCTCCATTTTGATATACTGTATAACTCCTACTTTTCACAATCCAAGCATTCCAGATAGATAAAATCAAGTCCCATCCTACATTTTCTTTTTTGTAAATCTGATTTCACACAAAAATATGTAAGCTGTTGCTTCAAGTCACCCCGAAACAAAGTTATGATATTCCAAAACCTCCATTCTCTTTAGCTACTTTCCAATTTACTAATATTACTGTGCTGCTATATACGTAGGCATTTTTATCCAGTCCAATTTTTTTTTTTTTTTATCACATATATAGGTATATCATAGGGTTTTTGAGTAAAGATCGAGAGAGGGCTTTGCTGAGTGGCAAACTCCCGGGCACTTTCCTTTTGCGCTTCAGTGAAACTTGTCGAGACGGAGGAATCACCATCACATGGGTGGAGTATTCACAGGACGGTGTGTGCTGGTTTGAATTGGAGTATTTTATTTTTTCATTGTTTAGAAAAGCAGTATCTGTCTGGCAGTCTTTTCATGTACGTGAATGAATGTCGTCAAATACAGGAAATCCTAAGACGCATTCAGTGAAGCCCTACACTAAAACAGATCTGGCGTCGATTTCCTTGCCTAACGTCATCCGCAACTACACCCTCACTGCCGCAGAGAAGATTCCGGTGAACCCCCTCGTCTACCTTTACCCAGACATCCCAAAAGATGACGCCTTTGGTCGCTACTATACCAGCTCTTCTGATGGTAGATATTCTTTCTTTAACCATTCATTTATTCAAAAAAGAGGGTAAGACAAGAGTGTGAAAAGACTATGATGCACATCTTACGGTACAACATGACCATATCACAAAATAAATACACTATGTATTTTAATATATTACAGAACATATTCTTCTAAATCTATATATTCTTACTGTATATAGTGGCCCCGAATACTATAGTCACATTTAAAAATATTTATGTCATTGCATTAAACGACAAAATGTTGAACCAAGTGCCATTTATAAAAAAAAAATTGTAAAACATAACAAATGTATATTTAACAAATGTATATGTCATGGTAGAAAACAATACTGTTCCCAAAGACTATCTGGGGAGTTTGCTGTTGTAAAATGTTAGTGGAAATTTTTGTCAATGTTTTGTCAATATCTACATGCCTTACGTTATTCATCTTTTGTCGCTCAAATACAGAAGAGATGGAGATAGACAAACCTATCAAGCCATATTTAGACAGACGCATAATTTCTGTGTCAGATGAGTAAGTAATATTTTATTTTTGTTCTACTTTATTTTTAATTTTCTATTTCTGTTACTGAAAAACAATATTCATGTTTTATTTGTCTATGTTTTTAGACCTTTTTCAAGACCGCGTAAGTGTTAAGAGCACATCGAGGCAAAACTGATATGAGGAATGCTTCTCCACCAATGCATCTAAATTTAATCCTGAACTTTTTTTATGGAGGAAGGTGAATCTGTTACTAGAAGTATTATATCTGGCAGACCAATGTCTAAAATGAATAATGGAAACTAAAAGTGATACACAAATAATTTATCTTTTCTCTGTACTATATTAGTGTTAAGGATCTACTACATTTATTCTCGACTTGTGTGAAGAAGAGGAGCCATTTTCTTTTGTCAAATTATAGAATACATTTAAAATAGTGTAATCCTGTTCTTTTTGTTTATATAAATATGTGAACTTATGTTGCATGGATTTTTCATTTTCTGTGTATTAAGATAAAGACACTGTTGTAAATGGATATATACAAATACTCTGAAAAGCTGTTTCTGTGAAGACGTTTGTTTGAGAAAAGGATATCGTTCTCCATCTTGTGAAGCACTTATTTATTTTTGCACATCAAAATATCTTTACATACAATTGCCTTAATTGCACATGTACAAACACACACACCAGCCTGATATAATCTAACAGAAATCAACCTACTTTCTTCAGTCAGCAATACAATCCAAGCTAGGTCCAACAGGCAGTGTTACTTAATGTGAAGTAATAATAAAGATTATTAAATGGTTTATATTCATGTTTTATGCTTTTTTTAACAGCAGTTTTCTCTTTTTCATTCATCTTTTTCCCGGATGGAAATCTTTATTAAGCTTAAAGACCACAGGTGCCAAACAGGACTGCAAAAATATCAGATTTATTTAATATATGTGTTTGTAGAAGTAGTATGGTAGCATTTTATTCTGTACCATTACATATCATGATTCTCATCCAATAAATATAATTTTATTTTGTGTAGCACTGACTTCAGACAAATTTCTCCTATTAGGAGCACATTGAGATGCTCATCCAATACTACTGAATGAGGAGAAGGCAATTGATATCCTTTTTCTTTTTAAACACTATTTTTGTATAGACATTCATCCATGTACAAGTGTGATATTGTGTTCAGAGAAAAACTCTCTCGTGACAGGGAAGTTTGAGGGAACAAGAAAAAGAGTTGGACCATAAAGTAAACATCCTGAAGTGCACTTTGCTCACACCTTCATTCACTGATACTTATTTTACTCTTGTAACAGACTACTTGTTTCTTGAAACTTTTACTACATTAGCTTTCTTTTTATTTCAATAGGAAATAAAACCGAACATTTCGGTTTTGGAAGATCTGCTATACGAGTATGACTTAAAGAGCAAGTCATCAGAGTATCAAGGCGAGAGCAATATTAAAGGTGCCACAGAATGCAAAAATCACTTTTATAAGGTTTGAACCTTAGTTCAACCTTGAGTCGTGTGGCCGCAGTGTGTGCAAATAACCAGCCTATGATGGTAAAATTCCACTCTCTCATTGTTTTATAATTCCAAAAGATCATAAACTAGCAATTCCAGACAATGATGACAAAGTCGACGAAAGTCCCAGTCTCCTCAGTAGCATCTACTGATCATAATGCTGTGTTGAACAAAGGTAGAATGATAGCATCCTTTGGCCAATCAGAGCTCAGTTCTGTAACAAGTTGTGTGCAAGCGGAAGCAAGTTTTGGTTCACAAAATGGCTCAAGCGCAACTTTTGAATTTCTTTAAAAAGAAGACACCAGAAAAGGTATGATTTTTCCTTAATTAGAATTAAAAAAATTTCCCCTGACATAATGTTATTGTGATGCGTGTAACTGTGGGAGATAGGAGAGCTGACATTGAGTCATCAACCTTGCAAAAACCAAACACAAAAACGCCTTGAGAGTCCAAAAGCGTTCACTCACTGCGAGATGAAGCCTATTAGAATACAGGTAAAATATGTATGTATGAATTTCAATAAATCATTTATCAAAACGGGCTTATTGTCATCATTATTTATCCATGACAGGCCTAAACCAGACAAGGTCAACTGATTAAGATTTGATCAAGTTTGTAACCGGATGTGTTGAAATAACTTAAAGGGGTCATATGATGTTTCTAAAAAAACATTGTTTTGTGTATTTGGTGTAATGAAATGTGTTTATGTGGTTTAAGGTTCAAAAAACATTATTTTATACATACTGTACATTATTGTTTCTCCTCTATGCCCTGCCTTTCTGAAACGCGTCAATCTTTATAAAGCTCATCATTCTGAAAAAAAGAGAGGTGTGCTTTGATTGGCCAGCTATCCAGTGCGTTGTGATTGGCTGAATACCTCAAGCGTGTGATGGAAATGTTACTCCCTTTACCATACCGAGATGCCGTCTCCCAGTGTTCTAACAAATAATGCTACCTATCAGATTATTCTACCAACACTGTATTTATCCTACTGGGGAAGTCGGGGCCTAATGGTTAGAGAGTCGGACTCAGTCAGTCCCGGGCTGGCAGGAATTGTGGGTGGGGGGAGTGCATGTACAGTTCTCTCTCCACCTTCAATACCATGACTTAGGTGCCCTTGAGCAAGGCATCGAACCCCCAACTGCTCTCCGGGCGCCGCAGCATAAATGGCTGCCCACTGCTCCTGCTCCGGGTGTGTGCTCACAGTGTGTGTGTGTGTTCACTGCTCTGTGTGTGTGCATTTCGGATGGGTTAAATGCAGAGCACAAATTCTGAGTATGGGTCACCATACTTGGCTGAATGTCACTTCACTTTCACTTTTCACTTTCACTTTTTCACCTTTACTGTAAGGGTAGTTTTAGGGTTGGGGTAACGTTAGGTGTACATGTTAATAAGGATTTTGCTTCCAAATGATGCTACCACCTGTTAAAATCTGATCTTGTAAGAAAAGAAAAACAATTCGTTTTTTGATTGAAGTATTTGTGGGTTCACAGGGGACTTTGAATATATTTTGTGGTGTGCCACTTCTGAAAGCTTGCTGACCTGGACAAGAAATCTGTTGCGTCTTTCAGTTCTCTTGTGGTGGAGAGACAGCCTTCCATGCTGTGGCATCCCTGGAGACCCTTGGTGCTGAAAAGGGGAGTCAAGATCAGGTGGGTTTTACGTTATTGATATATCAACAGACACTGTAATGGCACTCTTCCTAATAGTAATTGGCATTGCTTTAATTGTGCTTTACGATACTATAGACTACTAGTCAAACTCCCTGAACTGAACTCTCAACCCAAAGTCAAAATAAATATTGATGAGTAAGTAAATAGCATGTATGTATGTATATATCTGTCTGTCTGTCTATCTAACTATCAATCAAATGTTTCTGAATAGTATAAAGTCTTTGATAAAAATCTCTGCCAAATCACAACAAAATTTTAATGTATTTATGGTTATTTTTCAATGAGATGGATACACTGAAAGGGTAACATATTACATTAACACAGAGCACACATATACTTGCCGGCCACTTTATTAGGTACACCTGTTCAATTGCTTGGTAACACAAATTGCTGATCAGCCAATCACATGGCAGCAAGTGCATTTAGGCATCAATGTGGTGAAGACGACTTGAAGTTCAAATCGAGCATCAGAATGGGGAAGAAAGGGGATTTAAGTGACTTTGAAAGAGGAATGGTTGTTGGTGGCAGACGGGCTGGTCTGAGTATTTCAAAAACTGCTGATCTAATGGGATTTTCACGCACAGCCATCTCTAGGGTTTATAGAGAATGATCTGAAAAAGAAAATATCCAGTTAACGGCAGTTGTGTGGATGAAAATGCCTTGTTAATGTCGGAGGTCAGTGGAGAATAAGCAGACTGGTTAGAGTTGATAGAATGGCAGTAGTAACTCAAATAACCACTTGTTACAACCAAGGTATGCAGAATACCATATCTGAATGCACAACATGTTGAACCCTGAAGCAGATGGGCTACAGCAGCAGAAGACCACACCGAGTGCCACTCCTGTCAGCTAAGAACAGCAAAGGGAGGCTACAATTCACATAGGCTCACCAAAATTGGACCACAAAAAGATTGGAAAAACGTTGCCTGGTCTGATGGGTCTCAATTTCTGCTGCGACATTCAGATGGTTGGGTCAGAATTTGCCGTAAAGAACATGAAAGCATGGACGAAGTATTGTTGGTAACCATCCCTTTATGACTACAGTGTACCCATCTTCTGATGGCTACTTCCAGCAGGATAATGCACAAAGTCACATAGCTTAAATCATCTCAGACTGGTTTCTTGAACATGACAGAGAGTTCACTTTAGTCAAATGGCCTCCACAGTCACCAGATCTCAATCCAATAGAGCAGCTTTGGGATGTGGTTGAACGGGAGATTCACATCATGGACGTGCAGCCGACAAATCTGCAGCAACTGTGTGATGTGATCATGTCAATATGGACCAAAATCTCTGAGGAATGTTTCCAACACCTTGTTCAAACTATGCCACGAAGAATTAAGGTAGTTCTGAAGGCAAAAGCGGTCCAACCCGGTACTAGCAAGGTGTACCTAATAAAGTGGCCATTGAGTCTATATAAATACATTTATTGAATAAACATTGCTCACAGTTCATAATTAAAAATACTTATTAATAAACGTTTCTGCTACAAGTAGAGTTTTGAAATGCAGTATTTATTTGAGACAAAGGTATAGCATGAAACTCGTTCGTGTAACTCCTACATCTAACCTTGTGTTCAAACAGATCACATGTCTTCCTGTGGTGGTGATGGTCAGTGGTATATCTGTGCTATTAAGTGCCTGGCTCCATCTTACTACATGCTCTGCAGTGAACCCCACATATGGCCATTTCCCATCATCAATGTTTTTTTTCCTCTACTGAGGTTTCCATTCTGACTCTTGCTGTCCATCTCTCTCTCTCAGAATCTGACGTTCTTCTTGAATCCTCCACCAGTGAAATGGGAGCAGCTTTCAAAGGTCTTAAGCTGGCAAGTTTTCTTCTGCCACTAAACGAGCGCTTAACTCTGAGCAGCTGAGAACGCTGGCTGACAAACTCCTTGGTGAGTTTATTTGTTATTTCTTTTACCTCCTGAAATGGGACGGAGTAGATGCTCATCATAGTTAAAAGAATAGTATATTTCTTTTTTTAAATTTTAAGGTCATGAAGCCCAAGGTGACCGTGAAGGACAATATATATATATATTTAAGCGAGTTTATACAACTGATTGAAACAAAGACAGGAAATTTGCTTTCGTTTTCTTTAACATTCTCATATTTGTGTTTTCCCCTGCTGTCACCACATGATTTACTGGTAAAACAAAACTTAGTGAGAACACAATACTGCAAAGAGCAGACATTAACTAAATGCATTTATAGCATATATGATGCTTTGTGATGAGATATAAAATGATAAATGAGAAGGTGAAGCAATAGTTTCTCTATCACAATATTGCGTAGAAAAACTTTTGTGTTTTCATAGACATCTACTGAGTCTAGTGATTTACTCTGGCAATGGATATATCAAAATTTGGAACTCACTGAAAAATGTGCTCAACATCTGGAATGACTGGCAAGAAATCCGAAGGGGTTTAACCTTTACCATGTTATCACGTGAAAGCCAACACCATTTAAAATCACTGACGTCAAAACTGGCTCATTTTCCAAATTTCAGGCTTAACACAAAGCTGTTTTATGGCTTCAGAAGACTTGGAATATAGTGCACGAGTAACATGGACTACTTTGATATAAACATATGTACAGCTACATTATGGGGTTTTTGAGTAAGGAGAGAGAGAAGGCTTGTTGAAAGACAAACTCAGACAAACTCCAGGCACTTTGCTTCTGCGCTTCAGTGAAAACTTCCAATGAAGAGGAATCGTCATCACATGGGTGGAGCGTTGGTTTGTCTGGGTTTGAACTGGAATATTTTATGTTGTGATAAATATATTGGTCGTTTTGACCAAAAATCACTCAGAATTATGTCAGCACAGGTGAACCTGTAGTACATTCAATTTCATTTTCATTTATTTATTTTAGGACAGTGCACATTAATCAACATTACTGTAAATGTGCCAGTGTTAGCAAGCAGGCTAATTTTCAACTGTAGTCCATTGGCAAGATGTTATACTAGGCACAAGATAACTAAAAAAAGAACATATTAAGTCACACAACAATTGATATACAACAATAAAACAATGCCATAGCACTGGCTAAAACATAAAATCATAAAACATATAACCAGTGTTGGGAAGGTTACTTTGGAAATGTAATAGGTTACAGATTACAAGTTACCCTGTTTAAAATGTAATAGTAGTGTAACTTTTTCAATTACTTTATTAAAGTAATGTAACTAATTACTTTTGAGTACTTTTTGATTACTTTTATAAATTTGTGAAAATTAAAGAATAATAAATAAAAGCATATACATCAACTTAAATACAGTTATCTAATAAGCATGTGACGTATTCTGTGTAATAAACTCCTGAAACATTGGTGTTTTTTTGAAACTGCTGTCTCTGTATATGATGATAGTTTTCTCAAAATAAGTAAAATGCACATGAAGTGACACAGAGCAGTTCTAGAAATTATGTTTATGTGCTCGTGTACTCCTATATTGAGGCAGCAGAGGTTGAAAACACTGCGAGCTTCAGTAGGCCTATGTGTAGTAAATGAAACCATGTCTTTGCCATTAATTTACAGAAGGGGTGGACTGGGAAAAAAAATCAGACTGGAAAATTCAAACTCATACAAACAAATTCATGGACAAAACTATTTTTTTGTATGGACCTGACATAAAAAAGGTTTAAATCTTTAATTTGGGGACATGCTAAATAATTAAAAGTTCTCTCCTGAACTGCACCTTCACTTCCATTTTTCTCTTCAGTCTCTTTATTTTGTCCTGTTATCCATCTCTCTCATGACTTTAATACTCAAGATTGAACAAAACTATACTTTACAATACAATACTCTACAATACTACAATATCTTTATAGAAAAATCCTAATACTGTACATGAGTCATGTTTTTCCCTTACAAAAAATTACCATGCTTTTATTAGCCTATATAAAAGTAAAATAACCTTTTTTTTTTTGCAAATGGATTTGTATTTATTTTTAAATAAATACATTTGTAAAATAATTTTACATTTTTGGTTATCACAGTTAAACAATAGTAACCATTTCCTCTGGATTTATAGTTAAATATTAAAATGTTAATTTTCGTAAGGGTTGTGTTGTTGTCTGTCCGTAGCTCCCCCTAAACCCATAAAAAAAATCTAAATTTTTTTTCAGCTAAATTACTACTGTAACATTACAACAGATAATAATGATGTCCTTTAAATAGTATTTTGAGTGATGACTGATGAGCAACGTGCTGCTGCTTGATTAAATAAATAAAAAAACAAAGACCAAAAATCATCTTTAGAGATGAAACTGACCTGAAACCCTGAACAGGAGTTCCCTATCTGTCGGTCACTACGGGTTATGTCGAACGACATATGGGGTCTCACTTGGGAGGCCAATCATCTCTGAATTTAAGAGAAAACGCCAATGAAAATTGGCTAGTGGATTAACACACCTGAGCCACTCCCCGAGCCACGGGTATAAATAGGGCGACAGGTGCATCCACTCATTAGATTTTTGCTTCAGAGCCGAGTAGTCGATGAGAGCAGTCACTACAAAGCCATTCATCTTTGTTTTAAAGAAGCTGTTCCTGGTCGGTGTGACGGCGCGGTACAGCAGTGTCCCTGTGACGGCGATTCCCCTGGGCGCTTCGGCTAAAAGAGACAGTTTTCTAAAAGAGCAAATCACGGGCGATTCGCGTCTTTTTCAAGATGCCGTTTCGTCCGTGTCCTTCTGGATGCGGTCGTTTTCTGTCTTCGGTGGACGGTCACGAGCGTTGTCTGCAGTGTCTGGGCGTCCAACACGCTGAGGCTGCGCTCGTGGATGATTCATGCGTCTACTGTGGGCGTATGAACATGGCAGCTCTGCGATCACGTCTCTCACTCCTCAAGGGGAGTGCAGCAGACCCCTCTGTCGCCACCTGTCCCGGTTTCTCTGGCTCGAGCAGAGGACCGCCGGCTGGCGCTCTGGGAGATCTGAAGGTTACAGTGAGAGCTTCTCCGCCGGGACACGGCCCACGGACCTCTCACTCCTCCCGCAGCGCCTGTCCCGTGCAGCTGCCGATTGATTCTGCTGGGCCGTCTCACGGCGGTCCCAGCGTGTCTTTCGGTGCGCCGCCCGAAGATCAGATGTCGATCGCTGCATCGGGGGATGGGTTATCGACCTCTGAGGATGAGGATTCGGCGGGGCTGCCCCCCTCGGGTGTTGTCGCTGCTGCCGAATCTGACTTGGAGTTGTCGGCCATGCTTGCCCGGGCAGCCGTGAGTATCGGGCTGGAGGTGACTACACCGCCCAGTCCAGAGCCCTCGCGGCTGGATGATTGGTTTCTCGGCGCGGGACGCGGCTCACAACCTCGTTCTGCTCCGGTGCCTTTCTTCCCGGAGGTGCATGAAGAGGTGACGAAGTCGTGGACGGCCCCTTTCACGGCCAGAAGCCGTTCGTCTCCCTCTTCCATCCTCACCACCCTCGGTGGCTGGGCAGCCAGGGGGTACGTGGATGTTCCCCAGGTGGAGAGAGCGGTTGCGGTGCACCTGTGCCCACAAAACGCCACCACTTGGAGGAATCGTCCGCGTCTCCCGTCCAAGGCCTGTAAACTGTCGGCCGCGCTCGCTGCCAAGGCTTACAGTGCCGCGGGCCAAGCTGCCTCCGCCCTGCATGCCATGGCTATCCTGCAGGACCCGGGGTTGATGCAGGAGCTGCGCACGGTGACTGACTTCGCCTTACGGGCAACGAAGGTCACGGCGCGGTCCCTCGGGAAGGCGATGTCCACGCTGGTGGTCCAGTAGCGGCATCTCTGGCTGAACCTGGCTGAGATGAGGGACATGGACAAGACGGACAACACTGCGGCTGTTTCGTACATCAACCGACAGGGCAGTCTACGATCACGTCGCATGTCTCAACTCGCCCGCCATCTCCTCCTCTGGAGTCAGACGTGGCTCAAGTCGCTGCGCGCTATCCACATTCCGGGGGAGCTCAATCGTGCAGCCGACGCGCTCTCACGACAGCTCACTTTCCCCGGGGAATGGCGACTCCATCCCCAGACGGTCCAGCTGATCTGGAGTCGATTCGGGGAAGCCCAGGTAGACCTGTTTGCTTCCCACGAGTCCTCCCACTGCCAGCTGTACTATTCCCTGTCCCAGGCCCCCCTGGGCACAGATGCACTGGCACACAGCTGGCCTCGGGCTTTACGCAAGTATGCGTTTCCCCCAGTGAGCCTGCTTGCACAGACACTGTGCAAGGTCAGGGAGGACGAGGAACAGGTCCTGTTGGTTGCGCCTTATTGGCCCACCCGGACCTGGTTTTCGGAACTCATGCTCCTCGTTACAGCCCCTCCCTGGCGCATCCCCCTGAGGAGAGACCTTCTCTCTCAGGGGCTTGGCACCATTTGGCACCCGCGTCCAGATCTCTGGAACCTCCACGTGTGGCTTCTGGATGGGACGCGGCAGACCTAAGTGATCTGCCCCCAGCGGTGGTAGACACTATCACTCAGGCTAGAGCCCCTTCTACGAGGCAGGCCTATGCTCTGAAGTGGAGTCTGTTCACGAATTGGTGTTCTTCTCACCGAGAAGACCCCCGGAGATGCCCGGTCAGAGTCGTGCTTTCTTTCCTGCAAGAAAGGTTGGAGCATGGGCTGTCACCCTCCACCCTGAAAGTGTATGTGGCTGCCATTGCAGCCCATCACGATGCAGTAGACGGCCGGTCCCTGGGGAGGCATGACCTGATCATTAGGTTCCTGAGGGGTGCCAGAAGGTTACATCCTCCTAGGACACCCCTGATTCCCTCCTGGGACCTCTCTATTGTCCTGGCGGGACTTCAGAGGGGTCCCTTTGAGCCGCTGGATTCAGTCGAGCTTAAGTTCCTGTCTCTCAAGACAGCGCTCCTGATCGCGCTCACTTCCATCAAGAGGGTCGGGGACCTCCAAGCATTTTCGGTAAGTGAAGAGTGCCTTGTGTTCGGGCCGGCCTACTCTCACTTTGTCCTGAGACCCCGGCCTGGATACGTGCCCAAGGTTCCCACCACTCCCTTCCGAGACCAGGTGGTGAACCTGCAAGCGCTGCCCCTGGAGGAGGCAGATCCAGCCTTGGCGTCGCTGTGTCCCGTAAGAGCGCTTCGCATATACGTGGACCGCACCCAGAGCTTTAGAAGCTCTGAGCAGCTCCTGGTCTGCTTTGGAGGTCAGCAGAAGGGGAAGGCTGTCTCTAAGCAGAGGTTGGCCCACTGGATATTGGATGCCATCGCCTTGGCTTACCATTCCCAAGGCGAGCCGTGCCCCCTGGGGGTGAGGGCCCACTCCACACGGAGTGTGGCCTCCTCCTATGCACTGGCGCACGGCGCCTCTCTGGCAGACATCTGTCGAGCTGCGGGCTGGGCGACACCTAATACCTTTGCGAGGTTTTACAACCTCCGTGTGGAGCCAGTTTCTTCCCGTGTGTTGGGTAACAGGTAATTGGCGGGAAGGGCTGGCTGGGTGTCACGCTTGCTGCGCCATTCCCCCTAACACGGGGATGTGAGCGCCTTTCTTCTCCCAGTAGAGTTCCCCGGTTGGCGTACCCTGGTCGAGCATCCTCCAGCACCCTCGGCAGTCAGACTTGGCGGAGCAGTCTGTCGCCAGGCCCAGTACTGGTGTTAGCATGCCCGGAGTTCCGGTCAGCCCCTGTACTGGGCTAGGTGTTCATATGGCTTGGTTCCCTACGGGTAATCCCATATGGGTATTCTTCCACGGTAAGGTTTCCCTCTTGGCAAACCCGTGTCTTCCCTTGACAGACCCGTTCTGTCAGTCTCTTCTGGCAGCCGTTCCATCCCTACTCCAAGGTAGGACCTGCCTCAGAGACCCCTTCCATATGTAGTACTGCCCCCTGGGTCAGTCCATATCGGTATATCCACATGTCACCTCCCTACGGGTAGGATGTGGTCTCCGTAGCGACCTTTTCCTAGGCTCGCTTCCCCATTGTCTTGCCAAAGCTGAAAGAACAAATAGGGAAGATTTGAAGCAATCTTTCTCTGAAGGTTGAAATCCCTTCCATTAACTTATGTGGGCGGAACAGCAGCGTGGCCTTCTCTAGCAGCGATGTACTCACCCTTTGGTCCCTTCGGTACCAAGGTCAGTGAATTTGCGCTGGGGCTTTGGGAAGGTTACGACCTTAAGCGTAGCTTTTGTGGCACGCCAGGGCTTGTCGACAATTGCAGCGCCACAGGGTGTTCATGTTCAGGTTGTGGCGTTTTCCATAGGACCCCATATGTCGTTCGACATAACTCGTAGTGACCGACAGATAGGGAACGTCTCTGTTACGTACGTAACCCTCGTTCCCTGATGGAGGAAACGGAGACGTTATGTCCCCATGCCACAACCTTGAACCGTTCGCTGTTGCCGGGACACGTTCTCGGCTCCTCAGCGTAAAACCTAATGAGTGGATGCACCTGTCGCCCTATTTATACCCGTGGCTCGGGGAGTGGCTCAGGTGTGTTAATCCACTAGCCAATTTTCATTGGCGTTTTCTCTTAAATTCAGAGATGATTGGCCTCCCAAGTGAGACCCCATATGTCGTTCGACATAACGTCTCCGTTCCCTCCATCAGGGAACGAGGGTTACGTACGTAACCGAGACGTTCTGCTTCTCTGCTCCAGCAGTCCACTCTATTCTCTATTCTCTCTCTCTCTCTTTCTCTCTCTCTCGCATTGATTACTCGGAGTCTGATCCAAACAGTTTGGCGGAGGCGCGGAGAGCGCGCGAGTCATGACTAACAATTCATGACTTATTAGAGATTTAATTATCAAATGGCGGATTCGCAAATGATCACTTTAGTACATTCGGCAGGCAATTATACAATAATGATATTAAATAGTGGGGCAAAATCGGCTGCCAGGCCACCGGGAATTGTCCCGGTTCTCCCGGTGTCCAGTCCGCGCCTGATTTCCACAGACACGCAGAATGTGCAAGTCATATATTGCATTTTTGGGGCTTTATATTCACAGACACTAGTCGATGTCATGTTTTGATTCAAGTGTACTGACCTACTTTTGATTTAGTCATCCAAAATGTGGCATATTCCATCCGCGTTTCGTTTTTATGACTGGATTCTACGAACCAGACTGTATTTCCGCATCCCGGAAATTATTAGGGCGGTATGTCTCAGAATAGTCAGTGCAATTTGGGAAAGAAATCAGTTAAATCTGTATGTGGATGTGTGTAAATATTCAAATGTAATCCTCTTTGTAATCGTAAAAAATTTCATAAGTAACTAATTTAATTACTCATTTTTTCCTAGTTACTGTAATTACGGTTACAATAATTTTGTAATTAAATTACGTAACGCCGTTACATGTAACTAGTTACTCCCCAACACTGCATATAACCAGCCATACAGCTGTTTGGAATTTATAAAGAACCATCTATCTATCTATCTATCATACATATACCACAGGTTACAGGACAGTTAAAGTTTAGAGTCAGACATACATTAATTATTATGAGATAGTCCCAATAGAGCCCAAGTAAAGTAGATATGAACAGAATCTCATCTGTGACTATACCGTCACTGATGGAGAGAAGGATCCAGCAAATCCCTTTACCCGGACATCCCAAATTGCCTTTGGTTGCTACTATATCACTGCATCTGATGGTAAAGACTTTTACATTCACATTTATGCACTTCATGTCTGTAATGTGCCATAACTGACCACTGATCTCCCACTTGAACGGACTTGCACAGGAAAGAAAATAAGATAAGTTTAACCATGAGGCAGTAGTTTTACTAAGCCAACATTTCTCAGTTCATCCGGTCTTGAAACTGATAACAAGCAAAGGAAACAAAGCACACACACAAAAAAAAATAATTTATAAAATTAATTTACAATAAAAAGCAACATCTAATAATTCTCTGAACAACTTTGCGCCTGTTCTGAGACTCTTAAAGGTTTGTGTTTTTGTCCTGGTATTTGCACACCATCAGGACATTTGCAATACAGTAAAATTCTGTAAAACTCTTTTAGCTCTAGGAGGGAAGAATGAAGACAGACTTTCTGGTTTGAAAGTCTAAGATGGTACAACAGCATGTCAGTGAAGACCACGGCCTGGAGTTCTGTCAGGATTTAGTCTTTAAACTGGTAGAGAATGTGTGTAGAAATGCAAAGGTCATAGACGGGATTCCCAGAGAATGGATAAAATGTATACCTTGAATGCACTGTAAGTTGTTTAAATTAAATACTTAAAGGAAAATAATCTTGCTATTGTGCTACACATGCCTCACTGTTATTGTTGCACATGGATAGTATTTCCGTATATTATTCATCCTGCACCGTTTCAGCTATGAGCATGACTTTTGCTGATTGTTAAGATTATTGTGATATTACTTCGTTTGATATATAATTGAATTCAGGTTAACTTTTTTTTCTAGTCAGATTTTGTGTTGCATGTAGTTTTGTCCACTGTATGTATAATGTATGAGTAAAATTACACCCTTTTAATTACTAACACAATTTTATTCATTATTGCACATCAAAGATGAATCTTCATATACCGTCGCTTTAATAGCACGCACTGACTTTAGTCAGCCAGATAGAGTCTATTAGAAATCAGCAAAAAATATGTGCTTCAGTGAATACTGAATAGAAGTGTCTTTAAAAGAGTTTACATTCATTTACTTTGACATGAACTTGATTTTTGTCCAAATAACTGACTTGACTATCAAGTGTTTGGTCCGGGTGAACAGGTTTGACGTCTTGCAATAGACTCTACACTTACAGTAATTTAACACTTCATAAAATATACATAAATGCACAGATGCAGTGTCTTTTATATATAAGATTTATAAATAAAAGGAGTTTTTAATTGTATCTGATATTGATTTAAGCAGGTGTTGACGATTCAATTTGTTTATAATGTGATTTTCCTAACTTTCATCTTCCTGTTATCCAGTATACATTTATTTTTGACCACTTTTGTTCTAAGATTAACACTGTGTACTTTGCGTGTAAATGGCTATATGAGTGAACTGAAGAATACACAGTCCATATATCTGATAATACGATAAAGATTAACAAAAATAACTGTCTATTGGCATTCCAATAAAATGTTCAAATAATGAGGTATAATAAAATAAGTGATATACATACAAAAATTCCAAGCAACTAAATGATTAAAATAATTCCCACTTTTACACAGGACACGTTCTCTTATTTCGGATCTTAATAATAATCGTCGTTCGTGACAACATCGATTGTTTGATAATGGAAATGCAATAGACTTGCAGGTCGCATCTCGATTTCCATTCCGTTCTGCCGATAATTTTTTTTTTTTTTTATAAGACAGCATAAAAAAGTAAGATATGTTGGCTAGCAGCTTTTATGTCGTGAGCTGTTTTTAATGTAAGACGCTTCTTAGGATTGTTGGATTTCATTCTCGTACTCTTGAGTTTAACTGTTTACCCTCAGGAAAACAATGACATGGCTGTAGTCATCCTCTCGCATACCTCGACCCACCTTTCACAGGCACGAAAGCATACAATTATAACGCCCATTGAGAGTCATTTCGCACCGTTAAATATGGCCATCATCATGACACACACCCTTTCTTACAAGGAAGTTGTTTTGAACAACCCAAAAGTTTCTCACAAAAGCTTAAAACTACAGGAGACAGCTTCAAACGAAAAATTATACTGACGAAAACACGCACACGGATCTTGAGAGGGGGCAGTGTTTCATGAGCTGTTCAACAAGAGTGTCCTGTAGTGGTAGAAGAAAAGTTTACGTCTCCAGAATCGCACGCAGGTGTTTTTCAATGCTCCGCTGGGTTGTGTTTACCGCTGTACTCCTGTAGAAGCGCGAGCACCTCGTGATGACCCAAGTGTGTCGCCTCGTCTATAGGTGTATTGCCCCACCTAGAGAACACAAATGTTATTTAATTAGTTTTTTTTTTATAGTTTCCACATCTTTTCTGTAACTCTTTATACCGTTTGATAACTGAATTATTATTATTATCTAATATTCATAATTAATAATTTTATTAATATTAAGACTATAAAAGGAATATATTTAAAAACAATGATTTACTTTACAACAGTAAATCAAAACTTGTATAATTTCTACAGTGTAAAAGATTTAGAATGTATTAAGAGCAGTTTAAAAATATATGTATATAAATTATAAAATTATTACTTTTTAAAAATCTATTAAAAATAAATTGTGCTGTCCCTGTGTTATTGCAATAACAATATAAATAATTTGTATATCCAATATATTATACTTGATATTTTAAATGACATATAAGATATACTGTACCCGTCTGCTTCTTTGTACCAAGTTGTGTATATATAAAACACATTAAAATGTAATTATATATTTTTTTATGTTTTTAATAAATATTTCTTAATATAATAGTATAATGAAATGTGATCTAAAAATGCATTTTAAATAATTTTACACACATTGCACTCACAAAGAGAAAGTTGTACCTGATTCTTGTTAGAAATCAAAATCCTGAAAAATTTTCCAAGACCATCATGGGACACCTGATGTCTTACAAATACTTAATTTCTAAATAAGAGGATAAAATATATATGTATGTACTGTATTGCTCACCTGTCCTTGGGACCAGGATTCACCTTGCAGGCCTCTAACAGGAAACGCACAACCTCAATATGTCCTAAAATGAAAAGAAATAGATTTATTTATACAACACATACTATAGATTTAAGTTTAGATGTAAAACTGCAGTGCACTGAAAAGCATCATGAAATAAAGATCTGAATAGTTTCAGAGCAATACGGTATTTGAGGACTTATTTGCGTAGTGATTAAACTAGAATGAAAAGACATAAATACAAAATATAGCTGCAAAAAAAATACACATTGTAAATTTGCCCAGCATAGCTAGCTTATTACCATTATTTAAAACATTACCACTTTTGACCACCAATTGGCGCTGTTCCTAAACTTATGTGGCATTTAAGGCATAGTGACTATGACATGCACATTTTGAGTCAAAATGCAAAAGCAAATTACAGCTTCACTTTCTATCACTCTTTTTTTGTTATACTTCAGTTCATCAACTACCAGCTATAAGGCAAACAATCAGATACCAAATTAACAGACACCAATGGTTCTTGGGCCCTAATAAGTGACCCTAAACCCTAAACTAGTGTGAGCGTGTGCAATATTGTACCCTCAGCTGCTGCTATGTGTAGCGCCGTCCTGGAGTCATAGTCCCGCTGCTCCATGTCCACAGAGGACAGTGCAAACCTGCAGTCATGTTTAATGAAAAGTTACAGAAAACGCTCCTAAAACTTGTAGGCAATAAAGAACTCAGTACCTTCTGAGAGCAGAAACATCTCCTGTGTAGGCAGCAAAGAGGAGTTTGATGACAGATTTCACCTGGAATGATAGAAAAGAGCCTTTGTGGAATAGAAATAAATTATTATGGTCAGGTGGTGGTCAGAAACGGAGGCCTCCGGAGTGTCTCCTCTAGCTCTAGCAGACAGAAAGGAATAGAGGACAGCTGAGAGGAAACACCAAATAGACAATGAAAAATTAAATCAAGTGCATTTAAATATATGAGCACTTGCATTCAAGGGGCACCTAAATTCAACACTTCTTTCAGGTGGATTGAGCAAAAGTGAAAGCAATCCCCTACTTCATACGGTTTAAAACTGAAGGTTGCATTTTAAGTCTGCCATATAATGTGTATAGGATCATATTTGATATTTTATAGACAGGGTTCCCTCACCTTTTAAAGAAAAGACTCTCTATAAACTCGATTTGTGCCAATTTTAGTACAATTTTGTAAACCAATCAAAACCATCAATTGAAATAATCAGAAGTTCAAATACGAATATGATCAGTTTTACAAGATATAGACGCTTAGTATTTAAAATTAGATAAAAATTTACATTTTAAATAGATGACAAAAATGTATACACATCATGACCATGCATTTAGATTCAAATCTAATGAATGTTTAAATTAAAGTTAGTTTAACTATACTTCAGTACCACACTGAGTATTATCTTCTAATATCCAGTATCTTTGCTTTCCTTCCCACAAACATTCAGAGTCAGAGAAGTTGTCAGTGTCTTTGGCCCAAAAGATCATCTGAGAAATGTCAGAATCTCCTTGTGTGTGTGTTTAATTATAATCTCTATCACTTCAAATTACATCTGAGTTCAGTTTAATGTCTTAAATAGAAACGCAAAACACTATTCCTGTCTGCAAACGTGTAATTATTCTCCAGAAATGTGCATGTTAATTTCAGATTAAGTCAACTGAAAACCAAGACAAACCTGCTGGAGTTTAAAACTGCTTGAAGGTCATTCTGAAGGTTATTTACATTTTATGTTGCTTTTGAAGGATTTGCCAAGCTGTTGCAAGCTAACAAGTGAGAAAGAACGCGAGATGGATAGATGAGATGAAGCATGTCATCTGTGTATCAAGTCAGTACAGTCAACTACTGCTGTGTGAATGGAACACACACACACACACACACACACACACACACACACACACACACACACACACACAACAAATGGAATACAACTAATTTCAGGAAACAATGAGATTAGATGAAATACATTTATTAATGATACAAAAATAAAACCAGAACAAATGGCGTAAATACACAATGACAAAAGAGAAAATAAACTAAACTGTTATGACAGAGTAAAATCAAATGATATTATATTGTGATGAAGCATTTGTCAGCTGTTCTGTTAGACTCAGGACAGTTCAAGTAACTAGACTGTAAAGAACTCATATATTGACTGTTAAAGCTGTCAGTGAGCATGAGAAACACTTCTCCACTAAAGCAGCACAAAAACAAGACATGAAAATAATCATTCAAACTGGTGAAACTAAGCAACAAAACCCAGAAATATACAAGCCTGTGAAAGCAAAGCAAATCATGCAAAAATGAAAATGAACATTTAGATTTAAAAGATTAAAAAAGAAAACATTTTTGCAACATGCACATAAAAATAGAGAATACTTAGTATCTTGCTGATACTTAATCAGCATCCTTCCACCAATACAACAACTTCAAAAGCTTATCCAAGTTTAGTTCGATATAAACCAACATATTCTGAACTATCAATAATGTGCATAAATGTTTCTAGCAATAACATACAGACAAAAAACAGAACTGAGGGAAGGCGGAAGAAGAGGAGCTTTGTAACCTGTAGTGGTTTCACTGCAAAGGTCTGACAGCAGGCTCCAGCTGGCTGCTGAGCAGGACTAGTGCGGCTCTATGATGCAACCACTGCCCATTACAACAGTCCTCTCAGGACGCGCAGCTACCAATTCAGCAGGAACGCATCGTGACTAATCTAAAAATTCTCCTTTGCAACATGAGGTCCCTTTTAACCTTAACGCTTGGTCGGAATGTGTCCTAAGGGAGCAGTAGATCGGGAATAGTTCAGCCAAAATGGAAAATACTACTTCACCTTTATGTTGTGTGTTATGTTAGGAAGATTTTTGAAGAACCTTCATGAAGTTCTTTTCATTGTAACCGGTTGACCTTCAAAACGGATCTAAAAACAACCATAAAAGTGGGGCAGTTGTGGCCTAATGGTTAGAGAGTCAGACTTGTGACCTAAAGGCCGTGGGTTTGATTCCCAGTACTGTTTTCAGTACCCATGACTGAGGTGCCCTTGAGCAAGGCACCGGACCCCCAGCTGCTCCACGGGTGTGTGTTCACTACTGCTGTGTGTGTGCACTTGGATGGGTTAAATGCAGAGCACAAATGGGTACGGGTTCCCATAGCTGGCTACACCTCACATATACAAGCGGTCCATAGGACTGTATTCTCCAAATCTGCACTATATTCAATTTTTTTTCAAGGCGTGTGTGTTGACTAAATCTGACACGTTATCCAATGATACTACAGATACCAAATTCGCACCAAATGCCATTTTCAATAACTGAAATGTTCATCTTTTACCTTATGAAAGCTAGTATATGGCTTCAGAACACTTCAATTAGATGGACAACTTTTATGGTTATTTTAATAAGATTTAGATTGGAATATGGAAAATAAGTTGCATGAAAATTCGTAAAACAATATTTGTGTTCCAAAGAAACAACAGCAGCATACACGGTTAAAACATGACAGTGAAAAAAATAATAACGTTACAGAAGATGTCCATGTACTTGTGACACCAAGTTAAAGACCTCACAGACGACTCTACATCTGGTACGATGCAGTTAATTATACATGACCACCACATTTAGTCGTAGTGCAAAACAGAACCACCTGCGGTCTCTGTTCAGCAGCCAATGCTCAACTTAAAACGAGAAAAAAAAATCAGAAACAAAAAAACAACACTTTCTGGTCTATGAGAGACAAGAGCCTATAAATCACGCTGCACCTAAAATCCATGTAAGTGAAGAATAAAGCCCTCTGCTATGCTTTTCAGTGTTAGCACAGATAGATACATAGAAGCCAAGGAGCAAGGACCATATCCTCTACCATAGTCATTCAAGTTCACCAAGACTGGTGCAGAACCAACATGTGCTGAGAATGAGATTCATTGAAAATAAATAACAGTTAAAGTACATAAATATATACTGTCAAAGAGCTCGCCGAGGTCAGT
Source organism: Carassius carassius (assembly GCF_963082965.1). Classification (NCBI taxonomy): domain Eukaryota; kingdom Metazoa; phylum Chordata; class Actinopteri; order Cypriniformes; family Cyprinidae; genus Carassius; species Carassius carassius. The sequence continues at coordinate 27,450,706 of NC_081765.1, forward strand.
CAGATCTCTTTTAGTTGCCATCTCTGACATTCTCCATCCTATAGACTACAGTAGTGGAGCTGTCCTCATTGCACTCAGTGGGCGAGACCTTTGTCCACATAGTGTCTTTGAGAACCAGCTCTTTCTGAAGGCTCTCGTAATCCAGGGGTCCGAAGGTGTACTGCTGTGTTGAGCAACATGAAGAACAGATTAGGGGAAAGTGTGTGACTCACACTGTTCAACATGGTGACGTGTGAACAGATTTCAAAGTCAACAAAAACAAACTGTCACAAAGGAAGCCTTCATATTCACACACCGGGAATTTTTTTCAACAATTTAAAACGACAACAAAAAAAAACTAAACAGGTCTGTCTTATCACAGAAATTGCACATACTGCAGTAGTCTGATTGAAGTCATAATCATTACTAACAGATGACCAGGCCCACACGGAATCAACGGTTGCAGATTAATAATAATACAAATAATAATGATGATGATATCTTAGATTCAAAAATATAAGTAATATAAATAATAACAGAAAATAGATCAATTAAGATTTATTATTAATAACTATTATTATTTTTATTGTTGTTGTTGTTGATTCAATTGATAATTGCAACCTTTGGGAAAAAAAATAGTAGAATATTTTGGATTCATGAAAAGCTTTTTAATTAGTTTTTCACTTATTTTAATTTGAAACTTATACTTTTCAACAGGAAAACTGTCTCAGTTGCATTATGGAGGACAGACAGGCATCTTCATGCCCAAGGTTTGATATATATAAATATATATATATATTTAAATCAGGTTTGGTTTCAGGTTCAAATATGTAAATTGGTTTATTTTTTTAGATATAGATATTAGTATTTTAAGCAAAGTTAAACTCATTTGGCCATATTTTTTTTTTTTTAAGGAAAATTGGCATGTAGTGTCAAAATGCTCCTTCAGGGGGCTGACTGCAGGCCCTATACAAGACATTTAGTGGAAATAGACGGTATTCTCTTGAGTAAATTATTACATGCAGTCATTCATACAAGACGTGGTGTAATGCGTCAATGGGGCACATGGGGAGGGCAAGGCTGGCAGCAAATGGAAGAGGGCACTCACCCGCTGGTCCCCTCCCTCTCGGCGGGGATCGAGCTTCTTGGTGAAGTGCCTCAGGTTGTCATAGTTGTGGAAGTTGAACAAGGACACCAGATCCTACAGCCGGAGAGAAAGCCACAGGGGATCAGTCTTAGAGGTCAAAGGTTCAAGCGCACACACACTGAAGAACTGTGTTGAGTGTCTGAAAGTGGTCTGCTAGTGACCGGAAAGTGTGCAGTGCATAGAGAAGGTGCCTGCTTTCATTAAAGCCCATGATGATGCTGAAATGAACCTCCATCACAATGTCATTAAACTTCTCAGATTCCTTCCAGAATTATTCTTTTTTCTTCCCTATTGTGACATCTATCAGGATCAAATGACTTCTTGAACAAGAATTGATTTAATGTTGAATTAAGTTTGTGTAGCTGACCTTGAAACTCACTCGAAACATTTGGGACATTTCCTGAATTTGTTGGGAACTTAAGAGTTGGCAGAAATGTCTGAATGTCTAATATTACACCCATTTTCAGTCTTGTGATCCTCTGACTTGCCAGTTGTAACCGTTCTTTTGGCACAGCAACACTGCTCACAGAAACAAAGCCTTCCATTATCACTGTGGCTCTAAATTCACTTCTGATTCTGTGACTGTGTGACAGTAGAAATCTGTCAACCTCTCCTATAAATGATGTCAAATTCTAGTCATACTTTCCACCTCAGAATGAACTTCACCAATTGGCTCTGGTCCCCTTGCTGAGGTCTTCCTGAGTCGGACTATCACCATTAATGAGTCCAAGACATGGACTGTGGCGGCATTGATTTGCTTATGACACACAGGGAGTAATTATAGACTCCTTGACCTTTAACAAGGGTCTGAGAGGCTGTACTGATATTCAGATCCTAATAAATGCTGGTTCTCAGAGAGACCTAAAATAACAGACAGATTCTAATCATTTCGCAGGTAAACGATGAGAAGCCCTCACAAGGGACAGGATCATAGGATCACAATAAACAGTGAAGACAAACTATACATGATAAAATGTCCCATTCATTGTATTTATGCCGATGTGCATCTAGGGCCAGGCTGTACAGCTTGACAAAATAATGAAAATAAAAATGGGAACATATTTTGACAATTTTCCCTAACTGTAACAGACTTTAGAAATCTAGAAACAAATTATTTCCTAATGTATATTTACAATAATGTCTTGGTGAACTTGCAAAATGTTTTTTTTTTTTTTACCAAATTTCCAGTACATTGGTTGAACTTCATAAGAAATGTATTTGTTTATGTGTGTGTAGGTGTCAGCAAACAAAAACATTCACATACTGTGCAGAACTGGATGCCCCGGACACTGTTGCCGAGTCTGTCCAATGGAGGGGACCAGCACATGATGCCCATCACATTGGGCACAACCAGCAGAATACCACCAGACACACCTGACTTGGCCGGAAGACCCACCTGAAGAAAATAAAAAAAGTACATTAACATTACAAATTATAAACAGATAAATAATGACAACCATAATTGTTAACATTTAAACATTAAACATTTAAATAAGGTGTGTTTGGCAATCCAAAATGCAAACCACAGTTATGTTGGAAATAAGCTTGAATAAGCCTGAAATACTGCATGCTAACTATTAAGTGAATTTGAAAAAAAAAAGCGTACTTTAATTAGCACAAATAATGGACACAAATATTCTCTAAAAAGTATATGTGGACTTTAAGACCCTACAAGAAAAATCTGGATTTGGAGAAAGCAATCTACAAAAAATGCTTTTTTTATGTCGTACTGAATTTCTGAAAGCTAGGGGGATTTGATTTACGTTACTTGCATTTGTTGCGTTTACACACGCTTGAATCTGCACACACGAAAACTTACATGGAAGGCGAACTGTCCAGAGAAGTCATACATGCCGCAGGAGTGCATGAGGCTGAGGGTGTCTCGCACGGCTTCGGGGCTCAGCACACGCTCGCCTGTGATTGGACAGAAGCCACCGTTGGCCAGTGTGGCAGCCATGACGCTAGCGCTCTCACAGGTTACCTCGATGGAGCACAACTGCACATATGGACACAAACACAAATGAATGAGAAATATTATTAGGCAATGATGCCAAACCACAGTTTTGTTTCAACATGCTTCATTTGGGAGCTTTCCTCATGGATTTTACTGAAACAACACCCTAAGAATTTGTCCACATGTGTGGATGAGAAAGCCATCAGCAGCACTATCCCATTACACACGTTGCATGATCTCAGAATCACATGACAGGAGTCAAGAGACTGAATCACCAGACTGAAGTCCTGCCATGCTTGTGCCATGTCAAACTAAGCAAGAGCCATCAACTTTCTATGACCTCCAATAACCATTCCACTGTAGTGTATCGACTGTGACTTACAGATTTCTGATCATGATTTGCAAGCTCTTGCTTTGATTCCAATTTGTATAATATTTCTTTATATATTGATTCATTTGGTAATATACTACCATTCAAAAGTTTCTTTTAAGTTTTTTTTCAGTAAGGATGGATTGAATTGATAAAAAGTGATTTTTTTAAATTCAATTTCAAATAAAAGTTTTTCTTTAGAACTTTTCATTCATCGAAGGATCCTGAAAAAAAGTTTTAGCAAAAATATTACACAGATTGCAACATTGATATGAGTCACCAAATCAGCATTGCCATAACTGGAATAAATTACATGTAAATAAATTAAACATACATTTTAAAATGGATAAAAAAAATTTAATATTTTTTTTTAAATAATAGAATTTTGCATATTGTATATAGAAAATATATTTTTAAATCGACACAATATTTAACAATATTACAATTTTATTGTATTTCTGATCAAATCAATGCATAAAAAAAACAAAAAAAAAAACTTTAAAAACCCCAAACTTTAGAATGGTAGTGCATATCACTTACAATATTTCAAAAGGCAACCCCAAAATCCATTGCGATAAACTCATAACTGTTATGTTTCATTCTGACAGTAACTTAGAAATAGAAGGCATCTCTGTACACACCTGAAAGTACAAGTCCAGAACAGCAGTCATGTCTGTACCATCTGGAAAGCACTGCGTACAAGAGAAATTTAGATAAAAAAAAATAACCACTCCTGTAAGTAAAGGGGCCATTTACACAGAATATGTTTTTCCATTCCACTAGACTACTTTTCCGTTGTTTTTCTATGTAAACATGCACTAGAGAGACATCTTTGACCATGGCTCTTGTGTCTTGAAAACACAAAACTCTTGTGCTTATTCCCTCTTCCACTGCCCGCATCTCATGTTTTCCAACAAAGCAAGTCACAGCATATAAAATGTGAAGGGTATATGTGAAGAGAAACAGAGACACGGTTGGGTGCGATAAATCACTAAATCACATCAAAAGCTCCCCGAGATACTAACCTTCTTTTCTTTCAGGTAATATCCAATAGCGAAATTCCTGTCTCCCGACTCACGCTCCGACTGAAATCTAGATCAGTTGACATAAATAATCAGTTGCCTTAACCGAACCCATCAACACAAATCATACATAACATAAATCAGATACTGAATGTACTAAAGAGGTCAGGACTATATATTTGGACTGTTTGCCAACTGTATCTATGATCAAATCTACAGAACCGTTAGCTCAACATACGTGGCATTGCTGAAACCGACATATTCATTTCCAGCCATCTTCTTCAAGTAGTTCATCAACTGCAAGACAGAAATCAAAAAAGGTAAATCAAACAAAAACAACAGCTCCTGTGAAAAAAATTGATTGGAATCTTTTGATAAATGACTTACATAATCAAACTTCTCAGCATTGCCTGCACCTTGCTGTAAGACACAGGAAAGAAATAAAAGACAAATATTCTGTCTAATATTCTGTCCTTCTAACATTAAAATATACAGAAGTAGCATCATGGGGGGAAAAAATCAAAACAGTAACTCATACAGATTAGCAGTAAGGAAATGTATCATTTAGTTCCTTTAATATTACCAGTACAATGCTAAAATCATCAGTTGTTAGAAATCAATGAGAAGATCAAAATCATTTCATATGTGAACTACAGTAAAGTACTGTTATGCTCTTCAAAGGAAATGATGATGAAATGCTACAGAGCAAAGACTGGAGTTAAACGTGTACATGAAGACCTGTAGGCCAAACAGGGAGGTGGATGTGAATCAGCAGGGTTGGGAACGTCTTGAGATGATGTGTAAGGAGGATCTGTGCATTGTGTGTTGATGTGTTTCTGAGTAAGTGTGGATCAGTGTTCATTAACTTACAACATCCTGCCAGATTGAGTGTGGGTTGAGGCACCAATCAAATTAATCCAAAGAGCCACTGAGTTTCATGGCATTATTGCAATAAACCAAGAGTGACTAATGTGTTTGACTGTCTGATAGACTGCTGAACATCAGGGGTGTAAAGTACTCAAATAACTGCACTTAATTACTATATTTATGTATTATTTTGGGAAACTGTATTCTTACCTAATTACATCTCTGAAGAGGAAAAAATTATTAATTCTACAAATGCATTAAACCTTGACAATACATTTGCTGCATGTATCAACACTATAATTCAAAAGTTTTGTTGATGAAAGAAAGTAATGCTTTCAATCAGAAAGGATAGATTAAACTGATCAAACCCTAGTTTTGAAGACTTACAAAATAATTATTTCAATTAAATGCAGGCTATTTTAAAAATGTATTTAATTACAGTTTCCAAAGAAATATTAGGCTGCACTTTTTAACAAACAAAACTTTTCTTAACGTTTCTAAACGTTTCTTAAGCACTGAATCAGCATACTAAAAAGTTTTCTGAAGGATCATGTGACACTGAAAACTGGAAATGTATGGCTGCTGAAAATTTAGCATGACACTTTGACCTAGGGCTGCGTGATTATAGCAAAAATCATAATCGAGATTATAACACAATTATGAGTGGACCAACTGACCAAAACTTTATATGAGTGATTTATTTAAAGATAGCAATATATATATGTAAATAAGGTTGCCATTAGATTTATATTTTAAGAAAACTATAGTCTTCAAGCAATACAAAGACAGAACACTGAATTAAATGGGTTACTATATACAAAGTTCTTTCTTATTGGATTCTTTATTCAATTATACTATATTAATACTAAATTGAAAGTCACAGCTCCCATAACTGAATGCATACACAACTTCTCTGTACATCTTACACCCCTGCTGAACATTATTGTTTATAAGGTGTAATATATATATATTATATATAAAAAACCTGAATGTATTGCAAAACCAGATTACTTCAGAAACCCACAAAGGCCATGCATCAATATTTTTGATCTTCGGAAAAAATGCTGAATAAAATAAACACATGGCCTCTATGGGCCTCCATTTGGTCTCGCACAGATGCTCTATTTTATGCAGTCGTCATCTTATTAAGGAACACAATGGCACTAATGATATTTTAGTATCCAGGCTTGTTCATGGGGAGGGAGGAAAAATGGAAAGGAAAAATTACCAACGTCATTGACCTGCAGCAGTGGTCAAAAAATCCCACAGATCCTACGTCTGCAAAATATGCAACAACATAAAACAGCACACAGAGCCTTCAACAGCATATCACACGCTCATGACGGTGCTCAAGGACTCGGAAGGAAAGGGAGGAAATGATGTCATGCTTTAATTAGGTGCAAAGGAAACCTGACAGGCACGACTTAACATTAAGCACTGCCCTCCCGGAACACATCAGTGGGGTGAAAGACATTTTGAGTCACACAAATATTATTCACAGGAGAACAATTTGAGAAGAACAATCACAATGGTTGATTTTAGGTGTGATGGGAGATGTGAGGTTGCATTGTTCACGCAGAGTGACGAAGCATCCTTTTAATGTGTGGATTGGTCCTGGGTTAAAATTAATTCTTAAGCTGTCAATTGACTTTTTAAATCAAATGAATTACATGGTTTGTAACAAATTGATACATTGTTAATTTGCTGAGAAAAGCCCTTAAAATAATATTAAAGTATGGATTAGACTTTACAAAAATTGCCTTTAGACATCAATATATTCCACAACGCACACTTTTGCCGTCGAGTATGTCATTCTCTTCAAGGTTGACTTGTTTTGTCCAGCTACAGTGTTTTTCTATGTAAACATGCACTAAATATACATCAGTGATGGTTTTAATGTCAAGACAAAGGTAGTTAATCTTTCTATGATTGATTGCAGTAAAATTACATGTTAAATTGACAGCCCTAATGAGTGCATAAAGTTATGAACAGTTTTTTTATTATGAGAGCTTGAGGATGAAGATACTTTCTATTTCCTAGAAATGTGTATGCGTGTTTGGTTTAGAAAGGATCATTCTGCATTAAACGCACACATACATTCTACATGCAAGCCAGGGCTCAACTGTGAGCATATATTACAGTGTCAACAACTTTACATAAGGCAATAAGAACCTTTGAATCTACAACATCTATATTACAAAACCCACACTAACCCAGCTGGAGTGTTTTTCTTGTCTCTTGTGTTTGCACATGGATCAAAACAGATAAAAGACCAAGGTGCATCTGTTGTTACACACAAACACAACCAAAAGGTGCAAACAACTCCAAGAAATACCAGCCGGGCTTCAGAAATACTCGTAGCAAATATTCAAAATATATAATATGATGCATTTTACGGTTTATGGAGATTTTTTTTTTTTTTAAATAAGGCACAAGTAGGGCTGTGCAATATAATCAATATTCACAATTTATTTGCAATGACTTTTCCTTGATGTAAAATCAAGCAACACTGTGAATATCATATTGATTTTAACACAAAGTTTCCTTAACATTTTAATAGCATTAAGTAGTAAAAATGACATTAGACTTGGTAAGTTTGATTCATTTTCCACAAATCAGTTCAAACTGTCTGATTCAAAACTTTGATTCAGTGATTTGTTCGCTTCTTGTGTGAGACTTGCAAGCACTTGCAATAATTACGTATGGGCTACTGAATGGGCTCTGTTGTGTAAATTAGATCACTTTTAAATAGTTTTTGTGCATTTTTTGTATAAACCATTTATTTTATTTATTCAAAATACAACTACAGCCAAAATCTTTTAAAATGGGATTACTGCATGTGTCTCAAACATCTTTATCAACAATCTTCAATATCATAATCTGTTCTGGCTAATTCAAATAGGATGTTAGTACAGTTAGGAAGAGGAGAAAAAAAAGCGGAAGATGCTTACCTTGATGAGAGAGGTACACACGATTGCACCAGCATTCACCATTGGATTATGGGGTTTATCTGTAGGAAAATATACCTTCTTGTGTTCTGTGTTTTGATTTTTAGGTTGCATAATTAAAGGGCACATTATGATCAAATTTAAGACAAAATGTTGAAACTTTTTTCTGATAGTTGAAGAGAGCAGTCATGCTGAAGCTGATGGTTGTAATCCTTACCGTCCTCGTTCAGGAAGAGCTTGTTGAAGCGTAAGCCACTGGGTTCTTTCCCAATGAATTGGTGCACATATTCAGTGCCATGGTCATGGACCGCAATAGCGTACTTGAGTGGCTTCACGCACGACTGCAGGCAAAATGGCACTTTAGTGTCTCCCACTGTGTGTCTGTGCAAAGGGTAAACAGAGATCAGAACCAGTGACATCATCCTATGGTCCATATAAGCAAACAAACAATGATTTTAAAGCTGAACCTAACAGCCACACTGTGACTCTAACATGATATGAAGATGTTTAAAAAATACTGGGGGGAAAAAAAAAAGACATGGGCCTGACAGACTCCAAGGCATTTGCATTTATGACCTTCCTAAACAGCTATTTTCACACTCTATAAAGTCTATCTATATGTTTTTTTTTTTAGAATATTTAGCTCTTAATACTAAAAATAAATTAGTTGTTTTTTTCTAAAATTAATAAATAATAGTTAGCGGATGTGTCAATGGGCAGTGCTTTTTTAGTTGCTGTGAGATTTAAATTATGATTTTGCTTTAATAATAACATTTCAAAGCATGAATAGAACAAAGATGTTATTCCGTCAATTTCTGTCAATAGGTCAAGGCTCTGGCACGATGTTGTTGGCCAAAAGAGCTAGTTACTGTGTAACTGGTAATGAACCTAGTATCAACACAGAAGTATGTAGACACCCATGTATCTTTACAACAAATCCTATATAGCACAGGATAAAAACATGCAGATTATATCTTAGTATGTCCCAAAGATTAAAGCATGTACCTTGAAACATGGGTCTAAGTGTTGAGGGAATATTAAGATTATAGTCCTGTTATCAATAATTCTCAAATGAGAGGATTAACATTAGCACATTTTATCTGCTCTGGGTGACTAGTCAAGGAGAAACATGGAGCGTTTTCTGAATGATAAGATAAGCTGCAACTTTAATGTAAGTTCAATTCAAGTGGTCTGGTTGAGAAGTTCCCAAAATGATAATCAAAAGTTGTTGAAATATGAACAATGTAACACTCTGACACCAGGCTAAAGCTTTTTTAAGCAATAAATGCAGTGAAAAAAACAAAGTTCCTCTCAGTAGATGAAGCTAAACTAAGCCAAATCTCAAGCTAAAATAAGTAGTTGTCAGTAGATGAAGGTGTATGATTCATACCTTTGTCCATCTACTGTGCAAAGGGAAACGGCCCACAGATCTGGGCTGAATTTGGCAATTTGGGGAATGTAGTCAGCAACCTGTGAGCAAAAGAAAAAAAGTGATCAGAAACAAGTCAAGTTGAAAAGAATCACTAAGAGTTCATATTTGTGCTTCTCTCATCTTACCAGCCCCCCGGAGAGCTTTCTGGCCTTTTCATAAAGTGTATCGATGTGGGAAGCAAAAGGCTGGAAATCAGGGATGACAAATTTCTTCCGGAAGGCCTGTGTTAGGAGAACAATATTGCTCTGGACACACCTGGAGAAACAAACAGGACAGAGCTGAAGAACTAAAACCTACCAGTGGGTTGCTCCTCGGTTCTGGTAGAAAGTATGTAATAATTTTTTCCCCAAGTAATTACTTGACAAATATCAGAGGTAAAAATTACTTGAGACATATGAGACAATGAGACATAACTTCACCATTAACTTGACTATACGAATGATAAAAAGTACATACATTAAATAAATTGGCTCGGTCCTGTTGGTTGTAAATATATATATATATATATATATATATATTTTTTTTTTTTTTGCAATTTTAGGGAGAAAAGTGTTTAAAATGCAACACTTTAGTATTTTGTATTTATCGCAGCCCTCAAGAATCAATTCAACATGCATAAATACAGAAACAGACATTTTATTCTCTTGAAACAATCATTTACACTCCTTCCTCTTTCCTTTAAATTTGTATTTGATTGCATTGATTAAAAGGAAAAAGAGCAACAGACTGGATCTGTTCAAATGAACATTTCCCACAGAAGAATGAAAGATTTTTTCAAAACATCTATGATGTGAGAAAGGAAACCGTGGCTGGTTTCACATAGCCAGGTTATTCACTTCCACTAAAGAAGAGGGAAGCAAAGCATCCACAGGCTTCATGAACACAGACCTCTCCAGTGATTGTGTCTGAAATATAGGTCCAGTCACTTCACCAAAATCCCTGAATGGACAGACACGCTCAAAATAACTGTGCACATTGCTGCTCTTCAGATTTATGTGGATGTGAATTTTCAAAAGGAAATATATTACTTGCTATCTGAAGGGCGGGGAAGCTAAAGAGGAGCCCATTTCTCCAGTTGTGTATACTATGTACAGTATACTATGTGAAATAAATTAATGCAAAGAATATCTGAATGACTTTTGCAAAAGTAGGTACTATATCACACAATGCAATCAACCTGACTTGACCTTTTTCCATGTCCAAAGCAAAAGTAAAAAAGCAGATATTTTGAACATATCTTTCTCAATTCATTATTTTACTGAACAGACATTTTAGAGAATATTAGAAATTGAGTCTACATCTCACAACTCTTACTCTTTTTCTCTGATTTCAGAGTTTACATCTTGCGATTGTTATTTTTTTTCCCGCCACAGAATAAAAAGTTCAAAGAGGTCATTTCGACTTTCTCACAATTCTGACTGTTTTCTTGCAGTTGCGAGTACATATTTCACAATTCAGACTGAAAAAGTCTGAATTGTGACATAAAAAGTCACAGTTACCTTATTTACATTTTTATCCCATGGCAGTAAATTGGAAACAAGCTTCCATAACATTATTCTTAATCTCGTGAGTGAACATCATTCTCATCATATGTGTTGAAAGTGTGGTTTAATGGTTTCATTTTTTGTTTTGTTTAAATGGTTAAATAAGGGAGAACTGCAACTTCAAGAGAAGCTGTAAAACAGACATCTATCAGGCTTGTTTAGGCCGGAGGCAGGTTTTATGAATGACGTCTGAGGAGCGACACACAGCTAGAGGGAGCAGACTGACAGGGTTTGCTCATAAATAAGACATAAAGTGCTGTCCACCAATCACAACTTCTATATAATGTATAATATAAACAATATGTGTAGTATCTAAATATGCATGACAAAGTGCATACTTCTTATCTCTTCTCAATTGCAGGGAATTACTTTAGCTGAATTTCTCACCGTGATTTACCAGGGTAATTGCCTTGGGGCTTATTATTGTTATAGGAATAATATAGGTGCAGCTCTAAAGTAAGCAGTAGTATACATACTTTATGATATGTATATTTAATGGATGAATGGAATATCTAGATGACAATCCACATTTGCAGATGAGCTTGAATTAATTTGACTTCTAAACCATTTTAACAATCCTGATGATCAACCAGTTTTATAAGAAAAAACACTAGTTTACCAACATTTTTTGCATTTTTTTCAACATTTTTTTTCAAACATCAACAGCTAGAATCAGTTCGGTTTAAAAGTTTGTGGTCAGTAAGATTGTCAGCTTTAATAAGAAGGATGCATTAAATAGACCGTAAAGACATTTATAATGTAAAAAAAAAAAAAATCAATCATCTTAAATAAATGCTGTTCTTTTCTGTTCAGCAAAGAATCCTGAAAAATGTATCATGGTTTCCAGTATAATATTAAGCAGCACAACTCTTTTCAACATTTTAATAATAAATAAATATTTCTTGAGAACCAATATGGATATTAAAATGATTTCTGAAGGATCATGTGATACTAGATTAATGGCTGCTGAAAATTCAGCTTTGCATCACAAAAAAAAAAAAAAACATTTTAAAATATATTCAAATAGACTGCAGTTGTTTTAAATTGCAATACTTTTTATACAATTCTTTGTACTGTATGATCAAACAAATGCAGCTTTGGTAAGCATAAGAGACTTCTTTCAAATATGTTTTACCCCAAATATTTTGAACTGTAGTGTGCTCACATCTTGTTGCTCCATGCCATTTTTTACATTTTACTAATCATTCTAGGCCTGGAAAAATCCACCTTCATATTTTCAGTTTTTTCATGACTGAAGAAACCATGAATATGCTACAGAACATTAAAAACAGTGTCAGCTTACTTTTTGAACAGGTGCCGGTCCAGCATTACGCCATCTGACGTGGATTTGAGGGTGACTTTCAACATGTCCATACATTCTTTCAGCCGTGGATCTCCTGTTCGAAGTCCAGTGGCCTTCAGTGCCTGAATGCATACATAAACAAGAGATTTCCATGAGCACTAATAAGAGTTAACAGTTAACTGTCGATGGCCTTACTCATTACTATCATCAATCACAACACTCTTATCAGGGTATTTTACTTCCTTTGTCTGTAAAGTTTGATAAGATAGTCAGTGTAATAAAACATGACTCTGTGCCCTATTTAGTGACGCCGATAACAGCAACAACACAGCAATAACTGAACACGCTGACCCTTCGGTCATACGATCACAAAGAACAGAACAACCTACTAGCACACAAAACATGCTACAGCCTATAATATCTGTCCCTGCAAATATAAACATATGTAAAGGGAGTGCTGTCACTCACGGTAATGAATTTGTGAGCTGGGATCCTCTCCTGGCCGTCAGCAATACTGTAAAACAGCAGGTCTTCCAAGCTGGGCAGGATGCCAGCCTTCCTTCTCCTGAAACAAGAGAGAAAAGGGCATTGATATTGAGTGATCTGACCTTAATCAATGACTTCTACCATGATAGAAACTGCTACAATCTACAGATCAAAATCAGCCTGGAGTGCATTTTAATGTCATGTGTTCAAATACCAAATGAACTGTTAAAGGAATTTAGTTAGTAGGGGTTAAATTCAGAGAAAGACGACTATGCTACAAAGATTAACAGAAAAAAGATTTGGTCAGTGAAGAGTTAAAGAGCCCATGAAATTACTTGATTTAATTTAATATATAGCATTTATATAAAATTACTTTTAAATAGCTTTATATTTTTTTCATTACATACCTGGTCTTCATCAATGCAAACATGCATTAGCATTGCACAATACACGAGTGTACTGTAGACACACTCTTGCCAAGTTTTATTAAGAGCCGACCTAACTAAGCCACTGCATTATCACATTTAGATGGCTTTGAGTCTAATGGAGCTCTGCGTAAGCTGCTGTGGCACTGAGCCACGACAGAGTCTGGCCAGGACTGTATACTTCCCAACGGCCTAACAAAGCATCCTCTCACAGAGCACCAATGGACCCACCTTCCCACCACAAACATTCCCAGAACTGAGACTTTCCTTTACCAAACCTCATTTACATTAGCTGTATTCATTTTCCTAAATATTATTTGATTATATTTAATTGGAAGGTTTTTTCTTTTTCTTTTTCACTGAAAATGTGATTTTCATCTTTTGGGTTAATTTGTGAGGATTATAAAACATAGAAAGGGAATTTGTTGAGAAATGATAGATAGAGGTAAAAGACTGGAAGTGACTATTCAAATCATACTTACATACAAACAAACAGCAGGCAGAGCAATGAGGGAGAGAAAAACATGCAGAATTAATGAGAAACACAATAAACAAATCAATCAAATCAATTATGTTCAACTTAAAACTGATCAAATCAAGATTCTTTATTGATGTATAATGAATTTAAAATTCAGTTGCTTGTGTGTTTTTGTTTTGTTTCTTGAATAAAATATCATATGAATTTACACTACCATTCAAAGTTTAAGGTCGGTAAGATTTATTTATTTATTTTTAAAGGGGTTGTATGATGCGATTTCAGTTTATCTTTCTTTTTGGAGTGTCACAAGCTCTTGGTGCATGAAGAAGATCTGTAAAGTTGCAAAGACTAAAGTCTCAAATCCAAAGAGATATTCTTTATCAATGTTAAGACTGTGCCACGTGCCGCTAAAACCCCTCGTTCTAACACACCCCCACATGTCTACATCACTGTGTGGAAATATTTGCGTAATGCCACCCAAATGTCCACACAAAGAAAGAAGGCGTGGTTTCAGTAACCAGAGTTAGTGTTGAAGCAGCCATGTCAGGGAGATGCTGTGTGTATCTAGACGAAAGAAAAATCACTTTATTTGGCCTTATGAAAGTAGATGCATTCAGGAATCTTTAAGATTAGTTATAACAGAACAGCAACGCATTTTATGGATGACTGTTTCGTGAACCTAGTAGAAGAGGTACTTTTGACTGCTATGACAATCTGCCGCTTCTGAATCAGCTACTGTAAGTAGGCTATGTTTTGTTATTAGGTTAAGTATTTGCTATTGAATGTTCAAATGTGGAGCTAGATAGAGAGAGGGTCACACAGTGGAGCCAGCCGTCTTAACCTTCGATAATGAACGCGATATCGCGCAGCTTGTCAGTGATCTACAGCTCTGTCTATTAAGTGCCGCTCCATTTGAAAGCAGGTGATAGCGATCACTAATCACGGAACCAGACTTATTGACTAGATGCGCATGATCATATCGTTAGATATATCGCCCAGCCCTAGTGCTAATCAACACTTTGCCACAAAATTCATCCAAAATATTCCCATAAAAGTACAATAAGTCAATGAAAAAATAGAAATAGACTAAAAACAAGTTACACAAAGGAACATCTAACAATGCAACCCACACACAGTTCAGCAAGTCATGCAAAATCCACAATTGTCTGTATTTTCCTATACTATGCAGAGCTGATCAAAATTTACTTTCATTTAATTTGAAGTGAGGTCACTTGAACTAAATAGCCAACACGCCTGTGTTATGTGATAGAAAATCAATTGCGCACTCATCAGAATTGTGCTATCAGCTTGCAGCAGAAACAGCAGGTCTGTAGTTCTCTCCAATGAAAGCAAAAGATCAATGAGAAAGGAAATGTGTGAATCATCGGCACTGGACCTTTGAGATCTAATTAGCAGCAAAGGGTCTTTGGTGTTATACAAACAGCATGTCGGTCCGACTCCGGCCCATTCTCCTCTCCTTTCATCTCTCATCTCTGCAGTATATGTGTGATCCTCTACACAGGATTCCAGGGATTCTCAGAGAGACTCATCACCCTCCTGCAGACTTAATAAAACAAACACTGTGCTCCTATTCACACACCACTGACGGCTCAGAGAAGACAGACCCAGCACAAAACCAAAAACCACAGGCTGTGCAGACACTGTGACCTGACAGCAGGGATTGTGGGTTTATTTTAAGGCAGCACAATTATTCAAATAAATAAATATTATGGTTGCAGCTCTGATTGTTGCGAAAAGCGACTCCCTACACAAAATACATATTTTAATTTACAGTTTATGATCCAAAATTTGTAATCAATTCAAATCGAAATAAAATTGGATAAATCGTTACAAAAATACGATTTTCAAGTACAATTCTGAAGATTTTCAAATCCCGAACTGCCAGATAAGGATGTGGTCAATACTAGTGAAAGACCGATATATAAAACGCCTTTTCATGTAGCTGATGTTTTTTAAAACGGATTATGACACCATATCATGCATTTATGCTTCCTCTTTAAGACAAGCTACTCAGATGTGAATCCAGCACTTGACAGACAGAAAAATGACCAATCGCCATTCACTTTCTAATGTGAGGCTATGTTGTGTTACATACAAAAACACTGTGAGACATCAGATCCGCAGTCCAGCGCCAGTTCCGGTGGCAGACCCAGATGTGATATGAACAAATTCAAACAAAAATTAAACCATGTTTACCTCACAAACAATCAAAAATCCCACGACAGGCTTTTTCTCAGATATGCGCGTTGTTCTCAGTCATTGCTTTCGGAGGTGGATGCCGCTGTTTGGAATGCAGTCGGGTAAGATAGTTCTTGGAAGCAATTATACAGAAATAGTTTGACGGCAGCAGGCTTTGCCCGAGCATTTAAGAATGACCATAACAACATTTCAGATGGTGTGCAATGAGATCGGTCCTCTGGTTACCCTGTAAAAACAGGGTGATGGAAACATAGCTAATGTGAAACTGAAATTGAAACTGAAAATATGTATTCACTATTTGGCTATTTAACTATCAAGAACTTCCTGCTTTTTTATTGCATCAGTGGTCACATGGAAATCAATTTTCTATACCACACACTGAGCAAACTTGTTTATTGGCCTAAAAGGCTTGATTCACATTAAAGGACATGACCCTCAGGGTAAGATTGTTAAACCTCCCGGTGGTATTAATGGACACTTGATGCTATATATGGCTCCTGTTCTTCCTGTCTGTGAACTCGCACAGGAAAGGTCGATACTTTCATCAACAGAGTTCCCTTCTGACCCTCGATCCAAAGAGTCTCAAGCAGGAGGTCTTGATTTGAATTCATCAATGTATATGAATTCAAAATTACAGTTTTCATTTTGGGCTGGACTATACTGAGCTGGTAACTAGAATATCCTTTGTTACAAAACAAATTCAATAACTCTTTCCACTCACAGATGCATGAACGTATGAAACTGCTGTCTGAATTATGTTCAGCTGACAGATCTCAGTGAAGACTAAAATGAACCTGGGGCATTATTCATTGTGTAAATTGGCCAGCCTATGCTCATGGTCAAGTGTTTGTTCTTCAGAGAGCATGGGGAAGGTGGGGGACATGAACAGGACAGACTGTATTCTAGTTACTGCTGCTGACACAGCGACATGCTGCTCTAAACCATGTGCCAAGTGGAAATATGTATTCTGGATTCAGAGACAAGTACTGTAGGTGAGGTGAGAATTTACCACTGAGACTTAAAATATTAACACTTTCCTAATGAAAAAACGCTGTAGAGATTTGTTCACAAAAAAATGTTGCTACTAAATACTTGCCACACTGTTAAACTGGATGATATATCCATTATTCACAACAGATTCACAATGATTTTGCTTGCGATATAAAATGTAACATTGTGAATTTTATAAAAAGTATTTTGTTTGGACATTCAATTTTCTAAAGGTTGACATTAAACTAGTTCCAGAAATATAAGACAGAAATGTTTTAATAGAAAATTAAAGTTTTTAAGTTTGTTGATAAGTCTGATTTATTTCTGTAAATCAATTGAAACTGAAGATTAAGTGCATCAGTTCAACACTTAGATTTCATCCCTCTATATATTAAAACATTTAATAAATATCACTGTTAATTAATATGAATTCAAATAGTGGTGCACAAATGAAAATTATTTATTTTTGATTATATTCTTGCAATCTACTAGGATTAAACACTTTCATACTTGTTTGTTTGGTTGAAATTATGTACTGCAATATTCTTCAGAAAACCCTGTTGTTCAGAAATCATTCTTCATAAATATATGCTTATTATCAATGTTGAAAACAGTTGTGCTGCTTTATATTTTTTTGGAAACCATAGTAAAAAGATTTTTTTGGATTCTAGCTTAAAAAACAAAAGTTCTAAAAAACAGCATTTATTTGAAATAGAAACTTTTTAATGTTATAAATGTCTATGCTGTCAGTTTTTAATCAGTCATGCATCCTTTCTGAATAAAAACATTAATTTATTTTGCAAAAAAAAAAAAAAATAAACTGACCCCAAACTTTTGAACTCCAGTGTATAATTCTCAACACTACAACACTGTACACTTGGCCTTAGGATGCAATCATTTTCAATCCTGTGCCAAGTGCAGCTCTCTAGAGGATTGTGGAAACTTCTGTTGCATCTCTGTGGGGCCATAGGGGTGAAAAAAGCATGTACCCCTGAACCACGTGCTACTCAGAGAACAGTCTCTTCAGGTTTCAGGTGTCAGATAACTTTACTGCATCTGCCTGACAGACAGTAAAGTTCATTCACCTCTTGTATAGTAAATCCTAGCAATTTGTTTACACACTTTTGAGACTAGAGGATTAGTTTCTACTGACATGCAAGACAATCAGTTATTGCTAAGAAACTTGAAAAACCAAAAGCAACTATCTAATCAGTCTGATTCATCCAGGAAGCATGTGCAATATACTGACTTACAGAGAAATGCATGTATGTATGAGTCAAAATGAGCAACAAAAACCTCATAGAACTTTGATAAAATCAAGTTTATCCATTTAGTATCATTGTTAACAATGATGAATATCAGATCGATATTCTCTGAAGTCAAACTCCAGGCCCTTTGGGGCCAGATGGAGCCATGTTTGACAGCTTTTAGCAACATCTTTACTGATTTGGAAAACAAGTTCCCCTGCAGACGAGGACAAGAGCTTAGTCAATTTTTTTACACTCCGTTGCCTTGGACACAATTAGCTGAACTGTCAGAGACTTCCTCGTTAGACAGGAAGTTAGTTGTCAGTGGTGAATCAGATGCCCACGGGTAAGAAAGCCTTCCAACAACAACTTAACAAAAAAAATCATGATTCGACCAGAACAGTAAAAGTTCAAATACATGTAAGATAAAAGTGTACTTTAGTGATCCCCTCAATCTGCACGTTTCCTCTCACGGCGCCGCCATTCTTGTTTTAGCAAGCGACAATAGTGTACTAGTTCAAGCGCCATGGCAAAAGTTCGAGCAAAGCATGCTAACTGTTCTAATTGTTCTAAATAAAACACTATTTAGAGTCTCAGCCTCAGAGGAGACAAGAGAGCAGTGGATTTATTTATTTACTCACAGACAGCCACACAGATCTAATAAAAACATGCAATTTCTTTCCCAGCTGTTTAACTTCACAGACATAACGGACTGTTTTTGTCATTTGTGTTTTTAACAACATTTTGTGTATTTGAGTTTAAGCGCAATAATACATGAAGAAAACTTAGTTTAGTACTCACATGCCTTTCTGTGCGCGTGATTCAGATGTGTGCGTTTAGAAAACACTATACCAGACATTTAAACTAATATGGCTTTAAAACACATGATTTTAGTACGATAGATATGATAATCAAAACCAAACAGATGTTTTGTTTGTTTGTTTTTTTATCAGAGTATGACATATGAGCTCTGAAGGAATACAGGCACAAAACAGAGTGTTTCTGCTTCCTCAAAAAAATAGGCATTTTCAAAATGATATCATAAATGATCAGTTGGGTACTTTGAGCTGAAACTTCACAGACACATTCTAGGGACACCTGAGACTTATATTACAGTTATTGTAGAAAGGGGCATAATAT
This sequence comes from Carassius carassius, assembly GCF_963082965.1. NCBI lineage: Eukaryota > Metazoa > Chordata > Actinopteri > Cypriniformes > Cyprinidae > Carassius > Carassius carassius. Next base: position 27,470,258 of record NC_081765.1, read on the forward strand.
TAAGTCACCTTTAAATTACTCATGCCCCGTGGTGACTCATGACTTATGCTTTCAGAACTTCACATTAAACACTCATTGTTTAATAACTGCATATGTGCTCTATTATCATCCATGATGGAACATTACAACAAGAAGGGAATAAAAAAATCAGCTAAGTGCTGAAATATAATGATCAGAGTGTTTTGAAACATGCTAAATAAATAAATACATTTTTTTTTAAATTACCAAAATAAAACAAGGATTGATATCCACGAGTGGAAGGCCGTTCATACGTCACAACTAAAGCAGCAGCCTGTGGCCACACGTTCACCCATGACATCATCAGCTGGTCATTCACCTCTCCTCACCTTCTTTGAGCAGAATATCCCCATGACAACACAACAATCAATATCTAATTTTCATAGGATTGCAGAATTGATTGCTTCAAACTGGACACGTCTGAGTGCATCAAGCCTCTTAATAAGAGGAGTAAACACTGCAGGGACATGACAGGCTAAGTTAAAACAGCCTGTTTATATGGAGGTATTACACATTAAATTATATCATGATTATGTAATTTACATTCTTAAAATTACCATTCTTCTCTCTAGATATCGTTATCAGCCATTCTATCAGTCAACTATAAGACTGCACTCAATCCATTACAACCTTGCAGCACTTTTAATTGTGTAATCTCTGTAGCGCAACATGTTAACCATTAGTCCAACACGTCACTAAATAGGATTATGCATCATTAACTTATTTATACCAGCTGAACAAATGTAAGCAAAAGTCAGTCTGTAAGGAGGGCAGAAATTCTCACAGATCTTGCAGAAAATGACTCTTAATATTAGGGGTGCTCCGATCACGATCGGCCGATCGTTAATGCGCATCTCGTCAGTAAAGCCGGTTCTCTAATCAGCGGTTAATTCCATCAGGTGCGTGATTTCACATAGCAGCTGTTACTACACAGAGCCGTTGTTAACTGAGAAGATGCGCCAATAAACGCTGAAAATGAACGTGGATTTGCGCATCTTCTCAGTTAACAACGGCTCTGTGTAGTAACAGCTGCTCTATGTGAAATCACGCACCTGATGGAATTTACCGCTGATTAGAGAACCGGCTTTACTGACAAGATGCGCATTAACGATCGGCCGATCGTGATCGGAGCACCCCTACTTAATATGACATTTTGTTGAGGAAAACGGCAGTCATATTGCCCATCGTAAAACAGAACAGCATTCATGAGAAGATGATCAAGCTCTCGATTAAAGTCTTTCTGCAGGGACAGCATGATCCTTCTGTGTCATCTTATAAATAATCCATATGGACAGACGAGCGATGAGTCATGCGCACTGTGTGGGTAAACCGCGAGCAAACAGAAGAGCGTGGGTATTTCAGTCTATTGTACTGCCAGGGAGGGTATTATCTATCTATCTTTCTATATATACACATCTCTAAACATGGAGAAAACTGTTGCACTGAAAACTCCTTGTAGAAGTGCATTATTAACATTCCACAGCTGCCGTATGAATGGTGTCATAATCCAGCAGCTGATAAGAGCTGCCACCACTCCCATCTCTAACTTCCACAAAGTAAACAGTAATAGTGGGTTCATTTTGGTTCATCTCACTTACTCAAAACTTCTATGTGTTCAATAAAAAAAGTTCACTGAATTATTCAGTGGCCTTTTCCGCAGGTCACATTATTATGGCAGCAGCAGTGATAAAAAAAGTCTGTGTTAACAAGTTATGAGTGAGCACTGAACCAATTTCTAGAGGCATTACAGGCGTTCACGCCCAAAACAAGTCTTATGCATAAATTATCTACAAATCTACTAAGACTTCAGAAAGAGTATCCAATCATTATAACCTCACCTGACTTTCACCTAGCTATAAAAACAGGAGTTATCGATTACGTCGACTACAAAAATACAATGACGTGCGTGAAATGCGTCGACGTATCACACTGTTTACATCTCGCATAATGGCATACTGGGAATGGAGAAAGTTGCATTCTATCACAAAAACAGAGACCACTGTTATCAAAAGTATGGGAATACTTTAAACAGAGGCCAAATAAAATGGTCCCTTGTTCCCTTTGCAAAACGGATATGGTGTACAAATGCGATGCACGAGCAACCGCGGTGCGCTTGTGGCATTCTGAAAAGTTGACATGTTTTTAACTCGATGCGGTGCGGACGTGCCTGTTTTCGCATGCGCGTCGCGACCGCGTCGCTTCCATTATGAGCGCGCATTCCTGCGCGCCTACATTGGAAATAACAAACTTGTGAATATGTGAACGGCCCCTTAAAAGACAGCGCGCCGCGAGACAACAGTCACAAACCACCGAGCTACCCCGAATCAGCTCCAGATCTCTGGAAACCATGCTAAACCATAGCAGAACCCTTCATGACGTCTCAGACAACTGTAAATTTGTGGCTACTGTGGTTTAATTATAAACGCTATCGTAAACTCATATTTACCATAGTAAAATAATTTTCTTTGGCTCTTTATTTTTGTATACTGTAAAAACTTCAACCACATTAGTTGAAAATGAATAAAGGTTGAATTATTAAATTAGAAGTTGTACTTCTATTTTTTTTGTAAAGTTATCCAAAGGATTCATTCGCTAATCAAAAAAAGAACATTAGATTAATTATTTATTGTAATAAAAATAATCGTTAGAATAGTCAACTATTCGAAAAATAATATTTAGATTAGTTGACAGAAAAAATAATTGTTAGTTGCAGCTCTAGAACACATTAATAATTGTTAGACCCATATTCTGGAAACTAAAGGCCCATTCTAGGAATAATAAGTAGGGCTGGGTTGACAATATTCATCTTCATTTTGATGAACCAATATTCTTGAATTCTAATTCAGTCTTTTATCTTTGCTGCTTTCGGTTAATGCGCAAACAAAACTTGACTAAACATTATTTGTAGCATGCCTCCCATCTAATAAACACAATATGCAGTGTGCTTTGTTACATTTAAAATGAAAAAATCTCATCTTTTATATTTTGTAAATTTTATCAATAAATGTGGTTTTGATGCTCTTTGATGGGAGGGAGTACGATCACTGGAGCTGCCTCAGTTCAAGAGCGAGCGTGAATGATCATCTTTTCTTAAATTCAAGTTTTTTGAAGTCAGGAGGATTCTGGTTGCCTGTACATTTTTTTTATCATTCCTTAGCTGGAAAATAACATTTTGAAAGTGATTCCAACTATGTTCCTCTGCTTCGGTATATTACAGCTGTGGTGAGGACTTCCCTGTTCTCAAAGATTTAGAATTTTTAACTAAACTTTATAGTTATTATTATTATAGTTTTAGTGTGAACAGGCCTTAACCCATATAATGAACTCAACACATTACCAATTTTGTTCAGATCTTCACTTATAACTAAAAATTCTTTGTTCCAAAGTATTATTTTTCTTTGTTATAAAAATGCAGTTCAGTCAGTTGGTCTACAAATGAAATTGCACAGTTTATTCAGTTCGTTAACAAGCAAGATACTCCATCTCCATCCATCCATCTTCTTCCGCTTATCCGGGGCCGGGTCGCGGGGGCAGCAGTCTAAGCAGAGAACCCCAGACTTCCCTCTCCCTAGACACTTCCTCCAGCTCTTCTGGGGGGACACCGAGGCGTTCCCAGGCCAGCCGGGAGACATAGTCTCTCCAGCGTGTCCTAGGTCTTCCCCGTGGTCTCCTCCCAGTGGGACGCGCCCGGAACACCTTCCCGGGAAGGCGTCCAGGAGGCTTCCGAAACAGATGCCCGAGCCACCTCAACTGACCCCTCTCGGTGTGGAGGAGCAGCGGCTCTACTCTGAGCTCCTCCCGGGTGACTGAGCTTCTCACCCTCTCTCTAAGGGATCGCCCAGCCACCCTGCGGAGAAAGCTCATTTCGGCCGCCTGTATCCGGGATCTTGTCCTTTCGGGTCATGACCCAAAGCTCATGACCATAGGTGAGAGTAGGAACGTAGATTGACCGGTAAATCGAGAGCTTCGCCTTGCGGCTCAGCTCTTTCTTCACCACGACAGACCGGTACATCGACTGCATTACTGCAGAAGCTGCACCGATCCGTCTGTCAATCTCCCGTTCCATCCTTCCCTCACTCGTGAACAAGACCCCAAGATACTTTAATCCTCCACTTGAGGCAGGAACTCTCCACCAACCTGAAGAGGGCAAGCCACCCTTTTCCGACTGAGGACCATGGCCTCGGATTTGGAGGTGCTGATTCTCATCCCAGCTGCTTCACACTCGGCTGCAAACCGTCCCAGTGCATGCTGAAGGTCCTGGCTTGATGAGGCCAACACGACAACATCATCCGCAAAGAGCAGAGACGAAATCGTGTTGTCACCATACCTGACCCCCTCCGGCCCCTGGCTGCGCCTAGAAATTCTGTCCATAAAAATCATGAACAGAACTGGCGACAAAGGGCAGCCCTGCCGGAGTCCAACACGCACCGGGAACAAGTCTGACTTACTGCTGGCAATACGAACCAAGCTCCTGCTCCGGTCGTACAGGGACCGGATAGACCTTAGCAAAGGGCCCCGGACCCCATACTCCCGGAGCACCCTCCACAGGCCGCCGCGAGGGACACAGTCGAATGCCTTCTCCAAATCCACAAAGCACATGTGGACTGGTTGGGCAAACTCCCATGAACCCTCCAGCACCCTGTAGAGGGTATAGAGCTGGTCCAGTGTTCCACGGCCTGGACGAAAACCACACTGTTCCTCCTGAATCCGAGGTTCTACTATCGGCCGGATTCTCCTCTCCAGTACCCTGGCATAGACTTTCCCAGGGAGGCTGAGAAGTGTGATCCCCCTGTAGTTGGAACACACCCTCCGGTCCCCCTTCTTAAAAAGAGGGACCACCACCCCAGTCTGCCATCCCAGAGGCACCATCCCCGACTGCCACGCGATGCTGCAGAGGCGTGTCAGCCAAGACAGCCCCACAACATCCAGAGACTTGAGGTACTCAGGGCGGATCTCATCCACCCCCGGTGCCTTGCCACCGAGGAGTTTCTTGACTACCTCGGTGACTTCAGCTTGGGTGATGGACGAGTCCACATCTGAGCCCTCAGCCTCTGCTTCCTCAATGGAAGACGTGACAGCGGGATTGAGGAGATCCTTGAAGTATTCCTTCCATCGTCCAACGACATCCCCAGTTGAGGTCAACAGCTCCCCACTTCTACTGTAAACAGCGTTGGTAGGGCACTGCTTCCCTCTCCTGAGGCGCCGGACGGTTTGCCAGAATCTCTTCGAGGCCGACCGATAGTCCTTCTCCATGGCCTCACCGAACTCCTCCCAGGCCCGAGTTTTTGCCTCCACAACCACCCGGGCTGCAGTCCGCTTGGCCTGCCGGTACCTGTCAGCTGCCTCAGGAGTCCCACAAGCCAACCAGGCCCGATAGGACCCGATAGGAATATGAAGCGAGATACTTTGTTCGATTATTTCACTCACGAATGATAGCTCCATTCATTAATGTTATTCAAAAAGACTCGGCTGATTCATAGGGGTGGGCGTATTGATCCTGATGTATCAATATATCAATACTGATACGAGTATCAAAAGTATCGATATTCACATAAAAAATATAGATACTAAGGTGTGTTTATACCAGTGATTTTGTTTATTAAACAACAAAAAAATAATGCGTACAATACGGATTGAGTCGGACGAATTATGTGTTAGCGAATAATTGTGTAGGATAGAACAATTTTCCTGCTCATCTGAACACAAGCAAAGGTTGCAGGACAGAACCAATCAATGCAATTTTCATCAGAGGACAGAAAAAGCATGTTTGAGTTATTTCGCAATAAACTAATTAAAATAGTAGCCTACATAGTTGCAATTACATTTATTTATACTGAAACGTTAAAAGTCCATACTGATAATGTCATTCTGTAATGTTCATATAAAAGAAACAGAATAAAAAGGTTGCATTTTATGCATGCAACAGCCTTTCTCTGGCAGTCCTTTATGAAAATGAACCATGGTTTTACTAAAGTAACCATAGTTCAACTATATCAACTATTTAACTACGTGTAAACAAAAATATATCCTAATAATTTGCAATTAAAGTGTATTGAATTTTAAGATGCTTTTCAAATGTCATTACCCATTTTACTCTCAGTACTATAATAATCTGACACATTTCTTAATTTAAAAGTTCAGTGTAGAAGTATCTAAATCGAATACTATTGGCTCGTGCTGTATGGTCTTTGTTGACACACAGGAGTCACTCGCTTCAAAAAGCGCACACACTTCAGTGAACGGAAAATACGAGCTAGTGTATGGAAGTGAACGAGACCGATTCACTCAACTAAAAAGACTCATTTTAAAAAGACCACAATATCATATCTAGACGATGAACTACGGTCTTTCAACGTAATGAGGAGTGTCCATTTAAAAAAATAAACACTTTATAATTGACGTAAACCTATCAGACTCATGACATCTGATTCTAATATGAAGTATAACTTACTACTAACACGTTCTCCAGCCACTGGCTGTAAAAGTGTACACACAGCGCCACGTTGTCAGTCATTGGGGGATATTTTGGCTCGTGTGCTAAGCACATGCTGTATACTTCCAATCAGTAACACTGAATATCTCATGCGTCACGGTCAAATGACAAATAAATAATTTTCGTACTTATCTGCCGTCGCTTCCTGAACGGACTCATCTTTCTTCACTGGTTCTGCAGGGTCAATTGCTCCTTCGGTCTTTGTACACAGAAATCTTCTCCCAGCTAAAAGCTGAATGAAAGGCTTTCCATTACAGACAGTCTTTAATTGAGATATTCTACCATCCGGGTAAGCAGCGCTGTCGAAGTACGCATTTGGTAAAGTCTTCTTATGCCTTATAATGTCAGAAAACGAACGCTTTGGGCTGGCTTGTATCAACTCCTTCAGCACAAGTGAAGCCCTAAACTGTAACATCTCAATCCTGTCGAGCTAATTCAGTTTAATGTCTTTATTTGTAATAATACTAAAAGACAACTTTTAGTTCTGGATGCTACAGCCCTGTCAATTGCCACACTTTGCGGACCTAATCAAGTACACCCGGCTGCAGCCTGCGAGGCGGGACTGCACCTGGGGCGGGGTTGCATGTGCAGCCCCGCCCCACACCTACTCTGATTGGTTCGATCGTCTTTCAAAGCATACATGATAGGAAATGTGTGCGTAGTTAGTGTAGGACGGAGAAGCTAAAGTGCTTCAGCCGGGTGCTTCTCAGGCGCATGGTGCTTCTCGACCTAATGATAAGAGCTTTTAGTGAAGAACAATCCTGTACACGCCCACCAAACCAGCTATTGGACAACGTGCAAATATATGCGCATTTCTCTCACATCATTGGCTCATTAACACTTTTCATTTTTGATTGCACCACATCCTGCAATGACTCAATTGTATGACCCGCATTGTATGTTTTTTTGACTTAGTGATGTCTATTTCAGTATAAAATTTGTGTGAATGGCTGTATGCTTATTGTTGTTGTCCTGAAAATAATTGTGCATTTAGCTTTTTTTCCTCATTGACTAACACCGTATACAAAACTCTAGTGTTTATGCAAGTATTTATTTGTATTTAGTACAGTATTTATTCTGAATTAACTCTTTTTATATTTTGCATTTTTATTGTTATATAATACACATTTTTATAGGCCTATTTTAATACCTCTATATTTATTTCAGTATACTTCAACTTTAGTTTTTCTCTAATTTACAAGTGAAGTGAAGTGACATTCAGCCAAGTATGGTGACCCATACTCAGAATTTGTGCTCTGCATTTAACCCATCCGAAATGCACACACACAGAGCAGTGAACACACACACACACACTGTGAGCACACACCCGGAGCAGTGGGCAGCCATTTATGCTGCGGCGCCCGGGGAGCAGTTGGGGGTTCGATGCCTTGCTTAAGGGCACCTAAGTCATGGTATTGAAGGTGGAGAGAGAACTGTACATGCACTCCCCCCACCCACAATTCCTGCCGGCCCAGGACTCGAACTCACAACCTTTCGATTGGGAGTCCGACTCTCTAACCATTAGGCCACGACTTCCCCTAAGTATTTAATATGAAAAGCTAATTGAGAGGCCTAGTACTTTTAAATTGTATTTTTATTTATTGAATGACATTTACAAATGTTAATGTAAGCCTAGACGTAATTCATGCTCCTTTTTGTCTCATGCAACATCTCATGTACCTTTCTGAATGTTTGTGACCTCAATGAAAAAAATTATGCCATCAAGCTGAAACGTCATGGATGCAACTACTGTCCTTTTAGGTAAAGACATATAATACCAAGTGCAGTTCAATTAGACATAAAATCTGTCATAATTCTACAAATAAATAAATACATGGTGTGTAATGATGCAATGACATCATTATAACCTATAGCTTTTTATTCTGACCCCAGGAAATGTTAATACAAGAAGGAACCAGATGAGAAGCTAGCTAACGACAAAATTGGAATTTAGAGAAAGCTGCTTATCTCTAACGGCTGTAAAATAAAGAGCTCAGGTCTGCACGAAGCTCAAGAGAAAACTCTGACTGTATACTTTTATGTTCCCATATGTGAAACGCAAAAACTGGATACAAGCATGCCGATCGTCAATCCAGGTGTCAGAATGGGGTTGTGCAACCAGTCAGTGACAGTTCAGGGAACTATTAAGCAATCTTTACGTTGGTAAACTTTAGGAAGCAGTCACTACAGATAAAAACAGCTTACTGTTTTGGTCTGAGATCGTATTCTTTTGTGCCACAATAGTGCAACAGTATGCCTCTAGAAATTTATGACATTATTGAGTCAGTCTTAAACATCTCAAAGCTTGTTAGTTTGGTTCATTGTTCAGAAATCTTTATTTCAAAATGTTTTGAGAATGGAAATGGGAAATATAATTTTGGCACCAAGGCAACTGAAAAAGTAGACCTCACTGTTTTGCTTTACTACAGACCAGCAAACAACTCTGGCATTCAATCCTATGCAATATTTTATCAATCTCTTGACTATCCAGAAATTTAAATGCCATTTTAAGTATTAGAACAATTTTATTTTCTGTGTGGGAATTATTTTTAGACTGCATGCCTACCACTCTTTCTGGAAACTTCTAAACTTGAATGAGGCCTAAACCAAAGGAAATGTTTTTGTAAATTTTTTGCCTCCTACTGTCACAGAGAGGTAATAACACGATTTCACTCTTGTCTTCAGAAAAAGACTGTACAGTGTGATGCTACCATCTTGTGGATCATGTGTATACTGTAGTGAGAAATATTGCTAACATAGACTACTGTTTGTAGATTAAGCCCGGAATAAAGTAAGCATCATAAAATAGCAACAGTTGTAAATTTCACCTATAATATAAACAGCAACATATCTCTTCAAATTATACTGTTGGTAACGTTTAGGGCCCCAAACTAAGCAAAATATACAATTTGCCAATTTTATATTGGCAAAAAGAAAGATGAAAATCTGATAACTACATAAAATGTGTATAAATATCAGTTGTCACTCTATATTTCCCAGTAAGATGATAATATGAAAAAACTGTAAAAATTGAGAGAGAGAGAGAGAGAGAGAGAGAGAGAGAGAGAAATTAGTAGCCTAGTATCAGAGATTTCTAATATACTTGAAACTGCATTTAAAAAAAATAATTTGAAACAAATTACGTCATTTGTAGTCTCGCTGAACACTTTTTTTTATTTCCCATATGCACTAGAGGGCACTAAAAGGTGATGTTCTCCTTGGACTCCGGTTGTTTACTTTGAACTTTTTGGTCATTTAACGCGATTCAGGCTCCAAGATTTTTCTCTGCAGGGGACACAAACTGTTTAGGGACCAAATTTGCAGTTTCATTAGGTTGCGGGCATTACATAACTGTTTGTATTTGCTATACGAAGGCAAATGCTCGTTTTCCCCTTGAATCGTTTACAATAAAAACCACAATGACCTGAATGACGCCTTATCAGGCGAGGGACCGCGAGCGGTCTGTGACATCCGTGTGGAGAGGCATCATTCCGGGCTGACTGTGGGCGGCAGTGGGGTGTTTATCACTACTGGGTTTAGACGCAAACAGACATTGTGTACGCACAACAAAGGGTGGAAGCACAACGGCGAGTGTTTGTGAGTCATTCTGCAGTTTCAAAATGTGTTAATATGATGTAGATGCAAATGAATAGAGGTGTAGACACATCGACCCACACGCTGCCCTCACTGTCATCCGTCATGTCATCAAAGGCATATAGCTAGGCCTACTTGAGAAGATAAGGAACACCACCACTACAAAAAAAAACAAAAAACACACATAACAAAAATTACTAAAATGTTAACTAAAATTACAAAAAAACTAATTAACCATATTAATACACACTAGTAGGCTATACAAATAATACTAAAGTAACAATGATGTGAACTGATTCAGGACTTTTTAAAAAAGCATCTCAAAGGTTGGGAAGGAAATGTAAAAGGAGATTGAATGAAAGATGGTTCTGATGTAGGCCTAGGCTGCTTAACCTTTATTTTATTTTATTTTATTTTTTTATCATTACATAATCCCCATACTTTCATTTTGTCATTTGTGGCATATTTTCATGACCTAACTGTTAGTCGTAATATTGAACATCAAATCTTAACAGTAAATGAATAGTCATAATAAACAATTGGCTTGTAGTGTAATTACTGTATCTTAAACGCCTTTTTCTTTTTCTTTAAATAAATAGCCTAATCATGATTGCGAAGGCCAGAAATTCCTTGATATGCATATCACAACTTCTTACTAACACAAAGATCAGCAAAGATATTTAGACCACTGCAGTCAGAATCTTGTACTACCATAATTTACCAAGTAATCCTGTTCGAGCACAATGCATTGTGGGTGCTGAAGTTTTCCTGCCGTTTTAAATTAGTTTTCTCTAGTCGTATAGATTAAAAGACATTTAATAAAAACGTCTGATTTTCAGGATATTGTATGTTTACTTTTATATGTTAATCTACTTGTCCAGTGTAAAATCTGGGCTCTGAAACAAAGCATGAGAAATGAAAAGTACTTCACAATCAGATGTCAAAAAAATAGAGTTTAATGTTCATGTGCTGTATAACAAATTAAATATATTAGTGTTTACAAAACAATATGTGCAGGACTACCGTATGCATATCCTAATGTACTCTCTACTCAAAAGTGATGAGAACAAGTTCTACTGACAACGTGGTTTCATCCTACAGTCCAAGATGCATAAGTCTATTATACAAAGCAAGTAGAAAGATTAGAGAAAGACTGATTATTTCTGTGAGTGGTTAAAGACAGTAACAAGCAAGGAACAAAGGTAGGCGTCTAGATATGTCTTGCTATATAGGTCATTGGTAATGATGTAATCAGTAAGGTCCAATCAGATTTTTTCTTCATCAAACTGTTTTTTTCCAAAGCAAAATTTGTTCCAGTGCTTTTAGAGAGCTTGATATTGCCAAGGCTTTAAGTCTCGGATGTTCATACAACTTCCCAAATCTCATTTCATATTCCACCTAAAACGAACATCCAAAATAAACTACTACCAGTGAAGAATTGTAACATGGAATGCTTTAAACTAAGGCAAAAAGAGCGTATAGATAAATATTCACATAACGCTTGTCTTTATCACACGCGACGACTCATAACCTATCAACTTATCGCACACTCTCAAAAATATGTTTAAAATGGCACTTAAATTAAGATTTTGCATACTTGAGACCTCTTGAATCTCTAAAAATAATCCTAAAAAAATAAAAGCACACAATATTCCCTCGAAATACTGAAGTGTATGATCAGGATGTTAAAAATCGGCCTCCTTGTTCCGATATAGAGAGGTATTTGTCATTGACGCAAATACAGATTATATAACAGCTTGACCGGTACATTACAGACATGTAACTGGAAAACCTGATTATCTTGTGCCTACTTCACCTCACATGATACTCTAAAACTACATAAAGATTGAGACTTGATGATTTCACGGGTACAAGTCCTACGAAACGTATCACCATTGAGAAACACGAGAAATGTTGAGCAGTAGGATGCAAATTCGAGAATCAAACACTAGTGCATATCAGTTTCACATACATTTGCACATTAGCTGAATCTAAGACTATGTCTACACTACGAAAACAGAGTAGAAATACTGTACAGTGAATGTCCTCTGAGGCTGGGACACCTAGACACGTTCACTGAGTTAAGTGACAACAGCTATCCGGTATTGCTCTACGACTAAATATTCAGAAATACAAATACATTACGTTGTGATAAAGACTGGAATGGTGCATTAATGATTTGTTTTCAAGTCCAGACAGTTGCGAATGTTTTGAAAATATCTACATGACTATTGGTCAGGAGAGGAGACATGCTTGTATATATTAGCATTTTAGAGAACGATGAAAGATATTACTTGTGCTTAGTAACGTAATAAATCAGGCATTACTATTCGTTCAAGATGACAAGGAGGCCAAAAGTCTGGCTCCGAGATTTCAGTGTTTAAATAGCAACGCATACTGCCGTTTTCCTCTGTTACGCAATTAAATTCAGCCATAGCACCATAGTAGAGATCTTTAAATTCAGATTCGTTAGCACTGCTATCAGAAAGCGACAGAGGAAAAGACGACTTCCTTAAAGACCCCATGAGATCAAAATTAGAGTTTTTAGTCCCTATGCAACATCTATAGTGTACTAGTCACAAACTTCACTTTTGCGTATAAAAAAAAAACACATTTCTTTCACATCTGGTTTAAACAATTCTAAATATTGATTATGGCTGCACGATAATGGGGAAAAATATTTTATTTTATTTTTCTGGAGAAACTGAAAATAATTTTTAAAAGCTGAAAAATTACTTTGATTACTTACTGAACAATTTGTGAAAAACATTTGTTCGCACCTGGGTAGTCTTTACAAGAACAAACTGAAACATCTTTCAGAAACCATAAAGTGACCAGAGTTCACTTAAAATAAATAAATAAATAATAATTCATAGGTCACATTGCCACTGTTTTTGATGCATTTAATATGACTATAAAATCATACGATTTTTATTGATTATTAAATAAAAATATTTAAAATGTTGCAATAATACTAATGTACTATAAAATAAAGTATTTAATAAAATTGAAATACTGTAATATTACAATACTTATATTTACATCTTAATTTCTTCATTTTTGTCGAAATTAACATTTACTTGTGCAAGTGAACAGTGTCAGGTTTCACTCTGAAACACGCAATGCATATATTTAATAAAATCACAGCTTTGAGGATTTGACTACTGCATTCAGCCAAGTCGCAATGTCAATAATATTTTCATATATCGTGCAGCCCTGATATTTCTGTCGAAATAAATGCTCTCTAGAATGACAATATTGCTATCAAATAGCAATAGCAAATAACTGTTTATGGTGTAAATAAAGCCTACTGGCTATTTAAAAAAGGGGCAAACCATTTGATGTCATTTGATAATAGGAAATAGTCAATACAGGAAATGAAGTTGATTGCATGGGGTCTTTAAAGAGAAACACAATCCAGGAGGCTTACTTAAAAAGGTGACAACAATAGTTGCTTATACGAACAACTTTAAAAACACTGCGTCCCTCTGTTTCTGTGATATTTTACATGCATTCATATATATACATACAACACATACTGTATTTAAATAACATTTAACCATTTTCAAACAGACGTTTTCTATGTATGTACAAATAGTGGACTTCGTGGTCCACGTCGATAGGAGAGCATAAAAAACAAGTGATGAGAGCTAGAGAGAATTAAACAAGTACAGTCAGTGACTACTCAGGAGAATGGAAATAAGGGCTCTAGGTGCTTTGGCAAAAACAAAAATGGACGAGAAACTACACTAAACTAAACTAAACTCTTTTTTGAGGCAACATTGGTTAAGGCTTTACTGTAGTTGTGCTTATTTAGTATTCGCTGACAGACGACGTGTATTGTTGTAGGTTTGAAACGAAAGCATCCGGGGCTGCTATCTGGAATCCTCTGGCTCTGACTTGATGGTCTTCTTCTCAGAGAGGTTGAGGGCACGTGAAGATGCGTCTCCTCCGTTTTCTGGAGAAAAAAAAAGAAAAAAGGATCAAGAGAAATTCTCTGGATTACTGAAACCTTTTATGTAATTTTTGATATGTTTGTAAGGTTTTTTATGTGCAAGTTGTTTTAATTAAAAGCGTCTGCTAAATGAATAAATGGAAAGTTGGCAGTTACAAATATTATATGGATCATTCCTGTTATGCTCGGTCATTAATGTCTAAATATAATGGTTAAAAATACCTCACCGTGTTAAAGATCAAATCCTTTTAGTTAGCCTTTCAAAACTAAGTGAAGCTAGAACATATGGTGAAATTAGATCATTTCATTACTTTAGGAATTTAATGATCAGATGTTGTCATTTTTGCCATGTCCCTGTAAGCTTCTAAAATGGAAAAACGTGACAATTTATAAAAAATATGATTAAATAAATCAATAAAAATCATAATAATAATAATTGATCATAATAAAAATAATGTATTATTTTAAAATAATAGAATTTATTTGTTATTATTACAGACATTTCTATAAAAAAAAAATTGTGTAAGCAAACTGTCAATTCCTCAATGAGCATTTTTCCTCTTTATATTCTAATTAACAGCCGAAGTGTCTTTATCAGAGCATATATCTGAATGTCTGATATATACCCTTTTACAGAAACTCTTCCTATATTAGAACACAAGCATATTTGAAAAATAACAGAGCTCAACAGGTATTGCAGAAATGACTCCTGTATGAAAAACACATTTATCTTAATCAGCTATGGAGTGCTGATGTTTTTATGGCCCTAGGCTGCAAGTGTGTAAGATAACGTGCAATAAAACCATCTACTGAAAGTGTGTGTGGCTCTGTTCCAAAACCTAGTGTGCTGCTTTGCGGTCTGCTAGTAAGGTGGCATCTTAACTGAAATGAAATTCATAACATAAGTTACAGATTTGAAATGCTCTACAAAGGGCAGCGTTAGCCATTTTTTAAAATTTTGAAGTACTTAAAATGACATTTTTCAGTTTTGAAGGAATTCGAAGCATACTGATAATGGACATTTTTCTTTTTTCATTCACTGTCTAGAAGGGAGATTTTTCACTGAGCTCACTGTAATGCATAATGGGATGCTTCTTTGTCAAGGATACTTATGATGCAGACTTAACATTTCTAAGGTGTCTTAGTCTTAGGGTGCTTACGATGTCTTAAATGTCGGCGGTTCATTAGGTTTTGTCTTTGTGTTCGTGACATCAACACACACCTGTGGCTGCTGGCGTCTTGCTCTCAGCATTGGCATGCTGATGCCTCTTCAACTCATTGGCCAGCTGCTTTCCGAGAGGCGTGTCTCCGTCTGATGCGCTCGTTCTCTGGCTGGTCACCCTCAGATTCAGCGGCCTCTCTCCTGTAGAGACGCAATGAAACAAAGCCTTCAATTGAACTCATGTTCTCTTTTCACCTCGCTACTATATTCAAGAACAGCGTTAAACAAACCGCAAGGCTGCATCATTTTGTCCATTACAGAGTCCAAACCAATGCTACGAGACAAGCATTCCGCCTACCAGAAACTCTCAGCACAATACTCACTCACACACGCAACTGAGCTTTATTTGATACGAATGCACCTTTTCTTCAACTATAGCCAGCCAACGCACACTCCGTAATAGCCTGGGGACCGTGAATGCGGCTTGAAGCACGTTGATCGTGAGGTGTATACACCTCCTTCAAACAGCACATTAACCTCCTCTGTCCCTGGCTGGCTGATCTTATTTGTGTCTATTGACAGAATCATGACTAATGTCTGTCATTTTTAACTTAACACAATGCCCTTTAATTACCAGCAGCTTTAATCTGAATGTTGAGGGGACATGTCTCTGCCACCCACTCCTCACAATACTTCTTTTTAAACCATAGAACGTAACGACCACTGGATTTCAAGGTTAGGCAAAATTCTGAGTGAATTTTAATTGAAAGTTCTACAGGAAGTTGCACTGGAATGACAGGACAAAGAATTCATTGAACTACACAGTACAAATTAAAGATATGTATTTCAGGTAATACATTTTGGGAAATAGTGTCCCACCACCCTGGTCAAAGAAATCGGTCTTTTATCTAACATTTGTATCTTTAATAAAAATCTAATTATATTTAATCCTTATAGTGAAGACTATGCGGTGTTTTATTTTTACATTTGATTTTTACATTTGTGTAGTATTTCATACTATGTTAAATAAACCTATTGTACCTGAAAAACATGTATTAATATTATTTTAATCATGACAACTCTCTGAAGATTTTTTGCATCGTGGTGGATACGACAATGTTACTGTATTTGGTCTTGGCGGAATAGATCTGCTGAGCGGCTTCTGCTGAATTGCTGCTGCTGTTGGTTATTGCTGTAGTTGTAGATCATTGCTGCTGCTGCAAGCAAGTGCAGGAACTTACTACTGCCAATGCATACGCCGATACGGTGCTGGAGTATTTAAGACATACTGCTGCTGCACAAATGGCATATAAAATAACCCCGTAGCAGATCTATACAAGTGGAGCTGGGGAAGGTGGAGGGTTTCAGAGAAACTATGAAAAGCGTGCTACAGGAATCTCTAGTGAATGCTAGCCAGCCATATAAATGCAAGGCAGTAAGCTCATTGGCTGCATATGCACATGAACCAATCAGCTTGTACCAAATCGTTTAAGTATACAAATATCTATCTGTCTGTCAAGTTAAAATTACCATAATTATTCAAATTTCAATCAATTTTAATCCCACTTCTTTACATTCTAATTATAATTGCTTACATTTTTACATTTATTAGGTGCATATACTGCAGTTTAATTATAAAAAAACGAAACTAAAACTTTTATTCAGCAAAGATGCATCAGATTGATCAAAAGTGAAGATATTTATGGTGTTACAAATGATTTTTATTTCAAATAAATACTGTTCTTTCAAATGTTATATTCATCAAAAATTCCACAAAAATATAGCTTTCCACAAAAATAAAGCAGTTTCAACATGTCACCTGAACACCAAATCAGCATATTTGAATGATTTCTGAAGAATCACACATTAAAACAGAAAACAGTTATTTTAAATTATAATAATATTTCACAATATTAATGTTTTTACTGTATTTTTGATCAAATAAATACAGCCTTGGTGAGCATAAGAGACTTTTTTTCAAAAGCATTTTAAAAACCTGACGAATCCCAACTCTTGAACAACAGTGTGTCTATTTACACTTAATTCAAATTCTAGAATGAAATTGCTGCTGAGGTTGAAATGGTATTGCAATCATATACTTGTAACCCCAACAACACTGATTCATTTTATTAAAGCCCTACCTGCAAAAGTGCAGTCAAAGCTAAAGAAGGACATATTTAGTTCTCATCTAATTCTCACTTTCTGCCTCTGCTTCTCTCTCTTCCTCTCTCCGCAGATCCCATACGCCCACTCTGGAGTTCTGAGAACACATGGGATATTAGGAAGCTGAGAGGGATCATGTACTCAGAGAGTTCATGAAGGAGTTATTCTCAGAGCTGGGGAGGGAGAGAGCACTATTGTGTTCAGCGCAGTGTGAAACAACCACAAATAATGAACAGAGTGTCACATTAAAGCAGATGAGAAATTAAGGCTAATTATGTGGTTTTTCCAAGGAGGTCTAAAGAAATAGCTAAAGAAAGGTATGCGCTAGCAATTTATCTCAATGGTAGCTGCTTGGCTGGTGCATAGAATAAGGAAATATGCAACCTGAGTAGTATGCAAAAACACACTTGTAGCTCATTTATTGGCTGATATTTGGTCATTTTCAGCATCAGATGTTTACCAATTAACAGAAGTGATCTGCCACATATTACAGCTTTTACTATGGATAATGCATAATTTTAATTGAATTTTTTAAAACTATAAAATATGAATGTATAAAATATTAATATATTGCCATTAAATACCCCAATGGTGGTCAGGCACTACTTTGCAATGCATAAGCCCTTGTAAACATATAAACGTTTGAGCTTGTGCTGTGATGCATATAATCAGTGCTCAGATTCAGTATATGCGCAGTAATTATTGTCATGTACCAACATGAGGGTCAAAATGAACTCCAGACGGGTGGCATTCTAAGGCACAAGATTAGAACACAGAGCTGTGTTCATATTTCCACCCAATGTCCCCCTCCCCTCTCTCACACCCACCACCCCGCCTCCGCCTGCAGCTGCCAGATGAGCCCCAGAAATGAGAGTGCCAACAAGAAACGAGAAAAAAGAGAGAGTCTGGAACAGGTGATGCAAGCTACTGAATTATCTGAGAAACAACAACTGAAACACTTCACTCGTTTTCTGTTCTGTCTAATGTGTACAAAAACAATCTGGATGGTCAATCAAGAGTAAAAGACAGTTTGTCTGCTTTTCTGAGTAATAATAATAATAATTATTATTATATTTGTTTTGTTTTCTTTTTTTTTGTCTGGGATCGTGAAAATTAATGTGCAATGTAATTCTCAAGTGGTTTTGGTTTAGGATTCATATACTCAAAGGCTTTTAAAAAAATGTTTATGTAAAAGGACTTCTAAAATTATTTGACTATAAAATTATGTAATATAAAAAAAATTTGTATTACATTAAAATAAAAAAATTATACAAATATTTTTGCAAAGATAAGAAAATTAAGTAATTCTTTCCTAAATTATTAATATATATGTAAAAAAAACCCACACACACACATATTAATGTAAGCATATATACGTTTAATATGTTTTCTATATATATATATATAATGTATTTTTTAATTATGCTAGATAATATTTTAATAAATATGATGTTTGATAATATTACAAGTTAAAATCTGAGATTAACACTTTATATTCTTTATAAATATATGCATATTTATATAATACATAAATCTGATTTTTGTCTTACTATTAAAATCTAGTGCCCTAGTGCAAAACAATAAAAAAACAGATACTGATGCCAAAATATCTGAAATGAAATGAATATTAATGAAAAGTAAAAAAAAAAGTTAAATATATTACCTTAATCCTAAATCCACTCACTCTGACAACTCCAAAAATATTTCAATGTTTTAAAAAACATAATTATGTTTGTGAACTCCCTAGTTTGACTTCAGCTTAAAAAACCCTGAATTCATAGACAAGATAAAAAAAAATTTGTATTAAAGGCATCCATCACTTGACAAATAACCCATCATCTCAAACTTTATAATGCACAGACTCACCCTGCTGGTCAGTGTTTTTGTCAGCGGAGAGCCCGTTGCTGTTCTGTCTGTTCATGCTGCGTTTGTAGGGCCCTGGTGGAACCCTCCACTCTAGAGCCTGCAGTCTGTCCTGAGCCGCGGCGTCATGCAGTATCTCCATCTGCTTGGCCAACAGACGCTCCAGCTGAACCTATAATAATCACAGACAGCAGGGAGTCAGTCAGGTGGATGTGTATAGCATCCTATGTACATTGTGATAGAAATGATTTCCAATATTCATCATTCATATCATACCTCAAGTGTGGTGATACAAAACAAAACCAACCATAAACAAACTCCTACAGTTTAAATATCTGGTGATTTAAATGCTCCTCAATCACATTTGTATTTGAAACAAGGTTTACAATTACTATAAATATTTTCTTAGTATAAAAAATTAATGCTTTTGCTGTACATTTATCTGATTATATTTAAAACCACACTACTTGTGGAGCTTGATTGATTCCAATAGCACCCCTCCTACATGTGCAATGCCATCCTACCTAAAAAGAGGCAAACAAAAACTAAAACCGCTTTTTTTTTAACACCGAAAGATGCTATTCACAGTTACAAAATGACACGTTTCCACTTCAAAACAGAAAAGTGGCATAATTAACTGATGTTTCTGAGACAATGCATTCTGTCAATCCATCTGTTGAAAAAAAATAGCCCAGAATAGGTTTTAAATGCTCAGAGGATGATTAGGAGACATAATGGAGAGAAGTATCAACTTTGCTTTAGATACGAAGGATATAAAAAGACACAAACGAGATGACTGTTGACAAAAAAAGTCAGGAAAGAACAAGAAAACTTCAAGCTATGTAAACATCACTGCATGCCAAAGTGGGTAAACAATCAATTCATAATGCAATAAAAATATGCAGTGCATTGTCAGTGTTGCCACTAGGGGCACTATAGCAGATATTAGCATTAACTGTCTTTTTATAAATTTTTCTCACTAGGGTCAAATACTGTCATGGCGGGGCAAATGTTTGAAGAGCCAAACATTTTGGCATGATTTTATCTTTAAATAATATTGTATATTTTAAGTTGATATTTAATAATATTTTTGTCCATTTCATGTCACTGGTTCTCAACCAGGGGCCGGGGCCCAGTAGGGGGCCTAAACAAAAATGTAGTTATATTAACACAATCATAATAAAAATACAAATAAAACATTCACTATTAAATTGTTATACTGTATATATTTTGTTATTAAAGTTTTTATAAATATATTTTATTTCATTTCTATACTTTATTGAAATAAATAGTGTGTCATATATAATTCTATATTATAATTTTGGGTTTATTTATTTTATTGTAACAGAATTACCAGAGGTTACATATCTGCTTGGATAGAAGGGCCTAGAATACTGCCCTGGACAAAGAGGGGACCTGTCCTCACAGCAACAACTTTGATATTTAGACGAGATCTTCTTTGTCATTTTCCTATGCAACAACAATCAGCAAAAGGCACTGAGATTTATTTTTCATCCATTTCCTCACTTCATCAGTACTTTTTTTTACACTTCTTAAAAATATCCAACCATTGAATGTTCATATACTAAACCAGCTGACCAAAAGTAAGTCATGGTCATGGACAGGTGAAGCTCTCGCAGCTATTAACCCGAAAACCTGCATGATAGGATACCGGAGCGAGACGTGTGGTGGTAGACAGACATGAAGACGGAGTCAGCGAGGCGCCTGAGAGCATTCCTCACCCACACACAAATAAACACACTGTCATAATGCAGTCAGTCACCTGGATGTTCCGCCCAACCGTCTCTTCTCCTTTAGATCTGGCGTGGGCTAGCTGCTCCTTAAGGGTCTCCTGGCGCATGTGAATGGCCTGCAGCGCCTCCTGGAGGTCAAAACATCCCTCCTGCAGATCGACATACATTTCATTGATATTTCCTTTCAGTGGGAGTCATTTTCAAAATGGAACAGTTCATTTCTGCAGTTTTAAACTGGTTTTTCTGTATCCGCGTCTTGTTTCGGCAGGACAAACAAACAGTCCTGCCCAAATATATGCCACTGATCATTGTTTTATTCTGCTCAAATAAACAGAATAATCTTATTGTAGACTTTTTTTTTGAAGAATCAACCTACTGACTCATAGATTTGTCAGCATGTTAAGCTAGGAAGCGAGTATTTTAGTGCCAAAAAAAAAATCAAGCAATCACCAAAATCTCCACAAACACTAAGTGTGTAAGCCGCAATTATCCAAACAGGTGACAATTTGCAAAAAAAAAAAGTCCAGCAGAGTATGAAGGTGAATAAGACAGCCAGGCAAGGAAAGTCTTCAGGAATTCAAGATGATCATGTTGTGACAGAAACGTTTGCCGTTCCCCTAATAAAGCTCTCTCACACTTGCTTTTCCCAGCTGTCTTCATTCAGCTTTATTGTGTACATGCCTTTTTTTGTTTTGCAAATTAACACCAAAAAATGACACATCACATCACATCACAAGACAACATAAACTATTATAAATAAAGCTGCTTCACGATGCCATAGAACCACCTTTTTGTCTAAATGGTTCCATAAAGAACCTTTAACATCCAAAGAAGCTTTCTGTTTCACTAAAGGTTATTTTTATGGCGAAAGAAGGATTATAAAAAGGTAAGAAAGAGATGGTTCTTTAAAGAACCATTGGCTGAATGCTTCTTTGTGGAACCAAAAACGGTTCTTCTAAAGCATCGCTTGAAGAACCTTTCGAAGCACCTTTATTTTTCAGAGTGTAGATGAATACAATAGATGAATAGGTGAATCTGTGACCATCTCCAGTAAGTCCACAATCTATGACACAAATGGACAGAAACCTGAAAACCTAAGTGATAGCAATATGAATCAAATATTTACTGGAGGACCATGATGTAAGTGTGACATTTAAAGATTACTGGAACAGTTCCAGGACCAGTTGTTAATCTCAACCACTTCCCAGAGCGAAGCCACTAATTTTGAACTAACTAAAGCTTCATTCCTCTTGAGCGAAAAGGTCAGATACTTAATAAAATGTCATCTCACTTAAGAATCCCGTCAGGATGAGTTTAAACCTGACAGGCGGATGAACAAACAGAACATTTTGTCAGACGAATCACTACGTCTAATTTACTACACGAAGGATGAGCTTGAAAAATGTCAAATGTTTACATGGGTTGCCATGGGTGCAAACTACCAAAGACATTCCAGTCTTTTCACTACTAGTTGGGTGTTTGAGGTCTGACGCAAATTTGCCAACACTCACGCAGCAACAATGAAGTCCTCGAGCCACTCCTGTGAGTTATGGCCTTTCTCTTTCTTGACACGGAGGCTGGTCTTCTAGAGCGCCCAAAGGTGCGTGCATATGCCTGCATGTATACGGATGTGTCTTCAGACTCGTCCCCTTTTCACTTTGTGGTATATACGCAAATGCATGGGTGTGGGTGATTCCAAGTGCACCCACGTAATGATGTCACTTCTACCTCAAGAATACGGGTGGGCGCGCAACTGATCTCATTTGGACCTTGTCTGGGTGCATGTGGGCGGGTGGCTTATTCTCACTGGTGTGGATGGGAGTGTAATGTGGGCAGAGTCGAGGCCAGACAGGGACAGCGAAAGGGGGAGGGGAAGTTTACTTTTTTTCTGAGTTCAGACACACGTGCTATTAACTGTCACACACTTTGAAATGTTAAACATGGAAAAGCCATTCTAGAGTGAGTTGCGTAGAAATTAACTGGATCAAAAATGCAGAAACCATGTAATAAGCATGAAAAAGATTGACAGCAAGACACTAACTTATCTAGAATTTTCAGTAGCATAGACAACAGTGATTGAATAACTTGACCAATTTGTAAATTGCTAAAAGCATGTGACAAAATAGATCTTCTGACTTTTAAATGCAGTAGGAAAGTCAGAATTAATGGATCAGATTGTTTGGTTCCAAAAAGGATTCACCAATTCAAGTAGCTTGACCAAATGGTATTTTGTTTTAAAAAAGTAACAAAATATACCCTATCTCCCCTATAACAAAGCAGGGAAAGTAGATTCAATTTAGTTTGTTTAAAAAAAACCAAAAAAAAAACCAATGTCATTAGCTTGGAAAAGTTGTATATTGTTGAATAATGTTACATTCTCTCTCTTAAAAGTAGAAGTTCAGTTCTTACATTTGCGGGTGGGTTTTCAACTCTGTAAAGAAAATAAAATGATTTCTGCCTTACTAAATTTCAATAATTAAATTGATAAATTATAATATGGTTAATATGATTGTGTCGTTTAGAATTATGGCAACTTTAATCAGCACGACATGAGGCATCACATTTACACTTAAACAGAATAAATTTACATGGAACAAAACTCCAAATTGCAGCTAGAACCTGCTTAAACGATCTGGATTTGCTGAATAGAGATTGCTGTTTGGGTGCCTGTCCCTGCTTGTTGAACTTGCAGATGTCTTTTTTTCAAACAATGGGTGAGTAATTCACTCAATTGTTGTATGTTGCTTCACATAAAACAGTTTATTGCAAAAGACTGTGTTGATAAATATGCTCATTCTCAACATGATTTCAGTGCTCATTCCATTCACTAAATATGGCTGCCAAAATAAATATGCACCACTTACGTGCCGCAGATGCAGTTTCTGTTAAAGAAAGTTAGCATCCTTTGTAAAGTTTCTAAATATTTTCTCAAATATTGCATTTCATTGCTTGTTAAACTACAGCTTTGAATGTTTTCTATATTTTCTTGTTGTATTTGCTGCAAACATACAAGTTTAGTGCTATAACGCAAATTGAGATCTTTATTGTTTTTTTGTGTCAGATAAATACTGCTCCGATTACAAAACTATTTTTTTTTTAGTAGATTGTAGCATCATTGACTGGAGTAACTACACTACCATTTGGAGTGAGTAAGATTTAGAGAGGAAAGACACGTATTATGTTACAAAAGACTTCTATTCCTGCTGTTGTTGTTGTTGTTTTTTTTTTGCTTTATATGCATCAAAGAATACAGAAGAAAATGCATCAGTTTCAATAAAAATATTAAGAATCAGACATCGTATCAACATAGTAATAACAATGAAGGTTCCTTCAGCAAAAAATCAGCATATTTAAATGATTTCTGAAGCATCATATACATGGCTGCTGAAAATTCAGCTTTGCCATCACAGGAATAAACACTTATTTTAAATTGTAATAATATTTCACAATATTACTGTTTTTACTATATATTTTGATCAAATAAATGCTACCTTTTTGAAAAGACACTTTGTATTTTTTTTTTTTCTTACCGACCCCAAAACCACACTCTCTGGTGCTGCTGTTCATTCACATGACTAGTGTGGGAACATGACGTAAAAGTGAGGTAAATCATGATTATTTAGTGAGTAACAATGCAAATTAGGGGGAAAAGGAAGACACTTGGTAATTTGCAACTGTCTGATAATGATGAAGGACTCATTTCTCTTTAGATGTAGAGTGGGTAGTAACCACTGATTTTCCGAAAGGGTCACATGTCTGTGCCCATATGCGGAGTGAAACCAGGGCAGAAGGTGAAGCAGGGAAACACCTGCTCTTCTTCAGACACCAGCCCAGCCCATAAGCATTGATGTGGGTTGTTAGAAGCTTCCAATAGATCTAATGACTGGACAGTGATCAAATGTGTCACTAGAGAGCCATGAATGGACAGCTTCCATAGAGCACAACGGCCTCTTCAGCAAACCACATCAATAAGATCACTATGTGTGCAGCTAAGTATAGGGCAAACTGGTCACGGATATGTAGGCTAAGGAAAAATAATGACCGTGGGCCGGCTAAATATGGATTTAAGGTGTGATCGAGGGAGTGGGCTTGAGAACATTAGTCCTTTGTAACTTCTTCAGGCTGAACTTCGACCTTTCCTCTACACCATGCAATCCTGATGGAGCTACCCCGCATGCTCCTGCAAAGCCCTCCCACACAGATCAGTCTGTTGACAGGCAGCTATGCAAACAAAAAGCCACTGGACCCACCCAGTGTCAATCCTGCCTCCTACGACAGTTTCCTCGCATATTGGTGTTAGTGCCGCGGCGCTCAATAATAACAAAATGACGTGAGAAATTGTGTTGGAAGCTTCAGACAGATTATCTGGAGTTCGTGAAGCAATTTTACTCACCTCAGTTTTAATTCTCTTGGGTGACGGCTCATCTCTGTCACTGCAGCGAGATCTGTAGGAGAGAAAATAAAATGCTTAGCCCTGAACAAGCAGAGTAAAACCACAAGCAATGAAACATTCTTTAACAAAAAATGTCTCCTGACCAAATATTTATATATAATTAAAATAAAACAACATTTTAATTCAACATGCATTATCATCAAGTAAGAAGTTTTTTCACTTTTCCAGCAAGGATGCGATAAAATAACAAAAATGACTAAGGTTTCTATTTTCAAATGTTCTTCTCAAACTTTCTATTTATCAAAGAATCCTGAAAAAAAATTCTGAAAATTCAGCTTTGACACCACAGAAAGAAATTACATTTCAAAATGCATTAAAACAGAAAACAGTTATTTTTTAATTGGAATAGTATGTCACAGTACTATTGTTTTGCTATATTTTTATTTTTAAAAAATGCAGCTTTGGTGAGACTTATTTAAAAAACATTCAAATAAAAAAACTTTTGAATTGTAGTGTAGTTAAATAGATTTTGTATGTCTATCTGTAGGAAAACACAGTCTGCCATCATGGAGATGTACTTAAAATTAATTTCCCCAAAATGATTTGAAGATTTCTGTTTATTTTAAATTCTTACAAAGAATACCTTAAAGCAAGGATTTTGGAAACCACCAGGAACACTTTACACATCAACCAGCATTATTATATTATACAATCCACAGATCATTAGTTATTCTTATAAAATTAGTTGGAAAGTTGGAAATAGTTTTGTTATATTCCATTATCTAGTTTTGTTATGTTTTATTATCTTCTGCACAGACCCCCTTCAGTACTTTCATGGACCCCTGCTTGAAAACTCAGGCTTTAACGTATTAATATTTGCTTTAGCAATACTAGCTTTTCACCTGCAACCTAATTTAGGAGTGCCCTTGGCAAATTTCATTATGACGTAAGAGGCATTGTAAGAAAACCTGGCCTAGATAACTTTCACAATACCCAGTCCATGACTGTGATGCAATCTTTCAAGTTTTGAATGAGTGACTGCAATTATGTAACGCCAAAAGGAATTTTCCATCCACTGACACGCAAGCCTGGCAATCCAGGAAACACCTGCACGGTCTCTTTGGATGGCAGGTTTTGAGTGTCTGATAAGGCCTATGTGCCTTTAGATGCAAAGGAGTGGGAGTGTTGTCATCTCTCAGTAGACCTCAATGCAGCACTTCACACCTCAACACAAATGCCACGCACAAAGCCGACTTTGATATCTCGGCTCAGCTCTAAGCAGACTAGGAGAGAGCAGATCCTGAACTGCTCACAATGCATTAGAATGAGCTATCTCTTTCTTGGCTTAAAGGCTAAACATCAGGAATGATTACTCTAGTCACTTACGGGGGTGTAAAAAGTGATGCTTGCAGAGAATTTAAAATCGACTAAATCAAACAAACGACTCCTCTACATTGTGCGTTTTTCATACTAAATAGGCAGAATCTCCAGGATATTTTTTGTTTATCAGGATTTTGCGCACTGATTTAGGGGGGAAATCTTCTGATTTAAACAATGGTAAAATGTTTAAATGGAGATTATAACTTTCATATTGAGGGCCTGCATCAGTGGGCCTTTACAGTGTTACACTGACACAGTGTTAATGGTTTTTAAAGAAATTTGCCTGTGCATAATGTGCTGGGATAGGGGAAATTACTTTAAAACTGAAAAAATTGCATGCTTCAGTTTTAACCAAAGGTTCAAAAATAGTCAACCATGGCATTTCATGTTTGGGAAATGACCTCAGATTACTTACTTGCTGGTTCTGTAGGTGTATTTGTAGGTGACCTCTCGGGAGACCTGACGGGCTAGTCCGAAAAGCTCATCTCTGCGAGTCAGCAATGCCACCTCCTTCATACAAAGCTGTGCTGCAGCCTCATTCACCGTCAGCTATGTAAAAACGAAGGAGATTTTTATCACCAATCTGATAATAATAGATATACTTGTGTGCAAAGAATTAAACCAGTCTCACAAGTTAGCAACACCTCTGCTTAAACAGACCAGCATGATATTTCAGGTGCAGCCAATTAACCAATAAAGCACACCCATCCCAAATACACAACGTCATTTCTTACTGAATGTGCAGCTATGTTTGAAAGTGCATGATTTATTTAAACCCCAAAAGCACCCAAAGTGCAAGCCCATAAAACACACCTCATGCAGAGTCAGATGCTTCCCATCCTTCCTTTTTGAGTCGAATCTGCCATATATAGCACTATACTTGCGGATTTCCTCTTCCCTGTGTGGATCCTCATCACTCATATCAAAAATGTGGCTGATCATTTTGGCAAGTTTCTTATTTCCCTTCAACTGTTCTTTAACCTCTCCAGGGTCACTCTTGGGCAAAGTCTGAGTGATTCTTTCCACGCACTCTGCCACGGACTGAACAGCAGCTGCGTCCAGTGCCTCCAGGCCGTCCCGAGGGGAAGACGGAGAGCCCAGTTCTGCCGGGGACAGGCTGTGCTCGCTCTCCGTGCCGTGACTGGCCCAAAAACGTGGCTCGCTTCCACTCTGGAGGGGCGAAACAGTGGCTGAAGAGTTCCCGTTGCCTGTTTCTCCTTTTCCGGGATCCACGCAAGCAGCTGCCAAACACTTGGGCACTTTGACTTGGGTGTCTCCACGGGCGCCATTCCCAGGCAACAGTGTGGGTGACCCTTCTGGCAGCTTGTAGACAGGAATGCTGCAGACAGGAAGAGACGTGAGGGGCTGATTGAACAGGGCAGGGTTTGTGACCCAATCGCGCAGAGCTTTCTGTAGGCGTCTGACATGCAGTGGCTTGCTGGCCATGCCTACGAGCGCCATGATCTCGAGAAACTCGTCCTCGCCGGCCTCGCATAGCTGCTGAACATCGTCACCACCCTGCTGGATGAAGGCATCGTAGTAGCACAGCAGGTTGGCCCTCTGAAGGATGCGGTAGAGCTGCAACTCCCCAAGGGTTCTGGGTAAAGTCGCTGCCATACCTGAACAAAAGGAGGAACAAAGTAAGCAATTATAGAAAACAAAGCAAAAGTGCTTGAAGGAGAGGACACTGGTTGCCACAGCAGCAAATGTGTGGCTGGATCCAAGTGTGGCGACTATAAGAGAGTGCCTGTCAGGCTCCTGGGCTGCTGGGAGAGTCACATACCACACTCCACCTCTGCAACACGCGTAGGTGGGCTCTCTCAGCACAGGCCTCATTTGTTTCTGCCGGAATCTGGCTTCTACAGCTGCCACTGTCAGGATCTGGATCCGCAGCAGCACCGATAAAAGCGAGATTGACTGAAGGGGAGGGAGGTGGGGTAATGGAGCCGTGTGGGAGTGGGACGGTAGGTGTGCATGCTAAGAAGATAGCGCTCTGCTTTTTACTTTAATTCACCCACTTCTTCCTTAAAAGGATCCAGGGATTATGAATGTACGACAAACACGAGCGCACACATAATGCTCTCTGAAAACTTTGTCAGAGACTGTAATGCATACTAATGTGGAAACTGAGCTCATTTGCTTTTTTGCCAGTTTTAGATGCGTTTTAGAAATGATATGCAAATGACAGTGAGAAATCTGACAGATTTGGGGGGAAAATTTATTATTTTTAATCTACATTTGCAATTCGCCACTCATTTGTGGATCAGATGCACATATAGTGATGATTTGCAAATACAGATACAATGCACACAAATAATCATACAAGACTTTGTAAACATGTACTTATGAATGATGTTTAGCATGTATGATTGATATATTATGTGAATGTGAATTAGATTACGAATTTGTCATATTTTGTGAATTTGGTTATTCATTTGTCACTGTAAAATTGAAAAGATCAAGGCACAATTTAGAGGTTCCTCCGAGCACCACACTGGCAGGAACCTGTGGAACTTCCAAAAGGATCCAATAAATTCCTGAAGAACTTTGAAGACATGTTAATGACTCATTTTCCCATCACAGGGGAAAGGCATTGAGTTACTTAAGTTATATATTGAACTTCCTTAAGTACACAACAGGATAATTGAGGCGCGTTCAAAATTATGCCTAGAGGTTCTCCAGAGGGTTCCTCCAGTGTGGCAATCTGAGGATCCCCAAAACAAGCCTTTTCATTTTTACAGCAGTGAATCATATTTTGTGAATAAAAATTAGGTTACTCATTTGTGAATCGCATTTTGTGAATATATTATTTCAAAGACTATTCTGACCCCTAGAGATATGTCAAGAAATATCTACTGTTTTACCGTCATCAGAAAACAGCATTATACATTCAAATACACCAACTACTACTCATACCTGAGGATTTAAATCAAATCTTGTTACCCTTAAATTCACAACAAATTTGCACTGACATACAAATCTGCATTTGCAGTTTTCTCGGTCTGCTATAAAGTAATGTGGGCAGTATAAAGACATCAAATCTTCAGACAGACACTGTTTTCAGAGAACAACATTACTATAACAGCAAAAATACATGTCCAAAATTTGCATAACTTTGATGGCATTTCCACAATACTCTCATATACTTTAGGATGAAAATAAAATCAAAATCAAATAATTTTAAAAATTAAGAAAATTTAAAAATACTTAATATAAAAATATAATATAATATGTTTTATATAAAAATATAAAATAATAAAACATAACCACTTTTAAAAGTCATGAACAATGCCAAGGTGAATGCCAGACCACAATTATTATTCTTTTAGTGGCGGTAAAAGATGACAGATGCTTCTAAATCATCATGACTGTTAGTGTACTAGAGGTGAGTAAGAACAGTAACACAGCGAGGCTGATAGTGAGTACTGATGAGTGAGTGTATGAAGATTAATGAGGACACCCCACTGTACAGCAGAGTGATCCGCCACTCTAATGGATGACTGAGGCCTAGACCCAAGTGAAGGGTACCTTGTTGAAACCAATTCAGTAACAGCATGGATGGCACTTAGGCAGCAATTTATCCAAAGCTCTCTCTCGCTGCAGCATGCTGGCTTCCTAATGCTGGAGATCTAAGGCCAGGGCTTCATGCAACATGCTGAGAGCACTCACAGCACGTACTCGTGTTGCCCAACAGCGGCCTCTTATCAGTCTAAATGAATAATGGATTCATATCGAGACCTGTCCTAAATAGTACAATGAAGCTTTCGACAAGGAGCTTCTCTTAAAAGGCAACCTATTGGTCCTTTGCATCAGACTAGATGTTTGTGAAACAGCTGCTCTCCATGGTATGTGATTAATTACAAATATTACAAGATGTAAAAATAACTTGCCACAATGTGTCTCACAGGTATAAATGTCTCCAAGTTCCAACATCACCTTTCAATCGCTTCATAGGACTACCAACTCATGTTCAACCTTGATACTCTTTACTTTTCAAAGCACTTCAAAAGATGGGTGCAAACACTCACTCATTTAGGTGGCAGTGCCTTTAACCCAAATACTGTAGGATTAATCACAGGGTCTTTTGAAAACAACAGGGGAAAATATTGGTGAGGAAAGTAGAGAAGGAAAATAGGCACTTTGCATTTAATGTTAACAACATCCAAATTTGTATATTGGGGGGCACAGTTTGTACAAAGTGGTGGTAAACAATGAGTCAAACTCACAGGACAGACATTAAAAAAAAATTTAAAAAAAATCCCATTATCTCATTCCAATTTATTATTCAAATGATAAACCAAAGTGAGGCATCACCAACTATTACTAATGTTTATGGGAACAATAATAAACCATCTCACCCCATTCATCAAATTTTCACCATAAAATGGCAGATCATTTTTAGACTGCTGGCAAATTATTATTATTATGTTTTTTTTTGTTTGTTTTTTGATAGACCAAATCAGTTGTCACTACAATCACAACAGATTTTGGAGGTACTGGTTAAAAAATGATAAGCAATTGTATTAGCAGCAAGTCTATCTATCGGGAATGCTATATTCATTATTTGTTTTACAACATATAATCAACATCATAATAATAATTACAATTGTCTATATAAGTCTATTTTAACATTTTGACTGTTAATATCTTCATGCAACTATATTAATTACTATCACAATTATCATACATAACCTTATTTTTTTGTAAATATAAACATATCAATAGTTATAAATACAGGTTTTTTTTTGAATATTTCTTATCATATTTCATATTATTTGGGAATAATACATCAGCCTACGACATTCACACATTGAAAAGCCATCGCACACATGGAAAGCATTGGGGAAACTATGACTGGAAGTAAAGAAACGCTAAAGATGCTGTTCACACACAGCTGCTGACGACCAGCGTTCACACACGGTACCGAGAGCTGTCCGGTCTGCACGGCGCGCACATGGATCACAAAAACACGCAGGAAAGTTGCACACAATACATGAATTCAGCGCTCAACTGCATTTGCCAGCGACGCTGAACAAAAGTACTGACAAAACGTACCTTTATATTTTCTTCCTTTGTCTTTTTCCACCAAAACTCTTCCAAAAGCGGCGCCTGTTTGTATGATTATTAAAGTTCTGAATTATGATGGTCCTTACAGTTACGCGACGCTTCACCTGACGTCCAGTTGCGCGCGTTCTGCGAGTAACGCGTCCCTCGGCTCTCTGTTATTGAATGAACTCGCACACGCTCTGTAGTTTGAACTACGGAGGGACTCTCTAACTAGTTGGTTTCCGCTCTCTCCCCTACTGCCAGAATTGGGATATTCCGCGCTTGCTACATTGCTCTCTCACTCCCACGCGCCTGCGTGACGCAGATCCTGGCGTGGGCGGTAGCGGCGCGTGGGAGGCTGCTGCATGGAATACCAAACCTCATATCAGCCGCATGCACCGCCTCATATATATACGCGTGGACATTTATCATGTTTGTTGACCTTACTGAAAATACGCCAGTATGCAGCATAACGGTTCGGTGGCCGCCTGTACGCCCACACCGGTGCTATTCTTGCCCCCTCCTTCTCCAGTGCAAATTCACCTGCTGCCTACAGCCTGTCACATACTGAGTCCTTGTGCATTCCAGTGGCCCGGTGTTCCTGTTTCACTTCTTATGAATTCTACCTGTCCCATTTATAGTTCTGCGCTGATGGATAATAGCAAGATCTGCAGGCAATCTCATGAACAACATAGCCTAGATACTTTTTACTTTTAAAAACACACTTTCTGGAGATGAGTTAATTACCTAGTGCAAGTTCCTGCAAAGCTGGGTCTTTAGATTGTAATTAAAGAGAAAACAAAAGAAAAACTTATATACAATACAAAACAAGGATGCATTTCCTTTAGGAAATACTGCAAAGGAAGCATGCTTAGGTTTGTGCATCTGCATGTGTCATAAAATTTGTATCTATTATAAAAACAGCTTTATATATACAGTTATATATATATATATATATATATATATATATATATATATATATATATATATATATATGACAAGAACATGCACACTGAATAACAATATAAGGTGTTTACATGACAAATCTTCAATTTCTTTAAGAACGTAACATAAAAAATAAATAAATAAATTGATAAAACACCTAAAGCTAAAATTATGCAGCAGTTTATGCTAAATTAATTGCTTGCTTTTTAATACGTAGGGTGCGGGTTGAGAGCAAACACAAAGCAGAATTTTTATGAACTATCAATGCAGTCATTCTTACTATTGAACATGCACAGATGTTCATGCTTTCTTTGAGTGTGGTCCTCGAGTAGTTAATACCCGCGGGGAACTATACCCTTCTAAGGGGTTTGTGACTGAGTCTTTTATTGTTACATGACTCAACCAAAACAAACCTCTCCCCTCAGCACATCTCTCTTATTACTCCTCAGCGTCAGATTTGGAGATTCGTTGAGAGATGTGCTCACAGACATGTTTTGGGGGTCTGCAGCAGGAAGAGGAGTGAAAAGAGAGATGCAGAGAGGGGCTGTGGTCCTGTATGCAGCCACTCACTCCTCTTGCAGGATATTTATACTCCCACACACAGTGATTCAGCTGGCTCTAATCCTTTCCTCTCACACACACACACACACACACACACACACACACACGCACGCACGCACACGCACACGCACACACACACACAGCCGCTGGATTAGGCTGCATAAGACACCCAAAAGTCTACGGCAGAAATTCTCCTTCTGCATGTAAAAAATCATGTGCATTAGATAAACTCAGGGAGCAAGCTGACTGACAAAACAATTTGTGAATTTTGAGTATTTTTTATTTGGTTGTATGTGGGCAGCAGACATGACATGCAATTGTTCTGTCATCAATTATACACAAGGTCATTCTGTTGTTCTCTTACATTACAGCAAAGGACACTGATTTTGTCCATAAACATCAAAACATAAATTCAAATGATGTTTTAATTTCAGTAAATGTATGCACATAATAAAATGTAAAATATCAAAAAAAATATTGAATACATCTGGAATGATTCACGTCTCTTGAAAATGTTGCTAATCAGGACCACAACAGGAAGTATATGACTCAGAATTGCCTACCACTCTTATTTTTGGCATATTAAGATATGGCAGAAATAGTAGGCTATTCTGAAATCAGCCATTTTAGGTTAAGGAGAGGGTTCAGTTGTCTCATGTAATCAAACCTTTAGTTTAATTCTACTAAGTGCATTAAACAAAAATCGACGGTGCCTTATAAATATGATTTTATTTCCAAGCAGATTGATAAAAAAAGAAAGAAAAAAAAAAAGAAAATCCTCAGCAGCCTTGGTTCTGGAAGTATTTCTCCCACAGGGATTTTTTTTAAAGTGTGTGTCAAAAAATTACAAGTCAGACTCATAACCAAACCAATCTTCTACTTGGAGAATAAAAACATTATTTTGATTTTGAAGGGAAATTAGTTTAAAAAAAAAAAACAATATAAGTTACAATCAAATTAGTACGGAGCCCCACACATGAAATGCAAGAAAAAAAATAAAAAAATTGTTCTCTCGATTTATAAATTGTGTGCATGATTTAGCAAATTGATGGAACGAATTAGTAAATTGTGCACACAATTTAATAAATTGAGGGAATGGATTAGCAAATCGTGCACACGATTTAGCCTATTTTTTTGCATGCCATTTGCATGGCTCCATAAATTAAATATCATGGAGAAATAAAAAAAAAATTATAATAAAAAATAGTGACATACATTATTCACAGTGCCTCATGGAACTGGGCGAGTTCTTTTGCTCGCTGTGGTTCTCTGATTGGTGGACATTTTTTTGCAGAATCAAGGGTAACATAGTTTTTCTACTGTTAAGCAAGTTTTTTTTTATTTATTTTTGTATAAGTTGAAATAGTGTGGGTTGATGGCTCCAACAAAATTCCGCTATGAAAAAATGAATGAGATTTTTTCATTCCAGAACTGTTGCTCTGTTTTTGAAAGTTGCATAAAGTCAGCCAATCAGATAAAATCACGAAAGTGCACAAAATGTCCAGTTTTATGTGTAATATGTAACAGAAGGTCAGTGAACAGACAGTGGGTGGTCCATGGATGTGCTGTCTGAGGCAGAGACCAGGAAGAGGGAGAGTTTTACCTTCTACTACTAAGTGTATAACATTTTTGTGACACTACTTCCATGTTCTTCAGTCCTGCAGTGTGAGAGAAAGAGAGATTTTAAGCATTAATGAGCAAAAAATGCCGTAAGCGAAAGGTTTAATTATTTGTGTGAAAGCAGCATACGAGTCAAACTGTAAATAATGTGTTAACATAGAGTTATACCTTGAAATGGGCTTTAAACTTTATTTTTCACATTATATAATAAATGTGTGTGCATTTTTGTGTCTGATCAGAATGCAGTAATTTCAATTCACACATACAAATGTGAATCCTCTACAGAATTTGTTTAATATACTTATATGTCACAGTTGATAGAAATATCTAAACAACACTTTCAGTGTGCCCACTAATAAAGGAAGGTGTGAGGAGAAATCAGACAGAAGGGGAGACAAAGAGAGAAAGTGGAGATTGGGTTGGCTGGGGGGCGCCAGAATGGGTAAGAGAGAAAGAGAAAAACAAAGAGAGAGAGAGAACAGTACAGTAAAAGTCTTTGAATCTGCCTTGGCATTACATGCTATTTTTAGGAAGTAGGCCAGCAACAGCTAGCAGCCTGGCGAAGGTGCCATGCATGCTTGATTATATATATTTTTCCTTCTTTTCTTCTCAGACAGATAGAGATGAACTGAGATGATTTTGGGAACTGATAAATGTTACACTACTGTGCCAAAATTCGAACCAAAGATGCCAGGAAAAATATGAGACGTTTCTGTTTTCACAGCTGATTGACAGATGGCTACCACATTGATCCTAAAATGACAGCTGTGCAGTTGACAATGAATTTAGCATGAAATCACACCAAAAGAAATACAACCGGTCAACAGGATGAGTGAGACAATACTTTCACAGAGAAAAACAAACAAACATGTTTTTTCAGTTTATTTTAATATATATTAAAATGTAATTTATTCCTGTGATGGAAAAGCTGATTTTGTTTTGTCATGTTCCTTCATAAATCATTCTTATATGCTAATTTGGTGCTCAAAAAAAAAAAAAATCTATGTGGAAATTTTGGGAAATGGTAATATATATTTTTTAAGATTAAAATGGTAATGTTTTTTCAAGAATGTACACTTTTGAATGGTAGTGTACAAATAAGTCAGTTCTCTCAGAATAGTCTCTCGTGCTCATAGCTGGATGACCTCATCATGATCAACATGATTTCTCTGCTTTATATGATCTCACCTAGTGAAAATGAATTGGTACACATGCAGTGCTTAAATAGTAGTTCTGGGTGTCAGCTTTACATTGAAATTAAAGTGAATGACACTTGTCGAAACAGTGTATTTCAAAAAGGGCTCCAACAAGGTAAATTACATTCAGAAGCAGGTGAGTGGGTACTGTCAAGTGTGTTTCCCCTCAGTTGCAGTCTCAATTAATATAATTTACTTCCTGCACAAAGGCTGTTATAATTGTTTCAGCTCACAGAAGCAATAGAAACATTTGATTTGATCGAATAACACTCGTTTAGTTTCCAAAAAGCAGCTGCACAAACATCCAAAAAACAGCAACAAGCTGATAGCGATTGTGTCATCTAATTAGTATGGAAACCCATGCAGTTCTGCAACAGAATAATAATCTAATAAACAGTTTGGACTTTTTTCCCTCACAGTTCTGAGAAAAAAAAGAATTGAGAGATATAAACGTGCAATTCTGAGATATTACATTTCTTCCATTTTTTTAGTCTTGAAAGTAGGGCTGCACGATATATCGACATTATCCAAATATTGCAAATGTGCATATCGTGATATGCATATCTCAATGGTTTGCTATAAATGAGTGACTTAAAAGGTTACTCCACTACAAAATGAAAATTTAGTCATTAATCACTTACCCCCATGTTGTTCCAAACCCGTAAAAGCTTTGTTTATCTTCCGAACACGATTTATGATATTTTGGATGAAAACCGGGAGGCTTGTGACTGTCCCATAGACTGCCCAAATAACTTACACTATCAAGGTCCAGAAAAGTATGAAAGACATTGTCAGAATAGTCCATCTGCCATCTGTTCAACCGTAACGTTATGAAGCGATGAGAATACTTACGCTCTTCTGTATCAGCCACGCTGCACAGATGTGCTGTTTTCATTCAAATACACATAAACGTATCCTGGTGTCACAGCTGTTCAATAAAGTCTTTTTTTTCAGACTTCTAGTTTGCATTTTACAAATCGTACTTTATTTCTCTGAATCCTCAGTTTACAGGTCTCAGTACTGTTTTTTTTCTGTCATGAAATAAAAAATAAATAATTGGGACTTTTTATATCACAATTTTGACTATTTGTTTTACAAAAGTAATGTGAAGACTTGATTCAGACCGGATGATAAACCAATCGGTCATCCTCTAGTGAGACACAGAGAGCAAAATGAGAAATATGGGAAAGCACAATGCCCAACATACCCTGTTAAGTTCAGCAAAGCTGAGAGAGAGAGACAGAGGGAATAGAGGTCAAAGTGAGGGCAGTTCAAAGCCCAGGGGAAATGAGCCACAGGCCGTGGGCGTTAAGAACGAGTGGGCTACCTGTTCTGTTCTGTTCTGCTGAAGCCGATGTCATTACGGTCTGGGCACACAGATCTGACAGCTGCTCCATTAGTTCTCCAGCCAGTGATCAGATAAAAGATCCTTTTGTCCTGTGAGGCCAATATACACAAGAGCAAAGAGTCTGGAGGAGAATCAGCCAATTAAACCACACAGACCTTTTTCCATAAAAGAACGAGTGGCTGCTACATTCACAGAAATTCATACTCTTCTTTTCTTTTATCTATGTATGCATTGAACTTGCATTTCATAAGACTGCATGCATTATGTATTTATCTGTTGTTTATAAAAACATGCCAGATAATCATAGCGTAAGGTTCATTTTGCACATATGTAGCATGTGTAAACAAATAATTTAAGAATTAAATAAGTTCAGGTTGAGCGTATAAATCTTTCGGAGCACAAAGATGCCGATAAAGTCATGTTGAATGGAAACACTCACATTCTCTGCTGTTGTAAGTCCGACTTTTAACAAATGGAATGTGGTAAGATTTCAGAAGATTAATTTTTGCAGTTGTCTGACAAAAACTGGACTTTCAAGCACATGTTAATATACGAATAGACTATTCAAAATTGCACCCTGCAAGTATAATATTATGATGCAGATGTATTTTGTGTTTCTTTTTAAAGAAACTAAACACTACACCAGTCCAGCATTTCTACTTTATTCTTTTATAAAGAATCCTGACATCCAAAACTCTTTAGACTTGGCCAGTTTAGCCCCCTTTCTGCAAATCTGTGGTAAAGAACCATGGTGTACAATTTAGTAGTTCTTTAAAATTTGATAAACAGATCAATTCAGTGGTCAAATCTTGTTTCTTCTATTTAAGATCAATAGCAAAGGTTAAACCGTTTCTGTCCTCCAGTGATTTTTTAAAAAGATTATTCATGCTTTTATTTTTGTAAGGCTATTACTGTAACTCACTGTATGTGGGTGTAAGCCAAGTATTGTTAAATCGTCTTCAATTGGTTCAAAATGCGGCTGCTAGGCTTTTAAAAGGTAGGCCTACTTGAAAAGAAACAGTATGTATAAACAATTTATAGCCACTTCATTGGTTGCCAGTAGAGTACAGATTTGATTTTAAATGATTGATTGACGTATATAAAGCATTGCATAACTTGGCCCACCTTATTTAGGTAGATTAGCAAATCAGATGATCCTAGACATTCCTTGGGCTTTGGGCTAGACTGAAACTGAGTGGTGACTGGGCATGTGCAATTGCAACCCTATGGTTATGGGTTCGAATCTCGGGCTGGCAATAACATGACTTAGGTGAGCTTGAGCAAGGCATTGAACCCCCAACTGCTCCCTGGGCGCCGCAGCATAAATGGCTGCCCACTGCTCCGGGTTTGTGTTCACAGTGTGTGTTCACTGCTCTGTGTGTGTGCACTTCGGATGGGTTAAATGCAGAGCATGAATTCTGAGTATGGGTCACCATACTTGGCTGAATGTCACGTCACTTTTTTTCACTTGTTCACTTCAGCAGGTTAATTTGTAAGAGGCTTTTTAACATTTGTTGTTAGTCATTGTCTGAAAGTAAATGTGTAATTTTATTGTGAGATTGTCAGCACATTGGTTAACACTGTATTGTTTTAATTGTCAGCACATTGGTTAACACTGTATTGTTTTAAAAAGGCTGGATGAGGCTTTGCATTCCTTTGGCCACAGATTGGAAAATTAATGGGGACTTGGGGAAAATGCTATCAAATTAGACAAAAATGCCCCTGCACAATTAAACATAGTCTATTACAGCTGTCGCGAATAAAGTTGATTGCTGCATTAAGTTTAGATCTGCATCATGCATTTAGATGTTGAATTACATTTCTTGTGAAGTGTTTTAACAGTGTTGCACATATTAACCAATCACACATGTTTTTGTTGAGCTAATTAAGGCAATGGTCAATCAGAAGCATTCAAATGAGTCATTGCTGAAACGCTGGAGTCTATTTTCAGTGCGTGTGCTCGCCAACTGAATTCTGCTCTCTCACAAATTGTCTCATCATAAACAACAAACTGCAGATGTGCGAACAATGTAAGAGATTCATTCATCATGACATGGGAGTTTTTTGAGAGTTCTTAAACTCGCGCTAGACTGAATCAGTGATAATATTCTTAGATAGTGTAGCCAAACTCAAGATATTTTCAGATACAACAGTTGATTAAATGGGATGACAGAGGTTTTCAAGGACATTAAATATCATCATGCTAAACAGTAAACTCACTATAGTTTTTTTTTTTTTTTTTTTTACTGCCATATATCTTTTCAAAAACTAACTGTGGTTAAACTGTTGTAGCAAAACCAATCAGCAGACCAGATCTTATCCTGATTTAACTCTTGTTTTAAATTTTGTTGGCTTGTGTACAAATGATTTATTCCAATTATGATCATTATTAATTTTGTATACAGTATATATATAATTTTCTTTCATATTTCTGTTGTTTTGCTCAAACTGCACTGCTTCACTTCATGCTCAAGAATGTCTCTCAATGCTTATTGCTTCATTCTTATTCAAATCTCTTTATCTGGTTATGACTGCGACAGAGCTATGTTCTGATTCAATCATGGGAGAAATCTTGTTGCAAGATTGAAATATGCATCAAAGCATTCCACAGAGGAGTTTCAAAATGTTTATATCAAATCTTGTTGTACCTGTAAGATCAAATTCACATCAAAATGAATTCTATCCACCTTATTTTTATCGTAAGAGTGGTCATTTGTAACTTGAATGTGCGAGGCACATGGAAGTGTCATTCAATTCCAGTGATTTTACCTGTAAAAAAAACTAAACAAAACAAAACAGCCCGTTATGCTGCTTTAATTTGAAAACTGGTCCCATCAGCTAAAATATGTACTAAGAACGTTATGAAAGCAAAAGAGAAAAAATAAAATTATGAAAACGTTTTTCTGAATGTTCTTTTTTCCTACACACGAATGGAACATTACATTTGGGAACACTTTATTTTGAAAGCATACTTAAGAAATTGTACTAACTAACTACTAAATACATTTACAACTAAATGCCAACTACCAGTCATTAGTGTATTTGTAGTCTGTCTGGTTAATATCTGCTAACACTTTATTTTGATGGTCCCCCAACAGACATTCAACTGGCTATAAGTAACATTGCAAGTAGGCTATGTCAACTTTATAGTAACCCTAACCTCACAGTTGACTAATTATCTAATCAGTTAGTTGACATGTAGTTGCAAAATTACTTTGAATTAGTAGAATGTCTGAAGTGGACTTTTGAAACAAAGTAGAACCTTCCATTTGATCATTTTGCAAACATTATCGGAGAGTTACTTTTGAATGTTCTCTTGACCTTCTGAAACAAGTAACATTTAAAAAAATGTTAGACAAATGTCCAACTAAAACAACGTTCCTGGAACAGTGTATATAAAGTGCTAGTAAAGACCAGGGGGGTATTCCAGAAAGCAGGGTTAACTTACCGTGAACTAAAACCTGAACTCTCGGTTGATTAACCCCAAACCTTGCTTACTCGAGGTATGTGGTTCCAAAAACTCGTCCGGGAGTAAGTTAATTCAACTCAGAGTATGTTCTTGGTTAAGACTCAAGACATTCTCAACAGAGCGACGAATTGACGAGTCACTATAGAAACGGATGCTAAGAAAAAGCGCGCCATGCTGTTTCTTTCTTCTTCTTTTGTTAATTAGTTGTTTACATGCTTAGAGCATATCGCCACCTAATTGATGGCTGTGCAATCATTTTTATTTTTTTCCATTTAATCTTTAATACTTGAGAATGTGAATTATATTGTTTATTTTATGCTAATTATACATTAAGTCATATCAGATATGTATTTTGATTTAGAATTTAGACATTATAGAAAAATGCCACTCCATGCAGTGAGATATAACATATAATAAATAAAATATATAAATATATATAAGTTAAACATTACCTTGTCATAGTGTTTTATAATTTATACATAACTCTTATATATGCCAATAAAAGAAATAATCATATTAGAATAATATATTACCTTATTTATTACTTATATTAGCGCTTCCTCATTAACATACATATATATATATATATATATATATATATATATATATATATATATATATATATATATATATATATATATATATATATATATATATAATAGGCTATATTACATATTCTAATATTATATAATGTTGTGCGGTATCTGTCACGCCCACTGAAGGCTCGCTGAAGTGAACTAATCCTGGAACATAACCTTCTCTGGAGCAGGTTATGTTCAGAGAGTGAGTTGCTATGACAACTAACATAACCTGAAAGTTACCTCCGTTTTTGGAACCGAAAGTTGAGGTTATCCATTTACTTACTCTTAAACATACCCGGGTATGTCACATAACCTGCTTTCTGGAATACCCTCCAGGCAACTTTGAATGAACATTCTATTGATGTTGCTGGAAGAATGTTTATTCATAACTTTGAGAGACCCTTTGCCAGAACGTTAGCAAAAGTTGTAAGAATGTTCCCTGTTAGCTGGGGTATTTGTTATCAAATTGTTTTAATTTAATATCATAAACACAATGGTTTCTAGCATAAATAGTTTTACCATTCACTTCATTTCTTCTATTTGTTTACCTACATGTATAGCTGCTAATGAATCAGAAGTCATTGAAAATGGCTTACTTTCACGCTGCAAAATAAGCTGGATAAAACTTCAGATCCTCTGTAACACGAGAATCTGTGTGAACCGAGCATTGTGGGAACTTCAGACTTTTACTGCTGGTGTATTTCAGGTTGTGGAGAGCATATACTTCAACTCTACCCAATTGGTGTGGTGGCTACAAGCCATAAGGCCCGGTCTGAGCCCGACAGTCTCTGCATGGCCGCCGTGCCAAGCTCTGCACTCGGTCGCACTCACACACAGCTGCCAGAAACACACTACTGTTATTCAGCATCTAAGACCTCCCCCTCTACACCACGACGCCCATGCTCACACACACACACATATAAACACTGAATCCTGCATTTGAGAAGAGGAAGAGCGAGAGGGAGAGAAAATGTCCACAGAGGTGGACACAAATAAAGACAACCAGAATTTCGAATTTTTTTTGAAGTATGTGTGTAAGGAAGGCAGAGTGTGTGAATTTGTGCATGTATGTGTGAGAGGGTGAAGTGAGGATTAGACGCATGCATGCAGGGAAGTAACTGAAGGTGGAAATTATTTCGAACGAACTTTGTGTCTTCGCATATCTTCGCAAACGTGTGTGAGTGTGGGCAGGTATTTATGCGTTAGTGTGTTTGAGTGTTTGGGAGTGCGTGTGGGTGGGTGAGCTGCGCACATCTGTGTTTTTGTGTGTGAATGTGTCTGCGAGAGCATGTGTGCGTGAGCGTGGGCTGATTTTTAGCGCTTGGGTGTGTTTTGGTGTGGGTGGGGGGTATCTGGCATCCAAAGATAGGGACTGGGACTTGGGGAACTGTCTGGCTGTGTCTGTCCAAGATTTCCCAGCAAACTTTCCCATGGCTTCAGTGTGGAGTCAGAGGTCATTGCTCACTTTGGTAAAAATTATTCTCTGAAGATAGACTTCTGATGCTTGACTGACCCTCTGCTGCCTTATATAATTAATAAATGAAAATTCAAATTCAATTGTATAATTCCTGTTAGTCAGACTATTGACTGTCTAAATATAGTCTGCTCCACTATATTACTTATTCTACCCTCTTAGAAGAAAAGGTTCTACATACAACCTTAAAGGGTTCTATCAGGCACTACATATTGGGAACCCCTGTAAGGTTCTATATAGAACCCTTTATATGAACAAAAATGAGACAG
The DNA here is from genome assembly GCF_963082965.1 of Carassius carassius. Lineage (NCBI taxonomy): Eukaryota > Metazoa > Chordata > Actinopteri > Cypriniformes > Cyprinidae > Carassius > Carassius carassius. Next base: position 27,513,542 of record NC_081765.1, read on the forward strand.
CAAACAGATAACTTTTGACATCTCTGTTGTCAGTCAGTGACACATCCATTTTGATGCCAAATCAAAATGTGCTCTCTGAGATAGGTGAAGGTCTTTTCCAAAACTCATCTTCATTTCATAATGCATCTTCATTGACCAAATACAGTGTGTTTAGCAAAATATGCAATTAATTTAGTAAAACATGTAATTATATTTTAATATACTATAACTGCAAACATAAAATACTTAGTTATCCCCAGAAAAAATGGAAATATCTCAATCAGGTTTTCTCTTTGTTCTTCTTGGTTTTTTTTTCATTCATGTTTGAATAGCACACAAAGCTCAGGCCTGGACAATGCAGTAAACCACTTTCTTCTTTTTGCTTCTTGAAATAAACATGTAGGATAAGTAAAAATCACAATGGTTTAGGTAAAAGTAATTAAAATGAGATAAGATTAATGATCCTTAATGGTTGAAGTTTTAAAATATAGATACACATTCATATTGTTTGTCATTTATGCCAAAGATCATTTTTAATGCATCTGTTTGGAGTGTTGAGTTAGTCTTTAAGAATCTAAATAAAACACTGAAACTCTATATGATATGATTATGTTGCTCATCAATATAAGAGATGTATATGGCATCTTTCCACATGACAAATGAAGAACTTGCAATCATGATATTGTGCAGATTAAACAGCAGACTGTAGAGTGCACCTATTAATAAAACAGATAAACCTGTCAAGATTGCTGTACTGCTGGTACACGTTTAGGCTATTTCTACCTGATAGATTTGTTGGTATAAATTAATTTTGCCTATTTAGGTTGATATTAGGTAATATTCAGACTTCAGTAAAACCTGGTCCAAAAACCTGGATGAGCTTCCCTGAGAAGGTTTCTGACACTTTGATTCTTTGGTTATTCAAATGACTGTTGCAACAGCTATCTGGGTGGCTGGTCTCAGACTATCTTGGAGGTGAAGATGCTGGATATGGAGGTGGAGGAAGAGAAGTGCTCACTGACACAGATTTAGACAGATTTGTGAAAAATATTTGAGAGAAATAGGCCTTTTGTGTGAATAGAAAAAGTCTTAGATCTTTGAGTTCAACTCGTGAAAAATGGGGGCAAAAACAAAAGTGTTGCGTTTATAATTTTGTTCAGTGTATATAAAACATTTTTGGCATTCAAGGTTATTTGGAGTTGAGTAAAGAACCCTAGGATTCTATATAGAACCCCAGTGAACCTTTTTTTTCTAAAAGTATAGGCAAGAACTACTTACATAAACAAGAAAGGCCTGTACAGTGTGACTGACATGAAAAGTGTCCAATCACAGTTTTGTGTTTACATGATTAATTGTATAGAAAACAGATAATAATAGCAGAAAATGTGTATACTTTGTAATCAGAATTTATTTTATCATATTATTTTCAGTATTAGTAGAGAACTGATAATTTCATAAGAACATCAATAAAAACTACAATTTAAAAGTCTTTTTCTGAGCACAAAATCAGCTTATGGTTCATGTGTAATGATGCCAAAAATTCAGTTTTGCTATCACAAGAATATATTAGATTTTATATTAGATTTTCACACTGATTATACTGCAAACTTCACTTTAAAATAATTGGTGTTTTTTATTTATTTCTTATAGGCCAAATCCATTCTGGTATTCTTGTATGAATAAAATCTGATTTCTACTTTAATCTTGACATAGTATTCAGCAGTACTCTTACAATGATCACGTGTTGACTGAAAGTCAAACCAGAAAATGACTAAAGAGAGGATCTGAGATTTGAGTTTAAGTTCACTCAAATATCCTCTAACATTTTGTGGATTTTTTAAGCATGCCCCCTCATGACCGATGACAGTTTAAATAGAGCACAAACTTCCTGTGTAAGAGAGTAAATGTTTATTGTGTGTGTTTGTTCATGAATGGGCGTATATACGAGAAAAGGGAACTGAAAGGAGAATTCTAAAAAAAACAAGTTTGGCGTGGGACGTGGAGTGCTGTGACCCCAGAGCCAAACACTCACATACACAGATGTATATACGCTGGAGAATCATTGACCTGTATGAAGAGCAAAGAGGAAGAGGCACTGTGAACAGATGTCTGGTATCAACTCCTCAACATGTGAAGTATTTGCTAAATCATTTCAGAAGATGAGCTGTTTTACAGTTTTAACAGTTTTACAGGTGCCTGTCAATTAAAGTGATTTCACAGATTTCAGATTTGTCATCATCACTCACTAGTACACAGTCGTCCAGCGATACAGTATCTATTTTTAATACATTCATGAAACATATTACAATTAACAGTATGCTTGCAAAAACCAAGTGGCACGGGCTGAGGCAGAGTGCCTTTGAAAATAACTTGATATCTTTGGAGGAGCAGTGAAACCTGCCAACAGACAACAAATAAGATAAGAACATGTGCCAGCTCATTTAATTCAATATGACTTTGAGAATAAATACTGAACATTATGTAGCTTCTGCAATGAGAAATACAGTATATGAAAAAAGAACTGAGAGTATCGAAATGACTAGCCACATATATGCTCTGAAAATTTTATGACAATCAATAAGTATCAATAAGATCAATAACTCACATCAAACCAGTTCAAAAGCACTGTTAACTCCACACTACGATCAAGACAGGGAAACACATGGAAGCATAACAAGCATAATTAATGAATAAATTAAGCAAGTGACATCCTGACAGTCCAAATGAATGGACTGTAAGCACTCAAGAATCTGAATGTGAAATGCTCACAGGGAAATCCAAAAGAAAAGAGACTGAATAGCAAGCAAGGGAGATACCATGATCGCGAAATCAGGTTGAGGAATGAGATTAAGTCAATCAGTCTGAGCTGCATTCACACAGAGCTCATGGGGGGCTGTAATATCGTATCAGTGACTATAATTTGGTATATGATTAAATTTCACCCAAATTCCCTTATTTGCTATGGGGATTGAGCAATGTAATCCCTGTAGTTTGAACACAGATGGCTCCTAGAGTGCTTTGCCCCAGGGAACGCTTGTCACACATCAAGGTTTCTTTGCTTTTACGATGGCTATGTTCACAGCATCAGAGCGTGGAGTAGATAAACCTACTTACACTGTCATCTTACAGGAAAAAAATCACCATTCTACACGAATACATTTTTGCATTGCAACATTATTACAATTTGTACAATTAAGCATGTTTTCCCTCCCAAATTCTCATTACCATAATGTATGTTTTTTTAGGGTTATCTAAAACTGAAACTACAATTAAAATGATATATATAAAAAATTTAGCTTTAGCTTTCATGGAAATATGTCTTATTTTAATTTAATTTAAGTTGATGTATGAAAAAAAAGAAATGTATTTATGAAAATAAAAATAAGAAAACTAATTCTGTTAATAATAAACACAGACACACACACACACACACACACACACACACACACACACACACACACACACACACACACACACACACACATATATAAACAAATACTAAAAATGACAAAAACATAGCAAAGTTACTAAGACTTTACCTAAAATGAAAATGGAAAATGAAAACCCGATTCAGTTAGTCTAATAAAAATTATAAAAGTATATTAAAGATGATAAAACAACACATTATTTTTAATTCCTAGAATTTGCAACAGTATTTCTAATTAAATACTTTACAATTTAATTACACAAATATTTTTTTCTATTCGTTTAAATGTTTGTAAAAACGTAGATCATTTGCAGTGACTCTCAAAAAAAGGGGTCATATGATGCTTTTCTTAAAAATCATTATTTTGTGTATTTGGTGTAACAGAATATGTTGACATGCTTTAATGTTTAAAAAACACATTATCTTTCAAATACTATACATTGTTGTAGGTCCTCTATGCCCCGCCTTTCTCAAACTCGTCGTTTTCTACAAAGTCCCTCCTTTCGACAAGTGCAGTCTGCTCTGATTGGCCAACTGACCCAGTGCATTGTGATTGGCCGAACACCACAAGCACTTGTCAGAAATGTTACGCCTCTTTCCATAAAACGTGAGCTTCATCTTTCAAAATAAATGTAAAGACAGTTAATAATGTCCTTAGTTTTACCATCAGTTCAAGCCTGAAAGGGGAACAGAGTCGCGTGACAGACACAGTGATGAAGCTTGTATGTGTTTGCAGTAAACAAGCCACAGACTGTTAAGACATCTGACTCCACTGTGTGACCATCTCTCTCTCTCACACGCACACACACACACACACACACACACACACACACACACACACACACACACACACACACACGCACACACACATACACAACACGCAAAACTTCACATTTGAACATTCAAAAGGATTAAATTCTTAATAACATTTAATACTTAAACTAATAACAAAACATACTTACAGTAGCTGATTCAGAAATGCCAGATTGTCGTAGCAAAGTCAGAAATACCTCCTCTCCTAGGTTCACGAAACGGTCATCCATAAAATGTGTTGCTGTTCTATTATAACTAATCTTAAAGAATCCTAAATGATCTACTTTCGTAAGGCCAAATAAAGTGATTTTTCTTTCGTCTAGATACACACAGCATCTCCCTGACATGGCTGCCTCAACACTAACTCTGGTTACTGAAACCACGCCTTCTTTCTTTGTGTGGACATTTGGGCGGCATTACGCAAATATTTACACATAGTGATGTAGACGTGTGGGGGTGTGTTAGAACGAGGGGTTTTAGCAGCACGTGGCAGAGTCTTAACATTGATAAAGAATATCTCTTTGGATTTGAGACTTTAGTCTTTGCAACAGTTCAGATCTTCTTCATTCACCAAGAGCTCGTAACACTCCAAAGAGAAAGAAAAATTTAAATCACATCATATGACCCCTTTAAATATTTTACAGTTTCAATAATATTATAATGAATATTTCAATAATAGTTACATAATTGTTTGTTACTTATTTGTTTTACCATTTATTGTTACATATTTATTAATAACATCTGTGGAAATGTTTTTTTCATTGATGCTTATTCAAAAATATTTTTTATTATAGTAATGAGATGCTAAAGAAAAGCACCATTGAGAATAATGGCAATAATAACATTCTGAGGATACATATTCTTACAACAATTGCTTGATGTTCTTCATTTAAAAGTTTTGGATAAAAGCATTTTAAGTAAATGTAAAAGTTAACTGTCATGAAATTAATGTCAAAGCTAAATGTTAAAGCTTCATTTTCTTAAATTCTTTAAAATGTAATTTCTTATTTCTTTTGATCTGAGGGTGAAATACAGCCATAGAGTTTTGATTCATCCCTTCCTGTAATGTTTTAAGGGTCAGTCATTAACACAATTCTGCTTTTGACATTACGAAATTCATTAATGGTTTCGTTTCTACAGTAAATGTGTCTTCGCTCGAGGAATCGGATATAAACAAATCCCACCATGCAAAAACATATACTCGAAGCTTGGTGAATTACACCTGTGGCTAATTTGTAGGTGCTTAAATACCTCTGGCTGAATTTAGAATTAGCTAGTCCTCCAAATAGCCCTGTCAAATGCAAAATGCCACTGGAACCAAACACAAATTTCTGTCTGCACGTCCAAGTAATTATGCACTCCCAACTCCCTAGTCTCAAACTCTGCATCCAGTATTCCTCACAAAGGACTTAAGGGCTGCAGCATGGGTGTGTGCTGCCCACATCTTCCTGAGTGTTTCAGGGCACCACCTACATTTGAACACAATAATGACCAGTGTCCTTCCCACCCCCTGTACACACGCCACGTTAATGAACTGTAATCACATCTCTGTGCCTCTGGTGGACCTGGCTGTGTGGGTGGGGCTTCTACCACTGGCAGAGTCTGATTGCCGCCCACCCTTCCATCCACTTTCTGCACAGCATGGCTAATGAGGAATGATCCAACCAATCGTTGTGCAACCTTAAATAGAGAAATGAAAATAGAAGGATTAATAGAGGGTCATGCGGTTCTGACATCTCTCCAACCTAGTTGTTTGGATCATTATGTGATGGGAGGTGGGAGATGTGATGGTTTTCGACACGCATTATTATGTACGAAAAATGCCATGTTACATGGGTCGCAATCCTCAAAACAGAACTGAATATGTAAAAGAGATGAAAAAGAAAGGTAATATTGCTTTTGAAAGAAATGAATACTTTTCTACAGCAAGGATGCATTCAATTCAAATTCAGTGACATTTATAATGTTATCAAGTAATTATATTTGAATAAATCTTTTTTTAATCGTCGAAGAATTTAGAAAAATAAATGCACAGCTGCTAAGCTAAAAAAAAGCATAATATAATATATGTATATTATATAACAAGTCTTCTGAAGCCATACAATAGTTATGTGCCAAAAGAAAAAAAGCATATATGACCAAAAGTATGGACTAAGAGCTTTTTTATTGTACCACATTCATGGTCACTTTAAACTGTCATTGTATGCAAAAGAGCTGCATGTACATTTTTCAAAGAATCTCCTTTTGTGCTCCATGTAACCATTAACAGTGTAGTACACATTAGAGCGACATGAGAGGATGAGAAAAAAAATTGTAACAGAATTTTCATTTTTGGGTGAACTTCAATTAAAATAAACAACATTTACCACAAAGAAGAGCATTAAAACATTCAAGCGTTCCCTCAAGTGAAAACACCTCCTCAGCATCTGCACTATTTACAATTCTGACAACAAAGCAAACAAGAGTTTTTAATGACCCGAGACAGCGAGCATCTCAGGAATATAATAACTTGCAATATGTTCAGCATAAAGCAATAGATGAAATCAAACAGTGTAACATATTTTCCAAAATGCCCTGTGTCCTAAGATGGAATCGTCATTTTTTTTTTCACGTTTGATGTTTACCAGACGGCAATTAAAAACAAGCTCTGCTGAGGATTGGTTCGCCCCACTCATCCGCCTACCTTCAGAAAGACTCAGCCTCGGCTGATTTTTCCAGCTCTCTGCTCATGTCAATCACCGTTCTTGCTCTCTGCAGCCTAGCAGCAGCCTACCACCCTACCCTCCTTTAGGAAACAGAATGGAAAAAAGCATAAGCAAGTGTAAGAAAACACACAAAGAAGAAACTGCCAATCTTCCAACTCGCAAAACAAAGATCACATCAGCACAAATGTGCTGCTATTATAAAAATGAAACTGTAGAACATGCGGCCTGCACATGAAGGATCACAACAACAAAGAAACAGAAAGATCAAGAAAAAAAAAAAAGTCACTAAGATTGAGGACTTTCATTGGACGGAGAGCCTTGTGAAACTTCAAAGTCCTCCAGCCATCCTGGGTGTAGGACGGGCTTAAGTGCACCAACATAAGGCCCAGCTCTGTGGGTGTCAGATTTTAGCCCACTAATCACAAGCTCAGAAGTCCTCTGTTTTGGAGAGGTGCTTGTCCATGGAATGCGCTCTTTGCCAAAACCTCTTTTTGAAGTAGACCACAGCTGTTATGATTGAAACTTGTGTCTCATTTTGAAACTTGTGTCTCATTCTTAATTGTGAGAATTAAGAAACAAATGCAAAATAAACTGGAAATTTAGAGCCTCAGTGTCTATTAATGCATATTTACAGTTAAAGGAATAGTTCACACAAAAATGAAAATTTGCTTGATGTAGATGAGTTTGCTTCTTCATTGGAACAGATTTGGAAAAAAAAAAATAGCATTACATCACCGTCAGAATGAAAGTTCAAACAGCTGATAAAAACAATAATCCAGAAGTAATCTACATAACTCCAGGCCATCAGTTAATATCTTATAAAGTAAAAAGCTGCATTTTTAACTTCAAACTGTTGCTTTTGAGAATAGTTCTCTATTCTCAATATTGCATTCTTTGGTGAAAAAGATATCTACCATTAGATAACCAAAGTTATCTAGTTATCTACAACCAGCAAAATAACTGCACAGACCAAGAGAAAACAATTCTAAACAAACATGTCGGTGGATTTTGATGCGAGAGGACAACAGGGGATGGACTTTTTCACTGGAGGAAGTGCTATTATGAATTTTGGACTATGCATTTAGGCCAAAAGTAATGGTTTAAAGTGAAAACACTTTAATGTTGGATTTGTTTCTTACAAACACGCAGCTTTTCATTTCACAAGACATTGATTGCTGGAGGGAATTGTGCGGTTTACTTGTGGATTATTGTGATGTTTTTATCAGCTGTTTGGACTCTCATTCTGATGGCACCCATTCACTGCAGAGGATCCACTGGTGAGCTAAATTTCTCCAAATCTGTTATATATATCTTGGATGGCCTGAGGGTGAGTTTTTTTTATATTTGGATGAACTATCCCATGCATATTAACAATTCATTTATAATTAATTTACTGTCTATTAATGCATTTTTACTATTAATGTGTGGTAAAAATGCTAACATTTAAAACCAGAAAAAAAAAAAAAAATATATATATATATATATATACACACTAATATATACATACACTCACACATTTTGCTTCTTATTTACCCTTATCTCATTGCATCATGCAATGGTCATGAAACCTGTGGAGTTATTTTGTTAAAAGGCTTTTAACTGACTGTGCGTCAAAGACGGGACTTTCTGTACCTTAACAAAAACCACAAAGCCTTCCTCAACCAACACTTTTTTTATTATACTTTCCCCTTGTGACAGTCAACTTAAAGATAAGCTTTGTCAGTGCTAAAAGTTATTGATGAGCACAAGCAGCAAAATCATTAAAATTTTGTCATTAAACAGGTTGACTGTGAAAAGAAATGCTCTCTTTCTGGGGCAACGAGGTTAAAAATCTTCCTAGAAATCAAGATGACATCATCTGCATTAGTCAGATGCTTGCTGACTCCATGCAAGCGTAAGTGACAGTGGGTCTCAGCCTGGCGTGGGTGTGCCTGTCAGGAAAAGTCGCTGTTGTCTCTGCATCCTAGAGAAATGAGAAAGCAGCCGCCTGCTGTGTCTACGCCCACCGCAAAAATCCCCCTTCCATTTCAAAGGGCGAAGACTGCACAGAAATGACATTTTCATCTGGTCTCCTCTTGATTTTGGTTTAACGTTTTTCTTCCCACAGCTTATCTTTGTGTTTGCTTCAAGACTGCATTTGCAAGACTAGACATTTTAAGATTGCTTAAAATTGCTGACAGACAATGGATTTTCCATGTTTTCTAAATGTTTCTATATAGTAACAATTAATTACGTTAGGCCATTACAAAATGTTTAAGATTTGAACAGACAATGCAATGTGCTCAACCTTCTGTTTGTGAACAGAATAGATGTAATATCATCTTATTAATATCAGAATAAGTTAGCTTATACTTCGCATTTTTTACACAAAACTTATAAACAACACAAATAAAATAAAATGAAACCCAAATATCAGATGGAAGAATGTTGAAAGGTTAACTGACTAATTACTAGGGCATAAATGAAGACTGATATGAAAAGAATTTAAACCTAAATAGTAAAATTTAAAAAGAACAAAAAGTACAGATTACAAAACTAAAAAACACGTAAAAATATTACTAAAATTTATGCTAAACCTAAAACAAAGACTATATATATATATTAAACATCTGAAGCCAACTGAAAATGCTAAAAACTACAACTGTACGTAAATCTAACTACAAAAAAACGTTGTTTACTTTCAAACTTTTAACTGCGGATTAAGACTGGACTAATCGATCATTAAACGACCAAATAGACTACATTAAGTCAACGTAAACTTTGAAATGGCTTTTAATGCGAGCTTTTTGTGTATCTAACGAGTTTTGTCAGTTCTTATTCTACATTATAAATTCTGCATGACAAATGAGTAAATTAAATATCGAGACGCTTCATGCAGTCTGAAACTGTTAGTCTGGTCTGGGTTACACGAAGCCCACCGAATTTGAAACCGAAAACATTAGCTTAGCTCAGTTTAGCTTAGCGGGCCAATCATTAACATGATGTCTGTCAAATCTATCAATCTAGCACAATAATCCACTAAAACATGGGGACGTTAGCTGCTGTGTTAACCGTTTTAACTCTTTTGTGTGCTTCATGGCAAAGTGCAGAGGGAAACAAAGGATATTCATACGCCGGTAAATGGTTTGAGTCGTATTCTAAACCAAAAGGATTTTGACTTAACAGACCACAACGTAAACAAACGTTATTAACACTACAAAACAGTCATGTTGTGTATAGATATTATGCTACATACCTTTATCTATGATTCTTTGAATGCGATAAAATCACCGAGTGCCGTTAAAGTACTGTTTATTCGACTCGTGAACTTTGTGAGCTGGATACAAATGCTAACTTGGTGAAGCATTTATAACTTATCCGTGGTGCTGTGTGGATAGGGACTTTGTTATTATTTGTTAAATCTATTTATAATATAATCTGTTTATATTTTGTATATTTAAGGAAAGACTGTTCTGTAAAAAAATAAATAGAAATAGTTCTATGAGAACAGTATTAAATAAGTAAAATAGAGACTGTAAGGAAATAAAACGTAGTATGTGGTTTAACTGTCTTTTTTATTTTAGAAAAAACGATAGGGATTACGGTTTCAGTATGTGAGATTTTTCAGAATCCCATTAACAATAACCAAATTTAACTGGCTTGTCTGCATGTGTTTGTAATCTTATCATGGTCCTAATCTGTCTGTCAAGTCTCATTCTTGGTTTTTTTGGCCCTGTAGTCCCTTATAATGTATATATTTTTTTCCTCATTGTGCAAAAATAATTTATGGATTATAAATAGAGGTCAACCGATTTTACCATCAATAACTAGATTGGACCGCACTGGTTGAAAACGGATTCAATCAGCAATTTTTAAAAAGGAAACTCCTAACGAAAATTGTGATTAACCTTTATTACTACAAAAAAACAAAAACACCACTGAACCATGAAAATGTACTGTACAATTGAAATATAAATAAATATTAATATATTAATTAGGCATATACCTGACTTCATGTTGGATTCTTATTGTAAAGTGTTACCATTTGACAAAACAGTCATGTTTAAAGATGGCCATCTTTAAAAATGTACACAAAGGCCATAGCATTGAAATTAGATACATATGTATACTGTATGTATACTCTCCCACTTTATTGGCTTCTGTTTTAGAACTCTTAATGATTATCTGATCAAAATAACAAATATGTATTAGAGTAACATTTTCCTTAATCCCAGTTTGGTGATGAGTATAAGTGATGCGTCCATTTATAAATGAGCTGCATTAATTGTGTGAGCAATACTTGATAGAAGCAACCACACATGAGTGTGTAGGGTTTTAAAAATGAGGGTGCTGCAGTTGTATTAGTATTGTGATTAAAATGAATTGAGCCTGCGAGCAGAAGCTCTTCTGTTTTCAGCTGTTCTGTTTTAAACATAGAAAAAAGAAATGAACAGTGGGGATTGTTGAATTAAAGCAGAGGAGTAACACTGATTCTTTCCTGATTTTGACAGATTGCACCTATGTGAAAGGAGACAGTACCCATGAGTATTATGGGAGTCGATGCTTCTGTTACAGCCCTGGTACAGTAATCAAATGGAAGGACATCTGGTCCACCTTCAAGGTATTATCACATGATCACACTTTAAAGTTATTTATTCTTAATGTTGTGTGTGTGTGTATTGTTTTTTAAACATTTATTTTATTTTATTGGACTAACATGAGGATGAGTTAACTCTCCCTTTAAATTTAATACTGACACGACATATGCTGTTTACAGGTAAATGTGTCAAGTGATGAGGACGTCTTTGTCATGTTTCCGATGGAAACCACAAAATGCCATCATCCGGATGATCTTCTCACTGTTACTAACTGCTTTGTTGAACACTACTGGCCATCCACTATCCGAAGGGAGAAGTCTTTGGACATTCCTCTGGTTGATGAAGATGTCTGCTTCATGACTAAATCGCCTAGAAGCAATACTGAGTATACACTACACGTCTCCAACAAAAGTGAGCCAGAATATCTCTCACACCTTATTCTTATGAAGAGTAGTTGGGCACTGAATCATGATTGTTTATGTACTTTTACAGGGTTAAATAGTATGTGCTTCCTGCTTTTTGTGTGTGGGCTGGTGCTGTTTGTCAGAGCGGGAAAAATATGCAGGTAAGTCGCAATTTAGCTCTAGTTTAGATGTTATCTAGAGATAATCTGTTTTAAGGGTTTTTTTGTTGTATTTTTTTAATAATTACCCCACCTTAAATTAGGATAAAGTAGTTTAATATAAAAATGACACTACATTTTAAGGAATAAGTGGGAGCAGAGTGGCATTTTTTTTTTTTTTTTTACTGGATCTAGGAGTAGATATTTTTGAAAGTCTGAGGGTTTTTGTACAGGTAGTTAATCTCCGATCTAAAGTGCTGCTACATTGCTGCAACACAAATTTGTAGGTAACAAGAACATAGAAACATTCAGGAGAGCAGGAAATTATTGTCAACACTGTCCTGTGATTTATCAGCTTGAAAATGGAAAAGTTACAGCATATTCTTTCTGTTTCTGAAGTGACTACAGAAGTTGCTAAGTAGCTACTACTTGTTATAGCACTTGTATATCTTTGCTCTTTTGTTGTTTTTGGTTGCTTCCGTTGTCCCCATTGTCGCTTTGGGTAAAAGCTTCTGCTAAATGACTAAATGTAAATGTAAACTACAACCTGCATGAGCAAATAGTGTGATTTTACAGACCTTGAAATGTCATGGAAATTTCTGCAATTAATGTGATATATTTTTTAAATATATGTCAAGCTCTAAAATATTATAAGAGGCAGAAATAACTTTTCTCTGATTGTAAAACCTTATCCTGTAATCATAAATCTGGAAACGCCATGTAATTTCATTGGCCATAAAGAGTGTGAAAAAAATTTTGTTCTTGAGATGCTTGGAATTATGGAATTTGTTTATTTTGTATTAATTATTGTAATAATTATATTTAAATTTTCTTACCTTTTTTAAGCTAAAACGTTTAAAGTAAGCAGCTTTGTCAGATGAAGTATATTCGCTCTCATGGAAGGCTTTAAACAACATCTTGAACAATAGGGGTGTTGCAGTCAATGCATAAAATCTAGCTGTTCACCAGTGCTCTGAAATCTCACCTGCAAAATTTGAAAATGTAAATATTGAAAGTAGTGTGCATTCCACACAAGGTTTGAGGACAAAAAGACATTGGTTCTTACATATGCTGTAACCAGGGAAGATTTTTAGTGAATAACAAAGCTAAATTTCAATTTGTTTCTAACACAAAAACAATTGCATGAATATAACTCACAAGTCATATGGACTTTTATGGGGCTTTTTTTGTCCTTTTTGGAGCTTGACAGCCAAGGTCACCATGAATAGTTTAATTCATTTGTGTTTGAAACTTAAAACTTATTATTCTAAACGACTCTTCATGTTTTCCAGGAGCTCACTGTTTTTCTACACCACTGGAGTGACTTTGGGAGTCATCGGCACATTTGTTTTCCTAATGCTTGTCCTCAGAAACCTTGTACCAACGGTGTGTAATGCTGCTGTCACAACCTTTATCATGATCATGATACACAGTATCACATGTTTCCTCACACTGATCAAACATGTTGGATGAGTAGTATGAGTTTAAGCCTGTCAATGCTGGTGGAGGTGGAGACTCACTCCTCAGCACAAACATCCTCACAAAGTAAAAGAAAAAGGGCTGTGCAATCATTTACAGATTGACTGGCAGCTCATAGTTTTAGGGTATGTCAGAAGGTTAAGCATATTCATTTAGGCTTTGCTTTTTCCCCCCAGCGAGGTCTGTTCTTGGTGTTGTTGGGCACTGCCTCTGGTGTGTCCTACATAGGGATCCAGAGGGTGATAAATGAATGGGATGACATCGGGACTGAGCACTGCATGGAATTACTGGGTAACTTGGCAACCCTTTTCTGTTACAACCCATCTTTCCCTGTTTTCCTTTGCAATCTCATCAGTCAATTACCTTTTGTACAGTTTTGCATTTCAGTCGAATGCCACGTGTTGTCTGTAAATTTGCTTGACGTGCTCTCTATACAATAGAATAATTACTGTACATGTCATTTAGACAGATTATTCTTCTACACTCTCTCTGCATGTTTCATCAACTGAAGCGCTCGCATTAGAACATGCCAGCATTGCATAGTAACAGTTTAGAGCAGATTGAGATTCACCTTTTGTATAGTATATCTTGGCTCCATTAGTGTTATTATATGAGGGCCAAGTATTTTGAATGCTGAAATGACTGCCTCTTGACTGCTCAATAGACTCTATTCTCTGCCAAATCAATTTCCCTCTTCAAGCACTCGCAGTATGTAAATGCATCAGTGTTTGAATGCGAGAACCACAGGCATATTAAGATTAAGGGAAAGAATCCGCGGTGCTGCTGGAACATTGATTTCTATGCCTAAAACAAAAAGGCTCTGGGAGGATTACAGCCCCAGTGAATGTCTATATATATATATATATACTTTTATTTCCTCTATATTTGTTCTTTTTTGTTTTCTCAGATCTACTGTTACATTAAAAGAATAATTCACTCATAAAGGTCAAAAGGTGATTTTTGATTTAATCAGTGTTTTCACAAAAATATTAAACAGCATTACTGTTTTCAACATTTATAATAAGAAATCAAGACACAAGAAAGCTTAGGAATCACTGTATATTGAGTAAACAATGACCCAGTAAATTAATACAACCATTATTTTCATTATTTATATTTCACCATTGTTTTTTTTTTATGTATACTAAAGTATTTAGCAATCCATTGCTCTGGCAGCAGCAGCCTGTAATGTTTCCATACTCGACAAATACACCACATCATATCCACTATTTAAATGGGTCTTATGACGTTGATAAAAAGAAAATTAATTGTGAAAATATTGGTGTAATGCAGTATGTTTATGTGGTTTTAAGGTAAAAAAAAAAAAAAAAACATTATTTTCCACATAATGTACATTATTGTTGCTCCTCTATGCCCCGCTTTTCTGAAACGCATTGACTTTAACAAAACTCATCATTCTGAAAAGCATGGTGTGTGCTGATTGGTGAACTATCCAGTCCATTGTGATTGGCTGAATGTCTCAAGTGTTTCATGGAAATGTTATACCCCTTAATATACTGTGATGCTGTCTCCCGGTGCGACGAGACAAAAACAATAAAACCTATTATAAACAAGGCATTTGTTGCATCCAGTGGGGACATAATTACTGATTTTAATGACTTAAAGTAAAACACGACTTGGTGGCGCTCAAGCACAAAACGGTCTTGCCAAGCACACTTGATAACTAACGACAAAGAGGAAGTAACTAGACTAAGAAGATGCATCGAGGCAAGATTAATGTAGAGCTGCTGTTCTCACTGCTGTCTGAACACAAAGGCCTTTATGACAAATGCGACAGCAACTACAAATCTCGATAAGAGGGAGTTGTTATGGAGAGGAATTGCAGATCTTAGGATTCGATGTGTACTGGTGTATTTCTTTTTTTAATTAAGCGCTGACATCTAATGTCAGGGAGTGAATTTGCACAGTCAATTGGCTCATCGGCAGCAAAAATCACTTGGTAATGAACACAAAAGACGCTTTGAAAAATGTAGGCGATAAGCATGCGCGATAATCGTCATGGTGTGCTTTTACACGCTGTGCTGGGTATCGTGCCGCATAAACAGAAAACCATGTCTGCATTTGTGATCGAAGAAATGACATACAACTAGCACTGATCTACACTGTTCAAAACTTGCGTTTGAATTATCAGTGGCAAATTCTTTAAATATGAAAACATACCTACAAGCTGCGAGTTAGAAGCCCCAGACTGTCCTTGCAAAGTTGGAATTGCCCCACTTTATGGAAACCGTTTTTATGCATTGTAGGATACTTTCCCAGGAAAGTCCTCCGTAAAATGCGCTGCACACATCTGAATATTTGGGTTGAACTGTTCTGAAACAGTGTGGTAAATACAACTTAACCACTGATTTCTAGTTGTGTCCTCGTTTCGAAGGCTAAACAAATCAGTGTTTACAAAGTCAAAGTTTCTTCTTTCTTTGAGTGAACATCTGGGCTGCGTTATGCAAATCTTCCCACACAGTGATGTAGACGTGGGGGCGTGTTTAAACGAGGCGTTTTAGGAGGGCATGGACGAGTCTTAACTTTTATAGAGAATATCTTTTTGGGTTTGAGACTTTAGTCTTTGCAACTTTAGAGATCTAATCTATGCACAAACAGCTTGTAACACTCCAAAGAGAAAGGAAAACTTGAACCCCTGTACATATGACCCCTGTACACTCACCCAATGCACATTTTAGCAAGTTAAATTTTGCCTTTAAGGAATAGTTCACCCAAAAATGTATATTTAACATGACATTTAGTTGTTTCAGTGTGTATCTATCGTGACTGTTGCACCCTGAGTGTTTTGTGTACATATTATTGCTATTGATTATGGGCTGTTTATAAATGACAGGCTCCTTCTGTTTGATACAAATTGGGCATGCTTTTATTTATTGTTACCTTGCTACATAAAGTCATATAGTGGATTATGTACATATGTATGTACACCAAACTTGACATTTAAAAATAATGTTGACATTTTCTCTTTTCTCTGCAGTTTATGTGCTCATATCTGGGTTATTTAGCTTTGCTATATGCTATAAACACGGCCCCATCACCAACAAACACACCCTCAACTTTATGACCTGTTGTATGCAAGCAGTGAGCGTGGTTTTGCTGTACTATGGGATCACATTCCCCCCTGCCTGCTACGTATTGATCATTGCACTGTTGTGCTGGAAGTTTCTGCCCTTGGCCTGGAGCCTACTGCACTTGGTCTGGAGACTTCTGCTGTGGATTTGCAGGTAAGGAAATCACCACAGTTTGTGTTTAGGGCAGTGCTTTATATTTCCCGACCCAATTCATTCAAAAGCTGATCATGGTTACTTACCAAAATGAAGCCAGGTGGTTGGAGGAAAGGGGTTAAAAAGTAAAGGGCAGGTGATGCTACTTTTTGTTCCACTGACTTTCATTCACACAAAAGCAAATGCAGGAGACACGGATGTGAATTTTGCTTTGTTCCAAAGTTTAAGTTTCATGAACTCTGCCCTGGGAATTCATTATCTCTTTAAGACATGTAATAAATAATAGATTGATAAGTCACGGCATTGGTGTGACCTCTTAGTCTAATTAAAAGAATGAACTTAAAAACTATAGGATTTCATGTTGACTAAGTCTAAGAAACTGAAAGTGAATCACATGATGAAATTGACCTTTGAACAGGTGAAATACGTAATCATAAAAATTAGCATGTATTAATTCTGACTTTATGCCTTCAGTGTCATTTACTCATTCCTGCGCTTATTCTGGAGGAAGAAACGACCCAAGGTCAGGCTACTGACTGAGGAGGAGTACAGAGAGCAGGGAGAGGTCCACACCAGAGCCTCCCTGGAAGAATTACGGAAGCAGTGTAACAAGCCTGGTTTTCCTGCATGGGACACTGTGTTGAGGCTCAGATCACCGCAAAAGTAATTACAGTTTGTATTCATCAAAATAAGCATGTTTAAATGGCACACTTGTACTGTATATACGTGCCATTTTATTGAATGATATTCTTCACCAGTTGCTTCTGCCTCTTTCAGGTTTGCAGAGTTTCTGCGCAATGGCAATCACGTCACTAAAGAGGAGCTTCAGAATCATGAGAATCAGTACAAAAACATGCTCTTTAACTGCAGCTCCAGTGACACCCAGTCGCACAGAGTAGAAGCAGAGGACAAGAGCGAAGATGAGCTGGATTTAAACAGTCCCCCAACCCCAAATAACGTCCCCAGTCCAGCTGTATATACTCCAGCTGTCTGCCCGTATCCCCCTGTCAACTACACCCCTCAGCCAGAACCCATGGATTCAGAAGACCAGGATTTCTTTTAAAATCATCCTTTTATCTGTAGGAGGACTGATTTTATGTTCATTTTAAACATACTTTTTTTAAACGCAAAACATTTTTATAAGAAATCATGACTCTAAGGAACATTTTAGTAGGTCCATAAGAATTGTAAAAATAATCTTTCTTTCTCGTTTGCGTTTAAATGATCTCTTTCAAACAGAGTGGGCTTTTTTTTTTTAGCAAAACATTGTATTCTCGTACCCAAATGATCAAAGCTGGGAATAACACTTAAAAAAAAAAAAACTGTTGTCCATACTCTGTTAACAGTGACTGTGCTGCTCTCAGGTATATCAGGATATCATTGCACTAGCTAATACATTTGCCTCAACTGTTCAAGACAATGAACAAACACATACAGTTCCACAGCCTTTATGTAATTTAAGGAAACAGTGCACTCTAGTGTTGGTTAAAGGAACAGTTCACATAATAATGCAAATTGTATCTAGTTTACTCATGCTCATCTTAATCTCAAACCTCTCCGTCTTCCTTGGAACACATAGAGGAAGTTTAGCTGGATCTCCAAATTACTCTCTGTCATATAGTTAAACTAAACGAGGACATATGGTTTTCAAAAGTTTCTGTTTCAAATCTTCTGACGTCATATGATAGTAATGTTCATATAAAAGCAGAACAGATTAATATTGAATAACAACTTAAGTTTAAATCTAAGTGGCTGTTCAAATAAAATTGTGCATATACGCAGAAGTATTGAAATGTACCTTTTCAATCACAATGTCACTAGAGATTTCCTATCATTTTGTGAGTTCCAAAAATTATAAAAAAGGACCATAAACTTAGTCCAATATGTTGCACTATATTCCAAGTGAATTATTACATTTTAAATTCTCAATTGTATTGTGTCATCATATGTAAACATATCTTTTATAAGCAGAAGTCACTCATACAGATGATTTCAGAACTCATATTGGGCAAAACAATACCTTCCGATGCTTCGTATTAGCTACTATACTCTTGGTTTTACAGATAACTATATATTTAACAGAACAGAGCATGGCTTTAACATTTTATTTAATACAGAATAGATGTTTTATATTTAAACTTGGTCACAAGAAATATGGAAGCATGAATAGCAAAATAACATTTTATACAGAGTGCAAAGCAACTATGCTTCTCTATAGCAATGGCAAGTCCCGTGATTATTATACCGAAGCACCTTAGCTGTTACATTATAAGAATTGATCACTCAGAAGTTTGCAGATTTACTCATAGGCACTGACCCTGTACAAAGACTTGCAAGCCCTTTGCAACTACTAATGCATGATATAAACTGTGGCAGTGCAAAGCAAATAGATTATATTGCCTCATCTAATGTAGAATACCTGTATGCCAACATAATATTTTTGGTCCAACATCAGCTGTCATCTTTTACACCCCATACCATGTCTCTAAATCATAAGGCTGTTTCCCAAAGCAGTTCAGTGGATTGTTGATTGTGGTTGTGCTGTTGGAGGCAGCTGTTTGGAATGTCCTGGCAATGGAGTTGAGTTTTCTACTGGTTCTTTTCTCCCTGTGGATGGAGGCGGTTCTTCCACAGGAGGGACAGGGTGTGTGTTCTGAGGAACGAATGCACTGGTAGTAGGTCCTTGTGAGAGATATTCTGCCGGACTTAATGTATCGGATTGTGATGATGAGGATTCATCAGCAGGTGGCGGCACTGAAGTTTGCTCATTTGTCTCCTACAAGAGGAGGACACATAAAGGTTAAACATTTGAAATAAATTACTAAGGTAAGGTACATTTTATTTGTTAAGACGTGTGCTAGAATGAATAATTAAAATTAAAATAAGACCATTTTAGGATCATGATGTTTTAAGCTGTGATATTTTCTTAAAAATGCACTAATTGTTAACTAGATTGTATTTTATTTTGAAATAACAAAAAAATCTTCTCTATAGGGTTAAGATAAAATTGAAATAATTCATTTTATTTTAATAAAAATAAAGGCAATATAAACAGTTATTACTATGACACATAAATACTTCACAATTTAAGTTTTACATTTTCTTAACTAAAATGTTAGACTTAATGGATTAAAAAGTCATAAATATAAAAAAAAAAAATTATAATTGGTCCTGAAAATATATATATATTTTTAACCACTCAATTATCATTATAATAATCCATCTAGATGCTTTTTATTTTTTATTGACTGAATTAAAGACTAAATTAAATTATACTGCAATACTTTCTCTATTTAAAAATAATAAAGGCAGTACAAACAATAATTACTATGATTCATTAATATTTTTTGCATTTTTTTAAATATATATTTTCTTAGGTGGTGAAATATGACCTGGACATCGTGAAATGTTTCGTGAGATGCATCAACCAAGCATTTATTTGACTTCAAATATAAACACTATGTGTACTTTACAATGACAGTACAATGATAGTAACTGTGCCAAATGCGGGGAAACAAACGGCAGCAAAAAAAGTAAAAAATGTCCTGACTTTAAACATTTGCTCAAAAAAAGATATTAAACTGGACACAAAGCAGCTGAATCACAGAAGCGTGTTTTAAGAAAGGACAAACAAAGATGACAACAAAAAAGCATTTATTTTGGCAAGAAGTAGGTTGTACAACAGTGTTAGCAAGACTTATGTAAATTATCCAAGAATACATGAAGAATGAAAGAGGAAATGCAATAACAGACTGTGACAGGACTGCATGCATTTTTGTGTAAAAAGTGCAAAGATTTTTCCTCACCTTTCCCCTGAGAAAATGACAGCGTGAATGCAAAGAGAAAGAGTTAATCATTCTGTAAAAATATATCAAATATAATTTGCCATCAGTATGATATGTTTTTCCATAGTGGTTTTCACAATAATTCCATTCCAAAAAGCCAAGATGATAAACGAATACAAGTATAAACAAGAACATTAGCAGGGAAAGGGAATTAAACAGCAAGAGTGAAACTTTCACCACCTCCTCATGTCCAAATCCCAAAGGGTGCTATCCTACCTGCAGAGCTTGACTTCCACCACAGGGGTTGCTCTTTGACAAAGCAACCATATCTCTGATCTGATAGAGGGCAAAAGCAATGGTGACCCACGGGGAAGCAGACACCACCCAGGCTGGCTTGTTGACATTTTCTTGCTCTTCCTGATGCCTGGTTTTCTTAGGAGGCGACTTTGATTCGAGATTTGGCTGAGATGCGGACTGGTCCTGGACTAAGTCAATAGTGGCGATAGGCACTGGGCTGGAGGGTACTGGGATGTTCTCGGCCAACATCGATCCCTCTGTAAAAGAGCACAGACGTAATCAAGAAGCTGTGGCAGGTTCTACTCCAGCAAAATGGTCATTTTGTTGTAAAACAGCAGGAACGTACTTTTATCCTCGTTCTGACCTAACAGCCACTGTATCAGAAAGAAGATGAGTAATGTAACCAGGGAGGCCATACCGAGGCCTCTGAAGGTTTCTGCAGCACCTAAACAGGAAATTTGCAAGGTGAAAAAGGAAACTTGAGAGGAAACCGAAAAGAACAATCGAAGTTTTCTGTATATATCCAGTAAGGCCCAAAAGTCTAGGGACATTTCTATAAAATTGTATACACACTACCGTTCAAAAGTTTGGGATCAGAATGATTTTTTATGTTTTTTTACAGGAGTTTCTTAAGCTCATCAAGGCTGTATTTATTTGATCAAAAATACAGGGGGAAATTTTATATAGTGAAATATTATTATGATGTAAAATAACATTTTATATTATAATATACAATAAAATCAAATTTATTCCTGTGATGCAAAGCTGAATTTTCAGCATCATTACTCCAGTCTTTAGTGTCACATGATCCTTCAGAAATCATTTTAATATTATTAGAATTATCAATGTTAGCAACAGTTGTGCTGCCAAATATTTTTGGGGGAAACTGCAATACTTTTTTCAGGATTCTTTGATGAATTAAAAGTTAAAAAGAACAGCATTTATTTAAAATATAAATCTTTTCTTACAATATAAATCTTTGCTATCACTTCTTAACAATTTAACACATCCTGGCTGAATAAAGGTATGAATTTCTTTCAAAAAAAAAAAGAGAAAGAATTAAAATTTCTTTTTAACTTTTTATTCATCCAATAATTCTGAAAAAAGTATCACAGGTTCCAAAAAATATTAAGCAGCACAACAATTTCCATCAGTGATAATAAATCAGCATATTAGAATGATTTCTGAAGGATCATGTGACACTGAAGACTGGAGTATTGATGCTGAAAATTCAGCTTTGCATCACATAATAAATAACTAAATAAAATATATTCAAACACAAAACAATTATTTGAAATTGTAATAATATTTTAGTTTTATTTTTACTCTATTTTTGATCAAATAAGATTTAATGATTTATTAGTATTTAAGTTATAAAAAGTCAATGTTTAATTCTCCTTTACTACAAGGGTCTGACACTTTTCAACGGTCTAAATATATAACAGCTTAAAAGCACGTATGAGGCACATGTATGGGAAGTCTGTGGTGTCTCATGGTCTTGTTGATATCATACCGAAGAAGTTAACAAAAACTCCTCCCAGCATGGCTCCACATCCTCTCCCCAGCCCCAGGTGCAGCCCCTGCAGGATCCCCTGAGCTGACGTGCGCAGAGCTGGAGGAACAGCAGCACTCAAATACGAGATGCATGCCGCCCACACGGATGCATGTGTCAAACCTGCATGACACATTAACATAAGCAAACACTTGTGCATCTGCTCATGAGTTCTTTTAAAATAAATGACCACAACAATAAGACACCATTTAGTTGGTATACAAATATGCATATGTTGAAAACTAAAATGTTAAAAAGCAACTCTATAAAAGTATTACGCAATATGCTTTAATTCTGTTACAAGTGATCATTAAAAGAAACAAAATGAAAAAAAAAAGATATATATATTTTCATGTCTCTAATGTTTCTTTAGAACTTGCGTATATAAATGAGCAGACTTAAACTGATAGCAAGCTAACAATATTGTATATAATATCATATTACTATTACGCTTCATGTGCGATGGGAACAGGGTCATCCTGTACAATGTCAATAGTCAACACAGTCCCAAGATAATAGTGGCTGAAGCAGCTAAACAGGCTTTTAAACTTGGTTTAGAAAATTTCAAAGGTCTTGGCATTTTAATAAAAGAGTTTACTCCTCTAACAACCGATGTTGAACAGCATAACGTACCATCTAGCCAGTGACAGTAACATTTCTTTCAGTTTTGAAACAAACGGCACTGCCCTAAACCTGTGTATTTCTAAACTGTAACTGTGTGATTGCAACAGCATGTCTGATGTGAAATAAGGTGGCAGATATAGTGCAAAAACAGCTGATTCATGTCCTTGGATGATCTCAAACATCAGCTGTGGTCACTCAAGAGCACAGCCTACTAATCACAACTCCACTTTCTGTTAGATAAGGCCAGTCGGGTGACACAAAAACACTGTTTTTCTCACCTTGAAGCACCTCCATGGGTAAAACTATCCATGCATTCTCCAGGTAGGAGATGTACAGATAGCGTGCAGTGTTGCAGGCCAGTCCGATATAAAGGACTCTAAAGAAAGAAAACACAATCATGTGTATGTCATATTTCATTCATACGTATGAAACAATGCTTTTCTGTACAATGAAAATATCACGATGGGTGTAGCTAAACCAGTTTGGTTTATAAGGCCTAGTAAAGGCTGGGTGTTGCTGCTGGCGACGTCAGTCTCTATTCTGAAGGCCGAATTAATGATCTCACCAGTGCTAATCTACAAACACAGAATCTCTGACAGGACAAAAATACTTTAATGTCATTAATACCAGATTAATTTGAATGTTGTTTCATGGAAAACCAATCCTATTAAATTGAAGCATATCATTTCTTTGCTATTAGCATCACTGAGGATAAATTATAGTCATAAATGATATTATGATTATAATTTCTAAATACATGATATTGTGAACAATTCATTCATACGATTCATTCATATTCATCTTTTTAACTAGTAATTTTTTATTAAAACAACATAACCCAATCTTCCGGTTAAACAACAGGAGACATATGTCTTGACTTCTCCAAACATTCAGTTTGCTTAAACACCGCACCTTTTTTATGATCGCCTGCAAGCTCGCATTGATATAAGCAACATTCAGTGAATAAAGAAGTCCCTGTCCTAAATGTTTTTCTTTTCTGATAATTCTTTTAACTGGGATGTACGTCAAATTACAGAAGAAAAGACTATAGCTACTTCATCGCAACTTTAAATAGAATAAAGATTGTTTCCAAACAGGTTTCCTAACCACTCTCCCCATCTGCCATTGGTTGAACAAATACATAGCCCCACCCCAAACTCACACCATTGGTTGAGTCAGTGTTGCTGTTGTCCGGGAAGCTCGACAGACCAATGTTTTGCACAACGTTTACACTTTTTGAGGGAATCAACCTTGAAATGGCTTACTTGAGCAGAATTTATCACCAATTTAAATTATATACGCTATAACATTTTTTAAACCAACAAATTGTTTTATAATTAAAGTGATTTAAACAAATTAAAAGTTGTTTAACTGGGATGTACATAACACAGAAGAAAAGATCTATCACTATTTACGCTTCATCACGACTTAAAATAATGATTGTTTCTTAAATACTCTCCCTGTCCTCCATTGCTTAAACAAATACATAGTCCCGCCCCAATCTCACGCCATTGGTGGAGTCAGTGTAGCTGTCAGGCTGGTCAGATTCCAATGATTTGCTCCACAGTGTTTAAATGTTTTAGAGAAATCAACCTAATAACAGCTCATTTATAGTTGTGTGCACCAAAAAAACTACACAAAAACCTTTAAACAGGAGCTTTACAACTCATCTCTTCATACAGCTACATGAACAAAAGCAGCTCTGGGAGATAGATAGCCATGCAAATGTTGACTCTACAAACTACAGAGAACATTTCATGGTACACTATAAAAAATAAAGTTGACTCTGCCACACCCTCTGCCTTTAGAAAGCTTTAGAATTGATCAACAAAAGAAGCAAGCTCAGTGGATCAATGCTGACAATGTGTGATCGGGCTAATGGCAGGATAAAGTTACAGGCCTCTCTGCAGTCATCACTGAAAACAGGCCACATAACAAAGGCTATAGAGACTAAACTGAAGGTATCAATATCAATAACATTTTTGTTTCCATAAGATTTTTTTAAATGTAGAACACAGGAATGTATTATTAATGTATACTGACTAAAATACAAATGTAGCAAATTGTTGTAGGAATATTATTTAATATAATATATAAAAAGTTAATGTACACTATATATTAATATAAAAATCCCATCTGTGAGATATAGTCACATTGTGAAATATAGAGTTACAATTCTGGGATATAAAATCACATTGAGAAATAAAGTTAAATTGTGAGAAATTACAATTTTGGTATATACTCACATTATGAAATCTAATGAAACAATCTTGAGATATAAAATCACATTGTGTGATATAGTCTCTTTGTGAGCAGCAGCAGTTCTGCAAGTTTCACCACCTCATGTCCATTAGCTTTTTATTTATTTAGTTGTTCTTTTTTTAACAACAATCAAGTTGCTCAGTATGGTAAGCCAGAAATCATCTTATATGTTGCATGGAACTGCAGTTCTGTTACGCAGCATAATTACTATACCTGCAGATGCAGATTGTTGCTAACTAATCAGCTTTTCACAAAACAGCATCTGTCGACAAAAAAAACATCTCCATAAGCTAGAATGTGCCAGAAAGTGCCAGTACTCTGGGAAATACCGCACACTTGAGAACAAAAGGAGATTGAGGATGTGAGCAGAAGTGTCTGTTTACCAGCACCCATATTCACATGGTAAACATCCTGGAAAAGGGTGGCCTGCATCTTGGTTGTAGATAGTGTGCCCAGGCTAGGCAGTGCCCATTTACAGCTTAACCAAAGGCAACAATACTTACTGAGACACCTTAAACAACCTTTGAACTTTCCCTGTGAGCCTAATGTACACCACTATGCCACAAATCTGGCAGATGTGCTTGGTCGTGTTCTCATAAAATATTGAGCAACCAGGATATGGTTACTATTGCATGAAGGCGTTGTTTGGGCACACTAAAATACATGAACTAGTAACTAAAATAAAGTAGTTGGCTCCTCCCATACAAAGATTTGCTCAACACTGACCCCTGAGCATACATTATAAATGAGTGTTTAGCTTTTGTGAACATCAGAAGACACCTGTCTATGACAAACCAAATGTGTAGAAGAGACAATTTAATATAATTTTGTCAGTAAATCTAGCTCTGAATGTAATGACAACATAAGGAACAATTTGCCTTTCTAATTATATCCGTTCATTTTAAACTAAACTTAAAAATCTGAACATAATAGCTCATTTAAAGTATTAGTAAATACTATAAATATAAATAAACTACATTTATTTACATTAATATTATTTATATAAATTATAAACACTAAATTGTAAAATAATATGTGAACCTGTACCTCAAAACCAGTGTCAATTTTTCGAAATTGAGATTTATACAACATCTGAAAGCTGAATAAATGAACTTTCCATATATGTATGGTTTGTTATGGTTTGCATGGATAGAACAATATTGGACTGTGATACAACTATTTGAAAATTTGGAATCTGAGGGTGCAAAAATATCTAAATACTGAAAAAAAATCAACTCAAAAGTTGTCTAAATGAAGTCCTTAGCAATGCATATAACTTATCAAAAATATATTTATGGTAGGAAATTTACAAAATATCTTCATGTAACATGATCTTTACTTAATATCCTAATGATTTTTGGCATTAAAAAAATAATCTATCATTTTGACCTATACAGTGTTTTTTTGGAATTTGCTAGAAATATACCCAAGGAACTTAAGTTGCTGGAGGTCGCAGAGTCTACATAGGCCTTCTTACGGTCCAGTCACACAGGAAATATTATTGCATTTAAGAATAGCTTAAAAACATGGGGCTAAAGGTGGCAAGACACGATGCACCAGTTAAATGCATCCATCTAGTTTAACAATTAACAGCAGAGTGGAACACAAAAGCACTTTCTCACTTTCTGTGTGAACTGGCTCTTACCTGACCTTACTATCCAACTCTTATCAAAAATGGTCTGCACTTAGTTGCCACTGCTTTTTGCATAAAAGTTGAAGTGTGCTCATTTGTATACGTAATTGCTCAACATTCTACTCTCACTGCAACTGAATGACTCATGATTGAGACAAACTGCTGTCAGTGTGAACATCCCAAATAACAGGAGAAGCCTTAGCCAACCACTTGCATTGGAAAGTGGACTGAACAAATGTACAAGCGGTAAGTGGTTATCCTATTTGGTCTAGCATCTGCATACCTGCCATTAAAACAAATAAAAAATAATTTCCAAATTAATGTTTCATAATCCAAGCCCACTTTCCATATGTAAAAGTAGTAGATAATCTTACAATACAAGTGCAGTTAAATAAAAATGATGCAATATATTTTACATAATTAGGTTCCCACCTGATGTGTCCAACAAGCTCAATGAGTTTGTGGCTGATGAAATAAGCGGCCAGCTCAGACACGTGACTGAGCACCGAGCAGATGCCAAAGAGAGTGGGGGTGCCCTTCAGGTCCTCCAGATGCCAGTAGAGGAAGGTGAACACGAAACCGTAACCAAACCCCATGAACCAGGCCACAAAGAGAACCGTACCATAGCGGACGCCACAAATGATCCGGAAGAGATCTCTGAAGGGAAAATGTTGTGGGGTGCTTTCTGAGCACACGGGTGCATCATCTGAACTGGACTCTGGAGACGAGACCTCCTGAACCACTTGAGTTATTTCCACATCCTCCTTCTTGTCCTCTTCTTCGTCTGACCGATAAACCCTGTTGTCAAAGTGGAACTGCGTTGCCACAATAAGTGCTGCGGTCATCAGGACTCCAAATGCTATGAATGCAATTTGGTAGTTCTTGTAGTCGGGCTGGACACAACCCGAACCCTGAATGAAGACTGTGATGTGCGTGTGGTCGATCCAAATGCCCACTGACAGCATAGAGACACCCCATCCCAGAGATCCCCACATTCTCTGGAGTCCATAACGATCTCGGTGTTGGCCCAAGTACTGAAGAGTGACAGTGTCCACAATGGTCACAGCTGGGGCGCTGAAGAACTCACCAATAATAATGACCAAGAGGATCAAGAGAAATATAGTATCTACTTGTTTCTTATTAAAGACTATGATATTCTCTTTGAGTTTGGCAGTGGTAGCTTTTGTTTCAGTTGTCGAGGTAGATTTTGACGTAGGTGTCGAGGTACGAGGCGACACTGTTGTCGAGTTAGATGGCATAGAAACGCCGACAGGATTCTCAGTGGAGTTTCCAGAGGGATCGACTGAGGTATTTACATTTGCACTTCGTATGTATCTAGAGTGAGGTCTATATGCTTCTAATATTGGCTGAGAAATGGGAGGAGCAGAGTATATATTCTCAATCAGGTATCTTCGTTGTCTGGTATGGTTACCAGTTTGTGTATAGTTTGTAAAATTGTTTGGTGTCTCAACAGCAGGGTCCTTACTGACACAGGTCATAGCAGCTGGCTTGACAAAGCCAATACCGCAGTTAAAGACCACCCAGCAGAGTACAGAAAACAGTAACACTGCCTTTCCTTTCTTGAAGCGGTCCGCCACTACTCCCCAGAAAGGCGCACTGCAGAACTCGATAAAATAACGGATCCCAACTAGCAGGCCACTTTGGCTGGGTGTCATTCCCAGCTGCTTGTAGTACACAGCAAGCAGGGGGTGTAAAGAGCCATAGGCGGAGTAAAAGAAGAAGTAGAAGACCTTGGAAATCAAGAGATGGTTGTCTATTCGCACACAGCACCTCTCCATGCAGTCCATACTCTGAGAGGGCTGGGAAGGGAGTGTGTCGTTGGGGGCAGACAGTGCTGTTTGACTGGACGGTGTAGTGTTTGCCACCTGCCCCAGGGACAGAGTGTTAAATGGTTCTGACAGAACATATTTCCTCTTCTGGTCCTCCTCGTCATCCGTAAGGATGGCCACCCGATCACTCGCCATTTCTGTGAGACAGACATAAACATCTTTTAAGGACATGGTGGATAACGGCTTCACATTGTAGAATTAACTTGCAATTCTTAAATGTTGGGGCACAACCATTTGGTCAGAATCTGGCTGATTAACATTAGCAGGGCCATTTAGGTGGACAATCCAATAGCATTACCCTGAAGGACCAAAAATAATTTTATGGACCCCCCCCCCCCCACACACCCTTGTTTGCAGCCTCTCACAACACAGTTCATGGTCATGAAGAGCTTGAGAGATTCTTGCTTTACCATCAGCCAATCAGTATTGTCATGATGTTTTTTTTGCTTTATTTGTCTGGTGATTGGCTCAAAAAACAACAACAACAACAACAACAAAACCCTATGCAAAGTGTCCATTTATTTTATAGATTTATAACCACATACTTATGGTCTCATGTTCATAATACAGTGTTCATTTAGAATATTGGCAACATTATCTAAAAAAAAAAAAAAAAAAACAAAAAAAAAAACGGAGGAAACATAAACTTCCAATATCATTCTGTGATGATATCAAAGGTTGTACAGAAGATCACACTACTGTTGTTATGCATTACAAAAATGTTATTTTTTTTGTATTTACCCATACTAATAATTTGTATATTGTTGTCTATACTATTCATAGGAAGATTAATGCAATTTAATATTTAGCACACTATTGCTTACCTTTGTGCATTAAACCATTTTGATAGCACCTTGATGTCCAGTGAAGCAAAACAGTTCACTGTGTGCTACTTTTATTTCAAATACCACTTAGACTTTATATATATATATATATATATATATATATATATATATATATACTGTACATATATACATATATATATAAATATATATACTGTGTATATATATATATATAAATATACATATATATACTGTATATATATACATGTGTATATCTATATATATATATATATATATATATATATAGCCTCTTTTTTTTACCTGAATGTAAATCTAAGTTATATGACTGCCCTTAATTAACGATATTAAATAATTAGTATGATTGCACATCAAGTGAATATAATGTTGAACATCAGGTAGTATTAGTAAAAACCACATTCTTAGGAATGCAATTGAGAGATGAAGATCATTGTGCTGTGGAAGGAATATTAAGTACAGTCAACATTTAAAAACAGTAACATCATGTATCATAATACACTTGGGTGTAGTCCCTTGTCTGAAACTGATTGACACACACATCCTGCCACGACCTGTATTAACATTGCACATTGCGCTAACACAATGCCTAAATGTATTTAAAAACACAACTGATCATGCATTATTTTTCCTTCAGTGTTTCAGTGGCTCAATACAAAGCTCACTTACCCGGGTGTTGTGTGGAAGTTTATGTTATTTCAACGTCTGGCGTTGAAGGAGGACGATCCCTTCAACAGACTGCTCTCTCCTTCCAACCATCATTTTTATCACCATCCTGGATTTTTGCTTACTTTCTATGAATAGTCCTCAAAAAGCGAGGAATTCCGGTAGCGCATAGGAGCAGATTTATTCTACGGCCGTTTTCATCCGACCTGACGTCAGTCTCTCACTACCTGCGATGAGCACAGCGTCAATGTGGTCGTGGGACTGCCTTATTGCCATTGATGTCATTGGCAACTGTGACACCCAGTTTCGTTCTTCTGTTCTTGAAATGTTTTTGAGGTTTTCCCGTTAAGTGTTTGCTTGAGAGACGATGCCATATCTAAGATCAGTCAGATGTTTATTATTTTAGGATTTTTTAAATAATTAAAATAGGCTCTATTATAGCCTAGTTTAAAATAGTTTATATTAACTTATATGTGGGGTAAAATACTTCAATGTTTGAAAAAAAAAAAATTTAATTATATTTATATATATTCATAGGCTATACATTTTCTGATTAGAAATGATAGCTAGCCCATTTTTGACCAGCGAACTGATCCAACTCTAGTGATGAAACAGCGACATCTGCCTGCGCTCACTAAAGTTTAAATAATAATAATAATTAAAAAAAAACTTTACGAAAAGCAACCAAATTTTTCAGCAGTTATTTTAATATATAGTATATAAATATTAATCTAATCTGTATTTTCTGCCACAAAACTATGTGTCAGTAGGCTAACTGACAGCATCAAACTAAGTACATTTACAACAAATACAACTATAGAGAAATAACACCAATAATTTATATAACCAAAACAGCAGCTTTAAATATAAGAAGAGATAAGCGAGCCGTTCTAGGTCTAAAATCGGTGAGTCATTTTTTATCTGTTCATTTTCATGAACCGCACAAAATTGATTCACTGGAATTATTAGTACTACATCCCAACGCTACATGACAGCGAGAACCGAGTATGAGGAACCGATTCACTGAGATGAATCAGAATTTCCAAAGTTACATGTGAAAGCGAAGACCGAGACGAATCGATTCACCAGAATGTACATATGAATCGAAGTCAAATACCTTGCATCCTAAACAAACTATTTTGGCACAAATTCATCTATAACTAGTTAGAAGCTAACAAAGTTAGACTGACGCCAAGATGGAGAGCAAATGTGTAATTTCTTCATCCTTGAAAACATTTAACAAGGTAAAAGAAAATCTTACTACATTAAATATGAGTTCAGTTGCAACGAGGAGAATGTATGTATGTAACCGAATGATACTTAAAAATTGAACCTTTTTACCTTTTACCTACTTTTAGATTAAAAATAACTAATATTTTTTTATTTATTTAACTAATAACCGTTTAATTAACTAATATACATAATTGGCAAAAAAATAAATAAAATAAAAATAAAAATAGCTGTTTACTGCATGTATCCAAGTGGTATTTATAATGCTTATTGAAGAATCTGTGAATGGCTTGAATAAGCTCTGGTTTAGATGTACACACACACACACACACACACACACACACAGAGAGAGAGAGAGAGAGAGAGAGAGAGAGAGAGAGAGAGAGAGAGAGAGAGAGAGAGAGAGAGAGAGAGACTGGCACATATGCTATGGTTACAGTATTGTCTGTGTCTGTATGAGACAAGATGGCTAATGCAACCAAAAATAATCTGTCAACATTTCTTTATTTATTATGCAGAAAAAAATAAAGTCATAAAGCTTTCGAACAAAAAAAGAGTTTTTCCACAAAAAAATAATAAGTTAGCTCATATTAAGTTATTGTTGGTCTTGTTTTGGGAATCAATGTAACGAAATGTAATGTCTAAATGTTGATTTATCGAGAAATGTGATCACACGTGGGCAGTTTCTATCCTCAATGACATCACTGAGGAAACACCCTAATTACGAAGATGTCGTTTAAACCAGAAGGGGGCGATGTTTTACACGCGCATCAGACACTCCACTCATCACAGCGCTCTGCTTCCAGCTTCAGGTGAGACTCGACCACACACACGTAAGTGTAACTCTTCAATTAATTGTTGTCCATCAACGGTATCATCCTTGTCACCAGTGTCACCATCCCTGCCATTCATTCATGCCTTTTCCGAATCATATTAGCCCCTAAAACAGAGTCCAGCTAAAACATCTGTTATCTCTCCTATTGTGTTAGAATAGTAAAGTGTTGTATCTGCCTCCCTGTCCCTCCCACTCACTCAGAGACCTGTAAACCATCCACACATTAGCTCTCAACTCAGCAGTCCAGAGAGCAATGCTGTTTCTATGACAACTGGGTCCTGCAGGACAAACTGCAAAGAGGACTTTCTTTTCAAAGGGGGTTTCAAAAAGAGAGCACATGCTTAGCATGAAATTCAGCCCTCTGAAATCCTTTAAGTTGTTTGTGATCTCATTTTAAAGTAGGGAAAATGAACATCACTCATCTGTTGAATGTACAAGAGGGTTGGCGGTTTGTGAACACTCTTAAACGTTCACAAAGCGGTGGAAATTGTCATATTATGCATTTTATACAAATCTGTATATATAGCCCCGGATCTTTTGTATCAGATTGTATCATTGGACACAATATTACTTTACTGAGGTATGAACTTGATGTTTACTGAACACATTTAATTAATTAGTGATAGACTAATATATAATCCAGGCTGATTAATCACTCAGTATTTCACCTTTTTGAATTAATGGCATAAGCATCTAACAGCTGCTGAATGAACAGAATTCAAATTTTCATAATATTTTGAAAGTGATTTTGTAGTGAATTTTGAGTAGTGAAATTAGATTAAATATATGTATATTATTATTCTTTTTTAATTATAAATTAACTAATTATTTAAACTCGGAATAATGCTGATAATTTATAAATGTATAATATGTATAAAAACACTAGCAGTTGTTTTATTTACTGTTATAAAATAGTAATCTATACATTTCTTGTTTGCTATATATATATATATATATGTGTGTGTGTGTGTGTATATATATATATATATATATATATATATATATATATATATATATATATATATATATATATATATATTTATATATATGAAATAAAATAACATAAAAATAAAATTCTTAATCAATATTGTATTTTGTCTTCATTATCTAGAACCATAAAATAGCTTGCACGTATACATAGTGTCCAGCAGGCAGTCTATATTATATAGAATCTGTTTTCATCGCTGATGAGATATATCAATAGGTTTTGTTCTGAGGGTTGAGTGCTTAATCATGTTATTTTCTAAGGAAAAAATACCACTGCCAAGTCTGAAATTGATGCTGGAATCGATTCTCACTCAGCAGCTATCATTGACACATGAATCAGAGCTTTATTCTGAATCCCTCCCTCATTATGTCCTCATGTCACACTTTCTGGAGCTTGCGATTGGCCTTGAATGTCAGGGGAGAAGATGAGGGGCTGGGCCAAAGCATCCGGCTGCCCAAAAAAATTTGACCTATCAGGGTACAGCTGTTCTTTGATGACTAAGAGGGACTTGTCTGCCACCTCCCCGGGGGACATTCGAGTGGAGGGAGGGGGCTATCATGAGTGAGACAGCTTAACTTGGAGGGCAAGGGGACGTAAGTCTGGGCACCTAGTTGGAGACCAGTTGGAAATCCTGCAAATGAGTAATTTCTTAAAGGATCCAGCGGTCATTTTTTCCCCCTTAGATCCTGAAGAACTGGGGGACCTGAATCTGAGGGTGAAAAGCTGAGGCCAAATCTTCCGAAAGGCAACAAGGGTAGCTGCTAATGCAATATGATCCTCTGGGACTCGCTCTAAAAATACCATCCAGCCAGGAGTACATGCGCAAGCTACATACACCTAATTGGAGAAAGATTAAACATTTTGTTTTCAGCTTCTCTAATTGGACATCTCAAGGATGTTAGAAACGTATTCCAATACATTTATGATGCAGAAAACCTTTTTTGTGACATTTCTATGTGCCTGAAGGCCTTTGGGGAAGTCTTCTGTTAATGCAGGTAGAGATTTCCTCTTTTTTTTAAGAAATCATTTGATAAGTAAATATTGCATTTAATTGGTGTAGATAACTTAAATCTGGAGTGGAGTCTTACATTTGATAATATTTATTCGGAATATGTTTTCCATATCAAAACTCCAAATTATAAAAGGCTGTTTTATTTTTGGACAATTTATTGTGCATTAGAGATACTTATTAATGTAAGTTTAATTGAAGCTTCAGTCAGTTTAGTAACGTGTAGCAGTCCATAAAGAAGCTCTCCACTGGATCATGAGGAAAGCTGAGGTCCAGATGACCTTGAAGAAGGGGGCTGATGAAGAAGCAGGAGGAATGGCACCTCCCAGCCCCAGGATACCATCGAAACGGGCAAAAGTTAGTTCTGATCATGTCGTACCAGACCCTGCTGCTCCTGTGTACCCAACCCCAACTCCTCCAGTGTTCATCCGGAAGATGAGGAACGCTGCAGTAGGCACTGGCTGTGATATCCGTCTGAAAGTGGCCGTGGCTGGAGACCCACAACCTACCCTCTACTGGTACCACAATGATGACCTGCTCAACATGGATAACCAGGAATACGGAGGCCTGTGGATCAGGGATTGCAAACCTAGTGATGCTGGCCTCTATACCTGCATCGCCAACAACAATCTTGGAGAGGCCAGAAGCAGTGCTGTCCTAGCCGTTTTGGATTTGGGTGAAGGTAACTACGAATGTAGTTTTAAATGTAAATGTAACATTAATGTTTCATTTTTAGAAATCCGTGGCTTTTTTATACTATCTTGTAAAAAATGAGTGGAGCATAAGATACCAACATAAGAACATTGTGCCCTATTATCAAGGTTATGTGGCTATTAATCGAATTAGACTTCAGAGAAAAAAGGTGGAAGGCAGACATTCTCGTGTACGGAGCCCCGCACATGACATGCAAGAAAAAATAAATAAATTGTGCGCACGATTTACTAATTAGTTCCCTCAATTTACTATTGCGTTCGCTCGATCGAGGTAACGAATTAGTAAATCGTGCGCACAATTTATAAAACGATTGAACGCAATAGTAATTCGAGGGAAAGCTATAGTAATCCTGTGCACGTTTTAGTACATTGAGGGAATGAATTAGTAAATTATGCACACAATTTAGCCTTATATTTTTCCTGCCTGTCATGTGCAGGGCTCCGTTCTCGTGCACCAAAATGTGATATGTGATAATTTGCTAAAGGAGTAACACATCCCTCTGATGTGTCCCAAAAAATGGTGGCTAGTCCAGACAATAATGTAAAGTAGCCGCCCCTCCTTCTTTAGTCACTTTGATAGTTTGGGGTTTCATTGTGGCAGTTTCCTCAAGGACCTGTTTGGTGGCCGAGGGTGGAATGATGGGGGCAGCTGAGGGGCTGAAACAAGCTGCTCACCCATCCCAAAGTAGAGCTGTGAAATTAGCGCCACCCACCCCCCAAATCATGGTGCTTCATCTTCTCCTCTGAAGGTTTTGAATTAGCACTTTGCATTCTTCCCGAACTTAGAATGAAGAAATTTCATGTGCTCTTTGCAATTATCTTTTGGGCAGAAATGTGGTGGAGATTGTTTGCTTTTACAGTCTAAGATGTCTCTTGGTAGTAATGTATAAAAACCCTCTGAGAAACACTATATCTTTACGAGGAGTGTGTGAACAATAGGACTGGGCAATACAGCTATAAAAAGTGATTGCTATATTTTCAACCTTGCTACAGTATTTACTATTTTGATGTTTGTGTTTTTGGTTTAAAATGAAAAGCTTGATGTACATCCATGTGATTTTTGGATTTCAGAGACAATTTTTTTAATTAGAGACAATATTATAACACTGGCCAAGAATATTAAGACTGATGTTGTTAATGTAATATTGTCTGCAATTTAAACTTCATTAATACAGTTGGCATATAAATTGGTACGTTTTATTTATATACAAACATCTGTCAAGGAGGGATTGTGAAGAAAACTTGCAAAAGGCACAACAATTCGAATATGCGTAATTATGCTTATTTGTATCTAACCAACAAAATCATCACATATATATCTTGAATTTTCAGTAAATCACTTAACCCTAGTGAATTGTATCTTCGTACTTCAGTTGTAATTTGGTCAGAAAGGAATGTGTGATAAATGATTTTAAGAAGTAATCAGAAGTAATTCATTGGTTTTGGATCAGTGCTGTGATGAGATGTGTTCAGATGGATCGTCTTTGTCTCCGTGTTGTCCTTCACAGTCACAGAGCTGAACTGGACATGTCAGAGCACATCATTCTGACTGCGTTATGATTTCACTGATGCCACTAGCTTCATCGCCAAACTGTCAGCAATGCAGGCATCTTTTACGACTCTCATTGGATTTGAGTTTCTCATTTGCACTGCATCAACAGAAATGATGTATGTGTTTTATGCAACCACATCTCACTTTCACCTCTACTGTATTTGCAGCATTCTCTTGACTCTTGGTGTATGTTTTTTCTTCCAATCCATTTTAATGATTGACATTTAATGATCTTTTGGGCTTCAGTTTTTTAAGGGTTTGTTACATCTCACTGGACTCTAGTTTAGTTTTCATAGTGACAGAAATGTATAGGGTATCTGGACCCCTGGAGGTCGCGGAGTGTACTCCAGAGGGATCTGTGGAGAATATATTTTGTTGTTTAAGACATACAGAATGTTAACTTTTGCTGCTTTTTATGGCTTGGCTGAGAATATGGGCATGTGAAGATTGAAAACCGTTCAGGACAGTGGTTGTTCTCAATAGGTTTGTTTTTATCTGATAGAGAAAGAAACTAATAAAAGATGACCATATTATTGTGCATAGTTATGGTACTAGCAAAATAAATACTTGTGTTTTAGTGCATTTATAATATCATATTTCTTCTTAATAACAAGCCTATGTCATGCTTATTTATTTGGTTGACTGTAGGCTGTTCATAGTAATATTAATATTTTTCAGTTAAATTTTTAGTGCAGTTTTCCTAAAATTTTTCTATGCCAAACAATTTCTATGTCCAGTTAATAAATCTGGGTCCTGAATTGTATCTAGAGTAAGACATCTGTAGTCATGATGCATGTGTCGATCCGCTGGACAAGTTGTGGAGTTTACACCTGTCTTGTCGCTCAGTTAAATGTCATACAGTATGTCTTTCTCTTTTGCTTTTCCTTCACAATGTATTCTTTCTGCCTTCTACCCACTATTATCCTCCCTTTTCTTTTCTTTCCTTTCATTTAAATCTTTCTGGAGTCTGTATTGTTTTGTTTTACTACTTTGTCATTCTGACCATTCCCATTCTATGTATGTGGCTTCTTTACTTCTGCATTTCTTAGACTTTTCCACTCCTTGTCTTTCAATGTCTTTCAATGTCTTCTTGGCCTGAAGGACCATCTATACCCCTCTGGTTATTTCTGACAGTGGAATGTGCCAGGCTTTAGATTTTTGTGATGTTAATAGGCCATACACTCTCCGGTTACACAGAAAGACATCACAGCTATATATAGGCCTTCAGCACAGGAGTTTTGCCTAGACCTTATTCAATTAGAGTCAGTCTGAATGAGAGGGAGAGTAATGTTTTGCATGGTTTACAATTGTAAAGTACTGCCATTAAATGAATGGTAAAAATAGCTGGCTTTGAAATAGTAGGTGCTGTCTGAGAATCATTACTGATTTAGATTGAGGCAAGAGACCAGGCTGACTTTGGGTGCTCACCATCATGTTTAAACATAGTACACAAGTATTTCACAGTGGGTTGCACTAATAAGGACTGAGATTTATGGTACATTTATTAATTGTTTGTACTTCATCCATCATTAATCCTAGGGTACCTTTAATACTGTGCTCCCATTAATATAAACTCTGAATTACATTTCAGTTAGAGCTGTAGTAGTATGCTTTTGAACTTGGTAATCATTACATTAGTAGTGTTTTTTTCCTTTCACCTGCACAGGTTACTTATTGCAGAGGCATTATCTACTGTCACTGAAAAGGAAGTGAACAAGTAACAATACTCCCATTATAAGGTTTAATGACTGATTTGTTAAGCCCTATTAAAAATTAAATTTTAAAACCTAGATAAACAAACCCTTTTGCGATTTAAGTTGTAATTGAAGCAACCCACCCGTAGCATTTAAATCAGCAAACATGCAACTTCAATGTATATTTCTGGTCTGCTTCAGCTGACACTCAAACCCCAAGTGCTTATATTCATCCTCAGTGAATAGTTATTTTTCGCAAAGTGCCTGCTGTTTCTGTCTCTTCAGGGAACATTTCACCTGTAATTGCTCTGTGCATTACGGAGTGCTTTTTCTAATATGGATGTTTAACTGCTGGGGTGGAAGAACCTGTATTAAAATGATGTCCAGAGAGAAAAGTACATCTGAATGTACAGAGAAACATCACAATCTACAGCCTTATCATCTTGTTCAAATAAAATGATAGTTGAAATTGTTATAATGAGGACTAAAGGATTGCTCTATTTACTGTTAAAATAGTGGTATAAAAATTGTGATATTGCTCTTAAAATAGTTTGCATTTGGGGGGAACGGTTGAGCTGTAAGATGTGGGGCTTGGCTTCAGCCACACTTAAATAAATAATTGCTCTGAAAGGAGATAGCGTTCTGTTGGCTATGCACAACTTTCCATTGGCCCCAGAGGTCAAACTGTCCACACAAACACTCAGTGGAGTGTGTAATGAAAGGTCTCAAACATCATTAATATTTGAAACCAATTGGAAATTATAATCCCTGATAAATTGCTTGGATTTCAAATGATTTCTCTTGTTTTGCTAATGGACCCTTGCATAGTGACCGTTATTAATTTGTCATCAGCAAGTATGACTAATGGAAAATTACTAGAGCGGTTGAATATTGTTTTGTTCTTTTGTGGTAGGTGAAATGCAACTTCACCATTTGCAAAGAGGGTGATGGAGGGGATGTAATAACAGTCCCCATAAGTTGATGCATCTACGCATAGTCACACTCAAAATCATACATGCACGCATGCACACAAATGCATTTTGTCAATCAAAGTACACCGATGTACCTTCCTCAGTCATTCATTTTCTGCCTATCATCAGATTTTCTTCATCCACCTGAGAGGTTGTGATGTTTCATTGCTCATAGGTGGATATGAATCTATACTGGATGCAAAAAGACTAATTCAGTGCATTAGAATAAACTGAGTTGATATGCATGTATTCTGTTTTGTGTAGTGATTCAGATGAGTTGAAGCATCCTTCTGGCTGCACTGAAACTTTATTGCTTTTCTAATCGGCTACATTGGTGACATTCTGCATGGCTAAAAAGCCCATTTCCTCTGCACTTTGACAGTTATCCTTTCTTTTTAACGGTGTTTGTATAAACACTTAACGATGATCCACTGATTTTAATTTTCTTAAAAGCATCTTGTTTACTTTGTGCTTAGGTTCTCATTGACCTGTGAGTGGGTGGTTTTAACAAACCCCTGGTGTTGCACTTTTAATGTGTGTCAGCTGATGCTTTCGGTTCCTCTAATCTCTTAAACACTTAAAAGAATGGTTCATCTATTTAAATTTTGTAGTTATAATCTTTTTACTGTTTTTAAACTCTTTTGGACGCCTAGAAATAATGCTGTATAAAAAATACCTCCTTTTTTGTTTCATTGAGAAAAAATAACAGCAAACAGATGTGCAATGGCATGAGTTTGAGTGAATAGTGACACAAATTTCACTTTTAAGTGGACTATCTGTAATTGATATCATTATTATTATTATGTTAACTAAATGGTAATTGTCTACACTTATTTGAACAGCAACTTAATAAAATTTAGATTGATTTATAAAATATAATTTTCAACTTGGGCAAACTTTATATTATATTATAATATATTAATGTTAATAAATATTTGTCCGATCAATAGCTTTGGAAGATGTTTATATTATATTATATTATTGAATAAAATTTTGTCATTCTGTGTACTTGTTCCAACAATAGCTTTATAAAAAATGGCATCATTTAGTGAAGTGGATATACAATTGTTTTGTTTTGGCATTTATGTATTGACCTTTCTTGCACTGAAACCTCAAAATGATGCTACTGAGCTTTTGTCCTTGATCTAATTAAAGCCATAATGATGGTCTGTGTAATCTCATTCCATCCTGGCTTACAGCAGAGAGGTGGCATGACCTCAGAGCTTTGTTAATGATGTGATAAATCAAAACATGTTCATGCAGTTATGTGTATTAATTGTGATAAATAATAAATGTTAATACTTACAGCATGGCACAAATGCCTTACCTAATCTTTTGGTACAGCTTTGGGGCAGTTGTTTTGCTAGGGTGTTAGAATAAAAACATCTGACTCACCAGTGTTTTAAAGAGCATGAAAGGGCTTCAGGGTGCCATACAGAGAAATAAACACCACACATTCGCTTGAGACCTCTTCATCTTGCTTGCATTTTAAGACCTGTGGTATTTCAGTCTATACCTTTTCACACTGGCATCATTCCTAAGGTTTATGATGTAAGAAAGATTTTAGGATCTTGAAGGGTGACCACACCACATTTGGTTTGGATTGAGTCATCTTTGTTTTAAGTCTACTGTATTGTATTGAGTCAACTTTGCTGCAAGTAATATTTTTTTGGAATATTATGCAGAATTGTATGAGGTACCTGATAGATGTAACTGAAATGGAAATAGCAAAAAAAGAAAAAATATATCTATTGCCATCTTTGCAAATACATTCTAAGTATTTGTGATGAAACAATTGAAAAGATGCTGCTATTCAAAAACACAATTTTTACCAGTAGTTTGTTTTCATTTAGTGTTCCACTTCAGATTTATAGATATTAACTAAAGCATTAAAGAGGTCATATGATGTTGCAAAAAAACAACAACCATAATTTAGTTTATTTGGTGTAATGCAGTGTGTTTATAAAAAACAAAAAAAACAAACACAAAAAAACATTATTTTCTACATAATGCACTTTATTGTTGCTTCTCAGTGCACTGCCTTTCTGAAACATGTCGATTTTTAAAAAATTAATCGGTCTGAAAAGCGAGGTGTATGCTGATTGGCCAGCTATCCAATGCGTTGTGATTGGCCGAATACCTCAAGCGTGTGACGGAAATGTTACTCCCTTTACTGTGATGCCATGTCTCGGCATGATGAGACTTCCTTTTTTCTTTGCATGAACATTTGGATGGTGTTATGCAAATCTTCCCATACAGTGAAGTAGACGTGTGTAGGTGTGGACGAGTCTTAACTTTTATAAAGTATATCTCTTTGGGTTTGAGACTTTAGGGATCTTATCTACAGTATGCACAAACAGCTTGTAACACTCCAAAGAGAAAAGAAAAATTGAAATTGCATCATTTGACCCATTTAAGCAACAAGACCATGCATTATGTGACTTTTTTATTCCTATTTTTAAAAAATGCAGCAACAACAAAAAGTGGCAACAACAGCAAAACATATATATATATATCCACCTTATTTTTTATGTAAGAGAGGATGTGGGCATTTGTAACTTGAATGTGTGAGGTTTGTGGTGCAATTCGCTTAGTTATTTTAGCTATACAAAACAGTCTGTTATGCTGCTTGATAATGCAAACTGTTATTTATCATGTTCATTTAATTCACAATCATAAACACTGATATGTAGCGCATATATTTTTACTGATTACAGCACTTTATTCTGTCTATAGTGGCTAATGTATCTGAAGTCTCACAAATTAAGTGAACATACAGTAGCTTAATTCTGTGCTGCAAAATAAGGTGGATAAGACATCACAAAATGTTGGCCTAACTGTTGGCTTCTTATGATTTTCAAACAACATAGCAACTTAATGCATTAGTATAGAATGTGCGATCACAGGAGTGCATTTATCTGCCTTTTTAACTTCAAACATGGCTTGTCCTATTAGAGATCAGAGTATGAACTTTTTCTGAAGAGCATTTAAGACTGGAAAGATTGTTGGTTTTCCGATCCATTTGTATTCCCACTAGTCAGATTCCACACATGGCACTCCCTCTGTTTCCAATTAAACACTGCTTATTAGCATAGCTTTAAAAGTGGATTGCTTTCCCATGATGCTACACCCATGAGGATGGGGCAAACGCAAAATTTGTCCCAGACCCCCTGATTAACTGAGGAGCCATGAAGCTTAAGCTAATTGAATAAACTGAGTTGAATATATTCTGGTCCTTCGAGTAGTTTTTTTTTATGGATATTCAAATCCCTTTTACACACTGATTGTGGTACATATGTAATATCATAAAACAGATTGTTCCAACTTTTTTATTTCTGATGACCTGCATTCAGAGCTAAGTGTTGTGTTTTTGTGAAATTTTCATGATTGTTGCCACAGAAAGAAATGGCTCAGAAAGGATCTATTTTTGGCTTTATTGTTTTTGACAGAAAAAATATTAATCAATACATCAATTTACCTCCATGTGCTCTTGCAAAATGTTTAGAAAACAAGAGGGGCTGGTACTGCTGGCTCTACGTAATTCCGTAATTTTTTTTTTTGGTTGTATTAAATTAAATTGAGTAAATGTGTAATGTTACAAAAGATTTGTTTTTCAAATA
This sequence comes from Carassius carassius, assembly GCF_963082965.1. Taxonomy (NCBI): domain Eukaryota; kingdom Metazoa; phylum Chordata; class Actinopteri; order Cypriniformes; family Cyprinidae; genus Carassius; species Carassius carassius. The sequence continues at coordinate 27,556,428 of NC_081765.1, forward strand.
AAGTTTTCTTCTTTCATCAAAGCATTCTTAAAAAAATGAGTCACAGTTTCAATAAAAAACAGCTAATAAGTAATGGCTGCTGAAATGTCAGCTTTGCCATCACAGGGAAATTCTGTTTTAAAATATACTACAATAGACAACAGTTATTGTAATAATTGTAGTAATATTTCACTGTATTTTTGATCAAATAACTGCAGCCTAGGAGGCATCATGCAAAAGATTTGATTATTAAAAATGTTATGCTTTTATAATTTTGCCATGGTATGATACTGTTTTGTTAAAGCGACAAGTCACTGGTTGTTTTAATTCTTAGTTTTTAGTAAAAGATACTAAAGTCTTATTTATTGCATTTCTTTGTGCTGTGACTGTAAACTACATGTTGACTGAGTAAATAGTGAGACACAGGGTCCATCTGCCTCATCTTTTATTCATAACAACTTTAGCCTGCAGCACATATTGATGAAGCTTGAGGATGTGCACTGTTTAATGCATGTACGAATGCTGGAGACATGCTGTGATATAAACATAATGGACAAGTATCAGTCTGCTTCAGATATCTGGTATGATGCTTCAATTTGCCATCGCTGCGGTAGCTTCAGTTATATAGACAGCTTCCATTATCTCAGTTCGATTGTGCCTGTGGTGTAATGACCACAGAAAGACAGGGACTTCCCCATTGAGCTGCAGTTGTTGCTGTCCTTCAGCGTGTGGATAAACACCCATGCTGTGTGTGTGTGTGTGTGTGTGTGTGTAGATGTGGGCTTGTATGAGTGAGACTGACATGGAGAGTGTCTCGTGTGTAGACTGCCAGTGAAGTCATGTGTTTGAGATTATTCCTAATTTAAGCCAGTAATGATCAAAGACTGCAAACACCCAGTCTAAGATAGACCTCACAATACTGCTGTGCTTCAGATGTGACTCAATACTTGAGGGATCAGACACTTCTCTTCTTGATGTAAAGGAGGCTGGGGATAATTCTTTAATATTTTCTTTCATTTATATATATTTTCCTTTATAACTCAGAGAGTATCGTGGGTCTGTCTGTCATATTTTGGTTTTAGAAACACACACACACACACACACACACACACACACACACACACACACACACACACACACACACACACATATATAAATATATATATATATATAAATATATGTAGCATTTGGTTCCAAAACGCAATAAATCCATTTTGATTAATTTGAGTAAAAATTTATTTATTTACATTTTATGTATTATGTTATTGTATGCAATAAATCCATTGAATCAATATAAAAAGATATTTTTCGTGTTGAAACTATAGTACATTGAAAATATAGTACATAGTAAGTTGATCCACATATGACAGGCTCTGAACTTGGTCAATACTAATCTTATATACAGGCACTGGACTAAAAATACAGTCATCAGTCATCACTCCCAAAATGAATTCAACAGGTCATCTCGTTAATGCAATAAATTGCAGCAATAAAATAAAATTTCATCATGAACAAGAACATGAACAACAATATCACATTAGACCATTCCAAAAATACATTTCTCTTACATTTAACTTCCAAATGTGCATTCATCTTTAACATGTTTCATTCATTTAGTTGACTAGTGCTATGTGCTATATTAACATTTTTTTTATTGTGTTTATTGCATTTTGGAACACTAAACACTAAACAGTAAAAGTGCAGCATTTGCCTTCAGGAAGGCTGTATCATAATATTGATTTTAACAGAATACATTAGTTTTTTTTGTAACACTGTTTCTCAAATAAGAGCAGAACTGTTGCTTTATTTAATAAATACTGTAGATTTAGCTTTTATTTAGTAATGAATTTAGCTGTCAGAAATAATTTTTAAAGCACAAGTCTAAGAAGTGTCGACATTATTGATTGTTTTTAAAGGCGTAAATCTATTTAGCTCAAAACATATATTATTCAGCTGATGATTCTAGAAGATTTTAATTAAATTTAGTTGTATAGTGCTTTTCACAATATATATTGTTCCGAAGTAGTAAAGACCAATCTTATAAACAATTATATTTCCATTTTTCAAGTATCTTTAATCTAAATACAGCTTTAGCCTTTTTGTTACAGTTTATTTATTTGTTTCTATTATTACATTTCAACCTGTTGTTTTACATTGTTTTGCAGAAAGTTTTTTTTTCTTTCTGAATATTTAGTTTTTTCCCCCTCACAATTTTCTTGTTTTCATAGAATATATGAATATATTTCTTTTTCTTTTTCCACAAGTTGTTTTTCTTGTGTAAAGCATAATTCCAGCATAATTTAGTGAGGTTAATGCTTAAAATCTGCCAGTGATGTATGACATTTTTTGTGTTTTCTTTTTCTCAATTTAAAAGAAGGAAAATCTTGGTTTATTTTATTTTATTTTTGTGACGACTCGGGCGGGACACCGGATCTCCTCCGTGGGACGTGAAGGTGTCGCTCATTTCCCAATCACTCCACCGGCCTCGCTCCGTTCCCACGGCTCTAGGTCCCGCCCCACACATCACAATTTTATTTTATTTGAACAGAATTTTTTGATGTTGAAATTTGTTACAAAATGATTTAACCAGCAGACAGAGGACTTCCGATAAGCATTTCCTAAATCAGTATCATCCTTTTAACTTATTATAACTTAACAACTGACCCAGCAATTGCCCCATTCTCTCTAAAATTATATTTTCACATAGTTTTCAATATAGCTATTAACGTACAAAGTCCGTTGGTTGTTTGGTGGCATCTGACCATGTGATCTCTGTGTTTCTGATGTGAGTGTGTAGCTTTTGCCAGCAGATAAACACCATTGAGAATTGCTGTTGTTTGTTAAAGCACTGTGTAAAGCTAAAAGGACTCCTAAAGGAGCAAAAGGCCATTATCAGCCGCCACAGACACTTCCCATAATGCTCTTAAGAGCCTGACTCTGAGCTCAGTGTGTTGAGTGCATCTGCAGTGTGACTGCATTGCTGTTCAATGGCTTTTTGTTGCTGGCTTAGTGCGTCATATTCTGCAGGGTGTTTTGTATTTACCTCATTCCAAGTTGGCTAGTGCTTGGCTAGCTTTACTCTTAGTAGAAAACATTACAAATGGCACATCTTGTTTTTTTAATTTTTTTATTGTACTTCAACAAAACCCCATCATTCCAGTTAAATTCAATGGCAGATAAAATGTGTAAAAAGACAATTGCTAGTTTTGGCACAAGTGCTAGACAGGTGCTTTAGTTTGTAGGCCTTTTTAGCCCGACCTAATTAATGCTGATTGGATCTCAGGACGATATTTTAAACACAATCACATAGATGCACACAGAACTCATTTCACTTAAATACTCCTACCTTTCTCCAATCTCATGTTGACCTATTTTCTGTTAATAACGGGACAAATTTAATCTTATTGTGTTTGTGGAGAAAATCTAAACCCTATCAGAATGTGCAGGAGTTAGTTGCCAGGTGTTATATGGAAATATAGCCAGCAAGTCAGTCAGCTTGATGTTATGATGAAAATATAAGTAATTAACCAACATTGTATTTCAAACTTTTTAAGGATTGATTTCTCTGTTTACATTTACATTTATTAGACACTTTTGTCCTAAGCAACTTTCAAATGAGAAAAAAATACAAACAACATTAGCAGTGTTACAATTCAAGATTTCAGCACTGGTTTTGCCATCATTTATACTGTATTCTATCAAAAAGTGGCAAAAACGTCAGGTGCACTGGAACATTTCTGGTTGGGGCTAATGTGACTTGAGCCAAAACAAATGTCTCCTTTAATGGACAGAAGGAGTGTAATATCTGTGTGGTCGGGCAGACAGAGAGATGAAACATGGTCTAAAATTTGTCTGTGTAATTTTATTATCCCTTTTCCATTATGTGAGTCCTCGTCAGAGACAAGACTGCTCTTATTGAATGATTGATGACCAGGATGGATCTGCCAGTGCAAAGGAGATTTAAACAAATATTCCAGGCTCAATAACCACAAAAAAACAAAAGTCTCTCAGGCTAGAAAATTGTAAAAAGGCTTAATTCAAAGTTACAGTAAGACATTTACAGTAAAAGTACAGTAGACATCAAAATTTCTGAAGTAAATATGTTGGCTAGTGTAACAGAATCACTTGCTGATTTTGTTTGTACTTCAGTGTCATGCATATGCATTTGTGGGTACCAGAAAGGAACTGTTTATGTACATTAACTATATAGATATTATAGTTTTTCTGTATTTTTTATTCATATATTCTACCATTTAAATAATTTTCTCACTCTTACTCTTTTCTTGCTCTCTTACTAATCGTGCGTTTATTTGATCAGAAATACAGTAAAAACAGAAAACCGTTAAATATTATTGCAAAAAATATAACTGTTTTCCATTTTAATATATTTTCAAATGTATATAATTCCAATGATGGTAAAGCTGAATGAATTGCCAAATGAATCTGTAGCATCTTTTAAATATTCTTCTTCTTCTTTTTTGTTTAATTGTAACAAATACAGCAATACTTCGAATTTGTTCACAGGGGGCTGGTTTTGCAGAAGATCATTCAGATGAACTGCATGATTAGAATCTTAGAGGTGCTGGAGAGAAAAGGATGATTTGCACAATACTGCAGCTGCAAAGAAAGAGAACTGGAATTTGGGAGTGTAAGAAAACAGGAAAAGATGAGGAATAAGAGACATATGAGCAGTGAGTGAGTGAAGGGGACTTAGAGTCAGACAGAAGAGAGTGAGAGGAGACGAAGGCAGAAAATGGAGGCTAAGTGTTTTAGAGGGAGTCAGCCTCACAGGTGTCAGTCTCACATCGTGGCTGCTTGATAAGTGCTTTTACATTGATTATGGGAAATAGAATTCATGCAGTTTTTTAATGATTTTATTTTGTTACATAAACATAAATGTAGAATATTAATGCATCAATAATTGTGATTATGCTAATAATGGTAGTCAATAATGGTGTTTTGAGAACGAGGGCATGTCACACAAGCTTTCCATTTTGTCATCTGCCTAACTTGGCTTGCTAGTACTGAGTGATGGATGAACGTGCACTAAAATACCAGAGTGTTTGATTGGACACATGGCCTCTAGTCAAAATATATGGGGAGTTTTTCTCCTCCCTTTCTGGGGAATTTTTGGTAACACTTTATTTTACAGTCTATTTGTTTCACGTTTTACATGTGTTTACTATAGTAATAACAATAAATTACATGCAGCTAAACCAAACCTCCATCCTTACCCTAACCGTACAGTAAGTACACATAGGTAATTAATATTACTCATATGTACTTGCACTGTAACAAGGACACTGTAAAATAAAGTGTAACTAAATTTTTCTCCTTCCATTTTTAAAGTTGGCATGATTGTATGATTGGTTGCATAATTATATGATATCCATTGTATTACCTGGTTAGTTGCCTAGTTGTTTACACACTGTTGATTTCTTTTTGATTTCTTGGCTTGTCTGGATGCCCTTGCTGTTTTTCTCTAGGGCACAAGTACATAGGAATATCACATATCAGTCTGTACTTGTGTCCAGGGTCCAAAATTAACCCACTCTAAACACCAAATGTGTGTAAAAATTAGACATGGAGAGTAAATAGAACAGTGGTATTTGCCAGTTGGCTGGTAACTTTTTTTAGGGACTGCAGCATTTGATGATTTAAGTCAAATTGTGAGAACATCTGTCCTTTGATGATATAAGTGAGATGAGTTATTCACATCAAATCATGTACTGATGAAAACATCTGGGGCAACAGTTGTGTCCTCTAACAACATTGCCTCAATGGGCATTTTATCGTCTAGTATGCCTATGCCCATGTGGGGTTCAAAACAGATATACAGAAAAGGAACAAAATCACAGTTTGTTGGAACAGGTGAAGAAAAAAACAGCTACATTCTATTGACATTTACATATATATTATTTGTTTATATATATGTATATATATATATAGTGTGAAGTTTAGTTTCATTGCCAGCGTTTTTTTTTTTTCAGTTAACCACCATTGGCAGCTGTGCCAAATAGGAAATTTTCCATGCTGGTTGTGGGTACTTCAGAGCAAATGCCCAATCTTCATCCAAGATGACTGGAGACTTGGGGTGCTTGTTGTAAAGAAAAAACATTCACAATCACCGTACCATTTCCTCTGCACTCAGCCCATTAATATTTCCGCTTCAGTTACTGTAAGGGATGATTAAGCCAGATTTGTTTCAATCATTCTTTGCAGAGGTACCACCAGGCTGAGGGAGAAACATCTGCTCTGGTTTGCTGCCATTCTGCAGTGGAAAACAGGATTTTTGACTTCATAGTGCTTTATTACATTGTCCATTTGAGAAATTTGTCAGTGTAAGCATCGGTACCCTAAAGTGATGTTTTCCTCTCCTCCCAAATCTAATAGACTTCTAAAAGCCTGTAATTTACAAAATGTTAGCATTGGATTACCACACTGATAAGATGCAGTTCAGAGTTTGGAAAGTGAGAGGAATCTTTCATGCCAATAGAAACGGAAGTTTTTTTTTTTTTTTTTACTGTGTTAAATAAAGTCAGCCTTGCCATTAGAGGCTTCTCTCAACGACATTATTAAATCGATAATTTTTTTTTGCATGGTTCTGCATAAATACAGTAGTCATTCATTACCATGGTATATATCAGAACAGGGATGTGAAAGTCAAGTCACCTTTATTTTTATAGTGTTTTATACAATAAAGATTGTCAAAGCAGCTTTACAGGTAAAAAAAAAAAAAAACTGGCTGATAATGCAAAAGGACAACAGTAATTTAGATCAGTTAAAGCAGTGGCGGCCAGTGCAGGTCAAAACTGGCCCACCCGCAATAATATCTAGCCTGCAACCGCAGCTAGATTATTTAAATAGCGGCTGGTTCTGGAATAGATCTCTCATGACAGCAACAGTTACTCACAATCAGAGCATGTGAGCAGAGCGGATTGGGAGCAGTGTGATTTCGACTGGAGCGAGGAGCTTTTTAAAAGTTGTGGTTTTCATTCGCTCCAAGAGCACTCAACCACTGCTCCATCACGAGTAAAGTTCATGCCAACAGCCCATAATATAACTGCATATTTAGCAAAAAAATCACATATTAAACATGTATAGCTTGATAGAGAAGGATCACTGAAATCATAAAGAATGTTAGCGGCAGTGGCTCAGTGGTTCATCTAGGACAGTGATCCTCAAATCTGGCTCGCGAGATCCACTTTCCTGCGAAGTTTAGCTCTAACCCTAATTAAACACGCATGAGTTTGCTAATCAGTGTCTTCAGGATCATTAGAAAATCACAGGCAGGTGTGTTAAATTGGAGTCGGAGCTAAACTCTGCAGGAAACTGGATCTCGCAAGCCAGATTTGAGGATCACTGATGTAGGTTGTCGACAAACCAGAAGGTTGGTGGTTCAATCCCTGGCTCCACCTGACCAAGTGTCGAGGTGTCCTTGAGCAAGACACCTAACCCCAGCTGCTCCCGACGAGCTGGATGGTGCCTTGAATGTGAGGCAACTTGTAAAGCGCTTTGGATGGCCATGTGGTCTGTTGAAAGCGCTATATAAATGCAGTCCATTTACCATTTACGCTATGAGCGGGGCAATGAACATGAGCGGGAAGTTATAGTTCTCAAGGAATTTGTTTGTTCCTTCTAGATACTGAATATTTTCAGCTGAAAGCATGATTTAAACAAGTACTACAACGCCTATTCACATGCAATCGCTCTCTCAATAATGCATTCAAACAAATGTAATCTTAAGCCTCGTATCCAACAGGATGATTATCGTGTGCGCTTATCACCAACATTTTTCGACGCATCTTTTTTGTTCATACAGTGATTTTCGGTGGCCAGCTCACTACCAGTTACAAAAGACACTGTAACAGTCTGTCACAGGCAATTCTAGTTGCATTTTTCATCAATTAATTTCTTCCTTTGACTATGTTCAGGCCTGCCATCTAGTTGAGCAAATTTTTTTGGGCCTGATGCCAAACTTGTTTGCCGACCACTGAGTTAATGGGACAGTTCAGCCAAAAATTTATATTTGATGTTTATTTGCTTACCCACAGTGCTTCCAAGATGTAGGTGACTTTGTTTCTTCAGTAGAACACAAACGGGGATTTTAAAAAAACTCATTGCAGTCTGTTAATCATAAAATGCAAATGGAAGGGAATCTTTGATAACATAATAAAAGGACCAACAGTGAAAGTGACAAGACATTCAGCCAAGTATGGTGACCCATACTCAGAATTCGTGCTCTGCATTTAACCCATCCGAAGTGCACACACACAGAGCAGTGAACACACACACACACACTGTGAACACACACCCGGAGCAGTGGGCAGCCTTTTATGCTGCGGCGCCCGGGGAGCAGTTGGAGGTTCGATGCCTTGCTCAAGGGCACCTAAGTCGTGGTATTGAGGGTGGAGAGAGCACTGTACATGCACTCCCCCTACACCCACAATTCCTTCCGGCCCGAGACTCGAACTCACAGCCCTTCAATTGTGAGTCCGACTCTCTAACCATTAGGCCACGACTTCCCCCAACAAAGATATACCAGTTATACTGTATATACCAGTTTTTGCTAGTAAATATACCAGTATATTATACCAGTTTTTCTGAGCTATTGGATATGCTGCGGAATTGAGACAAACCAGTCTTTTTTTTGTAGAAGTGGTGGTTCTGCCATATTTGTAACAAGGAGTTACTTATTAGCTATAAGGAGTATGTCCAATTCCATTGACTCCATCAGTTCCATGTGATAATATTAAATATATTCTAAAGTATGTTATGACAATGAGTAAAGGTCCTGACACAAGTTCACCCCAACAGAATTTAGAATGTCTTTAAATGCTAAGCCCAATGCATCTTTTTCATTATCTACATGTAGGCCTATGTTAAAATTGCAGACAATTAAGACTTTATCTGCAGACTTTATCTCTTTATCTTCTATTGATAGAAATTCAGAAAATTCTTTGATAAAGTCTGTATGCTGCTCTGGTCTCAAATGTAAAATAGAGGCATCTATATATGGAGAAATTAAAAATTAACAGTCTCAGCGTTTATTCAAGGGATGCTTGTACAATGCCCTATATATATGCAAAATCAATAAAAAAAATTATCCTAAAAGATGGATCCTCATACAAGCAGTAATTTCAAGCTAATGATGTGAGGCTTTGTCTTCTGACTTTTACTATGGGGTCAGGCTTGGATTAACGCACAGGCTTGCCTAGGCTGCAGCGTAGGGGCCCCACGTGTGCAGGGGCCTCGGATTGGCCGGACTATTGTTTTTATTATATAAAATCTTCTTCAGCATGAACAAAAAAAAGACCCTCATTGGCCCATAAGAAACATCAAAGGAGGATTCGTTGCAGAGTGTTTGACAAAATGAAAGGGGTCATATGACATTGCTAAAAAAAATAACATTATTTTGTGTATTTGGTGTAATGAAATGTGTTTATGGGGTTTAAAAAAACATTCTTTTCCACATACTGTACATTATTGTTTCTTCTCTATGCCTCGCCTTTCTGAAACTCTCATCGTTCTGAAAAGCGAGGTGTGCTCTGATTGGCCAGCTGTCCAGTGCATTGTGATTGGCCGAATACCTCAAAAGCGTGTGACGGAAATGTTACACACCTCACCATACTGTGATGCCGTGTCCCAGCGCGACCAGACAAAACCAATAAAACCCAATATAAACGAGGCGTGTGTGGGGACATAAGTACTGACTATAATGACATACTCAATTTTTACATGTTGTGTCGCATCATATGACCCCTTTAATGTCTTGTAGAATGTACGCTCAGCACTGCTGAGAGTTCACGATCATTGAATCGAAACCGAAAGTAATACCTCACGTTTTTAAAGCGACTCTCAAAAGTGACTTAATGTGTGCAAATTAAGCAACATAACAAATATAGGCTGTTATTAGTATGTACGATATAATAGGTTTTGTAGTTGTCTAAAGCTCTGCATCATGCTTGAAAAATTGGTCCCTTTGAATATAGAGAGAGCACTTTTTTGTTCTCACTTAATACCAGTAAGAAAGAACTGTTGTTTATTTTTTGTTTTTCAATACTGTTTTTATTTCTATGTTCAATTTGTTAAAAAAGGAGTTCAGTTAGGAGGTCAATCATTCTAGAAGCTCATAATTCATGTACAGTTCTGAGGTCTGAAGAGCCAGTCAGTTGAACAAAACCTTTTACAGTGCTTGAGTGTTGATGTTTTTAATGCAAATGATAATTCATACTCACAAAGTAGAACTGAAATGGAATTTATTACAAAATTATTAGTTAAAAATAATTTTTCCAGTCATGTATTTGGTCATTGAGATTTTTTTTAAAAATTGTGAAAAAATCTTGTGTCTCGTGTCTTGAGTTATTAAGTGTCGGCATTAATTATAATCAAACAACAAAAGACTCTTGACAGAATGGCATTTGTAGCTTTTATAAGAGTTGTTTTATAAGAGAGTAAATTGTTCCCTACCATCTCATTCCCATCTATGCTACCAATAAATTAATTACTACTACTAAGAAAGAGCACATATTTCTTCATTGATCAAGCAACATGATTCTGCTCTCAAAATGCACCAAATTTATGCATTTAAATTGAAAATGAATTACATTTCTAATACTCGCAGAACCCCCTAGACTAGGGGAACCAATGTTTACCCATCACAGTCTCACAAAATCCTGTGGGGACACTGGAAATGTAGACGAAACACTGTAGGATTAGCTTTCTCAGTGTGTGTGTGCCAGTTCACTACTATTTGCGTGTGGACCATGCATGGCACTTAAGAAATTTCTAAAGTAATGCATAATTATTAAGGAGGGGGCTCACACAAAGAGCAGCCTAGAGACCCCTGACCAACTTAATCCACCCCTGTATGGGGTAACCTGTTTGATACAATAATATTGCAAAATATATATGTATTTTTAAAAAGGTTTTCTGTTTTACAATTTAAAAATGTAAATTATTCCTGTATTGGCAAAGCAGCCATTACATAAGTCTTCAGTGTCACATGATACACATGATCCTAATATATAGTGATGTGACATGTGGCCAAGTATGGTGACCCATACTCAGAATTAGTGCTTTGCATTTATCCCATCCAAAGTGCACACACACAGCAGTAAATACACAGCCGGAGCAGTGGGCAACATTATTTTTTTGCTGTGGCACCCGGGGAGCAGTTGGGGTTCGGTAACTTGCTCAAGGGCACCTCAGTTGTGGTATTGAGGGTGGAGAGAGCGCTGTACATTCAATCCCCCCACCTACATCTCCACCTGCAAACCTTTGGGCAGTGGTGTAATGTAACGAAGTAAAAATACTTCATTACAGTACTTAAGTATTTTTGGGGAGTATCTGTACTTTATTTCAGTTTTTATATTTCAGCCAACTTTTACTTTTACTCCACTGCATTTCCTAATTAAAATGTATACTTTTACTCCGATACATATCCCCTAAGTATATTCGTTACTTACTACAAAATAGTCAGAAGAACACAGACTGCAGGAAAGCAGGTTTGACGAATCAGTGATCTGACGTTTGCTAGTTAAACTACTAAAAAACGCCTTTGCTCACGTGCAAACAAGTGCACGCCGCGCACAACCACAGATGATTTCATTTGCCACCCAATGTGAATCAGGGATCTGCGATACAGCATCATCTGCAATAATATGGTAAGTGTTGTTGTAATAATGTGCCACCAAATATCACCAACCATACAGAGTTTGATTTATTGATTTATAAGTCTATTAAAACTCAATATTCCAGACATTCTAAATTGTAGATGGCAAAAATCCTTCTGTATGCTTCTTATATTTATATAATTTCGTGTAGGCCTAGTTAACTCAATCTATACCATACAAAGAGTAGGCCTACCATTTTTCTGCAGATGCATGCACACATTAAATAATAGACTAATTTCAAATATCAGTAAAGCAATAAAGGACTTACATTTTAGCCATTATATTGCTTGTTTTTGCCAACGAAAATAGTTCCAACCAGATCACAGCACTGTTTTGCGTCTCTGAGCAATGGGTGGTGTTTACTTATGGAATGAATCAGCTTTTTGAACGAATCGGTTGCATAAATGATTCAGTGATTCACTCATTAACAAAGTCAAATGCTTTGTTTCTGAATGAATCAACCGTTTGAATGAATCGGTTGAACCTCAATGACTCACACATTAACATTCCCTTGCTGTCACCTACTGGCGGTTTTAATTTCACATTTTGACCATATTTTTTAATTATTTCAAATATCAGTTTTCAACATTTTATGTTAAAAACAAAACATGGGGCCTTTTTATACATCTGTATCTGCAGTTAAAATGCATCCATGTCCCCTCTAAGATACATAAACTGTGTAAATACATGCTATTTCAGATGCAGATTCCAAAAATGTTTTCTTATGTTGGAATGAAAGACACACAGGGAGAAGTGCTTCTTATTCTTACCCAAAAATATAAAATGTAAGAAATAGTTGAAACTGAACACAACCACACACACACACATTTATATTTGCTGCTTTTCCATTTTGCATTTACTTGTACTTTAACTTTCAATACTTAAGTACATTTAAGATTTAAAAAATACTTTTTGTACATAGGTACTGTACAATAAATATCACATACTTTAAGACTTTTACTCAAGTAATATTTCAAACGGTGACTTCAACTTCTACCAAAGTAATTTTCTGGTAAGCTATCTGTACTTTTACTTGAGTATGACATTCAGGTACTTTATACACCGTTGGGTTATGAGTCCGACTCTAACCATTAAGCCATATATATGATGTCAATTGATAAAAACTTTTTTTGTGAGATGTCACTGCATTTTTCCTTTCTTCCTTGTTGTAAGAAGCAAACTAGATCTTGACTTGGCTCTTGCATGTGCATGTTGCAAATGAATGTGTGTTCAGATAGGTAGAATGCCATTTATATGCGGATCGTGTGTGTGTGTGTGTGTGTGGAATGAGTAATCTAAATGCTGCTGTCTGCAGCACCGTTGAGGACATTGATGGTGTCCGCGTACATCTTTCATTATTCAAGCCAGAGCTAGGACTGGGTTAAAAGAAGAATTCTGTCTTCATTTACTCACCCTCAAGTCATTCCAACCCTGGTATCATTTGCACAAAAATAGATGTTAGGTCGAAAGTGAGAGCTTTTTTTTATTCATTAATACCAATTCAAAATGAATGAACACAGATGCTACTTAACAATTAATTTTGATTCACAGAGCAAAAACTTATATATATATATATATATTGTTACATCCTAAGACGTATGTCATTGTTGCTGTTAATACTGTGTATTAACTCCATATGTAACTGTGCTTCATTGATGCCTGACATCCTGTTGGGAGTTGTAGTTTTTGCTGGTTTTCCTCTGTTCCTCCCTGTCCTCTCACAGAAGACCTAATTGATGTCACCTGTTCCTCGTCAGAGCTGTGGAGAGGAGCTTGTATTTAAACCGAGGGAACGGACAAAACACCAGAGAGAGTTTGGCTGGTCTGTTTTCCCAGTTGGTGGTTTAAGCAGTGGTGCTGCTTTAAGAAAGCCTGTTGTATTTGATTGCTATTGTGTGATCAGGGCCTGTAGTGTATCTTCAAGACAGCCTGTTGTACTGGCTGTAGTGATTAGAAATTTGTTTTTCTTTTTTTCTTCTGCCTGCAGACGCAGTAAGGAGGTGGGTGCCACTTTTATTTTATCAATGTATGCTTTTCTCCTGGTTTTGTGGAACAGTGAGGAAGTCAGGGAAGAGACAGGTTGTTGATTTTGATGTTTTCTTTGCTAGGTAAGTTAGATTACTTTGTTTCAGTTAGCATCCCCTTTTTTTGTTTGTTATTTTGGCCTTAACCCCCTCCTGAAGCTACAAGCGTCTTATTCTTTCTTTTTGAATTATCCATATTGTTAAACCTCTAATTTCTCCTTACCCTTTAATGCTGTACAAAGACTTTACCTTGTAAATAAAATCTTGAAGAGTTTCCATGAGTGTGAGTGCTGGGATTACAGATAGTCAACTCTCTCTCACTATTTTGTTTGCAGGTTCAACGACACAATTGTTAATTTTTCTTAAATGGCATATGTTACTCCCCTAGTCACCCCTAGACACAGAGGGGGACGTAACAATATATATATATATATGTATGGGAGTCACGTAAAGAAAGTTCAGGCTAATATATATATATATATATATATAAGCCTGAACTTTCTTTACGTGACTCCCATCACAAGCACATACATAAATGTGCTGCAGATGTGCCCATGACCTTTGATTTATGTGACTTGTTCTTGTTAAATAGAGTCGTTTTGGTTAATACACTGTGCTTGTAGGGCTTCTGGAATTGCTGCATATTTCGTTAGATGGTTCCCCAGGGAGAAGGTAATAGGAAGCCCTGTTGATCTAAGCGTGGAGAGTTTTCAGTGAATGTGTAGTGGGAACTTGGTCCCTTACTGGAGGGACTGATTCCTGGAGGAGGACTCACTGTTTGTTTTAATCACTTTCACTTAACTCTCACATTGACTCTGTATGAGCACCAATCACATTAAGATAGGAAGCCATTATTTCACTTCCCGCTAGGCGATTGCAGCTATGAGTGAAGAGTTTGCAAGACAGTCTGTCTGATACTCAGAGTGGCTGTTCTTTGAATGTGCAAAAATGAGTCATGGAAGGCAAGGGATGAGATGCATTCACACTACGGTTCTTTGGTTCAGTATCCGTTTTTATTTGAGAGAGCCTCATACTTGCTAATTATGTGAGGCTGTGTTTTTAAATATGTTGACTGTTTTATTATATTTTAAAGTGTAAATTCTTCCTGTGATAGCAAAGCAAAATTTTCAGCAGCCATTACTCCACAGTCTTCAATGTCACATGATACACACATGATTCGAATATGTTGATTTGGTGCTTAAGAAACAATATCCTTTTTTATTTTACTTATTTGAAATCTAGGTTGCACTTGATTTTACAGTATGTGTACTTACAATGTACTAAAAAATAATTGGTAATATAACTACATAGGTTAGGTTCAGGGTTAGTACCTACTGTAGTTATTACCCAGTTATTGTAATCACTATAACAATATATAGTATGTACATGTGAAACAGGGCTGTAAAATAAATTGCTATTTGTAAAAAGCTTATTGTTTAAAAAAAAAAATCTATTAATGTGTGTAATCTATCATTTTTTTATTTAACTCATCTTAGTCTGACCCCTCTACTCGTAACTTAAATCAAAAACATTGGTATTCAGCACCATGAATCAATGTCTCTGCTAGAGTCCGTGAGGTATGTGGGAATTTTACAGGTGAAAACAACATGAATGCATGTATGAGCTTTGTGACACCTGGTGGAATAGAGCTGAGCCTTATAATTGTTCTTAAAAGACAGATTGATAGGATCCATGAAACAGGGAAAAGGGCGAGCTGTACTGGTCCCTCAGTTATTGACCACTCTGTCAGAGAGAACGAGAGATAGCTAAAGAGAAAGATAGAAGAAAGACACACAGAAAATGTGTTTAGAATGAGACTAGGTCAATTGGCAGTCTTGTTTGTAACTCTACTGTTCAGATCATTGAACAAGCACCTCACATCTGAGAAAAACAGATCGAATCACATATTGAATCAAAATGAAATGGCATTCTAACTAGGGATGCAACAATTTGACAAATTCTGTCTGATACTCTGACGATCATATAACGATCATTACTTTGATTTTAATATTAATTTTGTTAATGTTTGATAATGCATTGAATATCATGTATTCGTTAAAGCATTAGGTATCAACTAACTATGAGCAACATTATTTTTTTCCAGCATTTATTAATAGATTATTGTTGATTTATTAATATATTATTGTTCATTGTTATTTAATGTCCATTTAAAATAGCATTAATGTTCAATTAACTTGAAGTGCTACAGATGTATTAGTATACACTACCCTTCAAATGTTTGGAATGAAAACAAGAAATTATTTATTTTTATTTGTAGAGAGTTAGAAAGTCAAAGAAAAGCATTTACTGAAAATAAAAATATTTTGTAGCGTTATAAATGTCTTTGCTGTTCTATTGCATCCTTGCTGAATAATAATACAAGAAAATCTTATTGTTACTTTGTGCAAAAAAAATAAAATAAAAATGCTAGCACTAAATGAATGTAGGTAATCTAAATGCTAAAATAAGCATAAATTAACATGCACAATTTCATATCCAATCCATAGGCAGATACGGATAAATGAGAGCTCATATTGAGCATCTCCAATTCTGAATTTCCGGCCCATTTTACTACAGTTATCTGATGAATTCCTGAGTGAAACGGGAATCAAGGATTTGTGATATCAGATGAAAATGAATGTTGTTTGAGGCAAAGCACATTTGGATAGAAATTACTAAAACAAACATTTTGAATAATTTGCAGCAATCCTGATAAGGAATGTGCCTTGAGAATATAAATGAGATTTTGACTTCATTAATTGTGATTAAATAGAAGTATAATATTTTTCATGGCTGACCATCTAAACTAATAAACATTAAATTGGTTGTGAACCAATTAAAATGTTTTTCAGTGATATGTGCATTATAAATATATTTTATATCTAGATGATGTGTTTTTGAGAATCAGATTCCCTTTTGAGTACTCTGTATGCATGTTGGCTTAACGTTCAATACATTAAAACAAAAGGTGTGGACAACACTACATGAAGGAAACAACAGTCCACCTGGGTCATCATGGACTCGAGCAGTAACAGCTGATGAGAATGAATAAGGGAATGTTTAAGGTGTCTGGCTCTCTCAAAACATCCTTGATACATCAGCCTGTATAATGAGAGCAGTTTGGTTATGAAAAATGCCAATCCATTTCAGTGGCCACGTCATAGACCACAGTCCATTCCCCAGTGTCATTTTGAGCGTGTTTTTGTTGTATGATGTACTTTGCTGCTGTAACTGAACAGATTATGTGCTCTCGTGAAATTAAAGACTTCAAAATCAATGAGTCTCCACAGACCCCCTTGCTAACATCGCAAATGCGAGACTCTATAATTCATGATTTCATTATACTGCACATGATTGCCTCGGTCTTCTCATTAGAGATATTTGATTTCTGTCCAAGGGATGTACTTTCTAATAAACCTTTTAATAAAACTAAATGCATTAATTAGTTTGAACTATTGTAGGAGGAATGTGTAGACATCTTGGAATCTGCTGCATGGCGATATACAATGCAACAGTACAAATGTGTACTGATGTATCATTAATGCCATGGTAGATATATTCCTGCAGCTATCAGTTGGAAAGGACTGCTTTACAATGTTTAAGGGTCTTAGCCAAGACGAATTATGGAAAAATTCCAAACAAGTCAGGATCAGGATTGAATTGCTGTGTAAGGCGCTGTAAGTTTGTATTTCTTGATTGATTGATTTAAATAGATAAGGGTAAGTGACTTAAAAGAAAAAGATGCAAACTGTCTTATTACCTGCTTTGAAGTTCTAGGTGGAAAGCATTCCATATCGTTCATGACATGGTACATTAGCAACATGACTGAAATTGTTTAAGGTGTGGTCACATTAATGAAATTTTGGTGAAATTTCAAGGGCAAAAAATATCTGTTGTCTCTCATTAGTTGTGTAGCAATGTATGAAGCATACCCTCATGAAAAAACTAATTCCAATCATGTAGATTCCTATTGAAATGACTGGATTTCGCCTGTGAAAATTCACAGAACATAACCAGTGCTTCATCCTCCAGTAGTCAAGTCACCTTTATTTATATAGCGCTTTAAACAAAATACATTGCGTCAAAGCAACTGAACAACATTCATTAGGAAAACAGTGTCAATAATGCAAAATGATAGTTAAAGGCAGTTCATCATTGAATTCAGTGATGTCATCATCTCAGTTCAGTTTAAATAGTATCTATGCAATCATTTGCAATCAGGTCAATGATATCGCTGTAAATGAAGTGTCCCCAACTAAGCAAGCCAGAGGCGAAAACAGAGTTTACGTTGATTACTGTTTCCAAGCAACAATTCAATTTTGTTATGTCTCCAACATAAATATCTTTTGATAAATATACTGTTATTGTGATGAATCATGGAATATGCCATTCTCATTTATTTATTTATTTTTTATAAAATATAAATTTCTTTTATTAAAGATTCTGTTCATACAAATCACCTGTACCTTGGTGGTTAAGAAGACAAAGAGACAACAATTTTAAAATTGTTTTTAAAATGTGCCTATGGTTGGTTGCAAAAAGGCACCATGGACTGGAGGCTGCTCTGACGTCACAGACATTGATCCAGAGTATGAAACGAAGGCAGTGGGTGAGGAGACTCCCGACTGGAGCTGCTGCTGCTGGGCAGGAGAGACACGTTCAGCCTCAGTGCACAATAGAACAAGAAAGGGAGGGGGGGACAAAACGGGGCATGAAAAAGGATTTGCCAACTGGCATCCCCCATTGCAAGGCTCTATAGGACTGACTCATTCTCTCTCTCTTACTCAATCTGTCTATATTTCCCTTCCTCTCTCTCTCTTTTTGTCTTTCTCCCCTCCCTTCCCCCGAAACGGTGCAGGGTAGTGGTTTCTCTCCAAATCTCACTCTTACGCGCTCTCTCTCTGCTTACCTTTCCACACAAACAGTCCTTTGCTTGCTGCTGCTGCTGGTTGAGTTTATTATTCTGCGCTCTTATTGGTCAATTCTCAAGTGATGGTTTAGAGCTGAGTCTGATTATTTGCCTCTGGGAATCCTGAAGCCGTCTACTTGGTTCTTTTTTCTTGAATGGTTTTTGTTCTGGTGTTAGTTTGAGCTGCTGCCTTAATTGAAAGAACAACAGCGCAATATCTGCAGCGGAACAACTTTATAATACGTAATTGAGTTTATAAGAAGTATGCTCAGAAAAATCAAGTTAAGAGGGAAGTTTTGGTCTCAGAGAAATTACATCAGGTGAATTGCCAATCAGTTGGGTACTTTCCTTTCTTAAGTGGCTTTTTCAGCAGTACAAGCTGGATTCAGATCATGCTACGGATACAATCAGGTCACCACCGGGTCTGACCGTGAATCCCCAGTTTCCAGAAAACTTCACTCCCCCCTCGGTTAAACGCAACAAAAGACCAGGATTACTTCAAGCCATGAAGAAAATCTGGTCCAAGAAACGTTTTCAGGTCAGTACTTGCATGCCTTATTTTTCTTGCCTTGCATGTTGACTCATAACTGACTGGAGTTTCAGTTTGACCCATATGTGTGTTTTCTTTATTCATTGCATTCCGTCTGAGGGAGACTTGACCCAATTCCCTCCTTTAGGGCTGTTAGCACTCAATCGCACTCCTGCGCCCCACCCTTTTCTTGTAAACAAACAGCACCCATCTGGATAGTTGAATGAGGATGATTACAGCTGAATAGGTAAATGTCCATGGCTCATTAAACCCCATCAGATTCTGATGCATTCAGGGTTAAGCTAGGAACCCAGGATATCACAGAGACAAAGATGACAGCCCCCCTGGGTGCTCTGCTGTCGCCTCATAAGGGGTCATCCTTAAGGGATAAGAAAACCAAGATATTGTTTATAACAGAAAAGTTTCATTTTGAAACATGCATTGAATATGTGACTCGTAATGTTAGATTTTGCACCACTACAGAGGACATATGGCAAATCAGCATATAGGTTGCTGTCTTGTCCAAATGCAATAAAGCAAATGCTCTTAGCAGCAACCCATTTTTCCCTGATGCATGTTTCCAGGGATCTGTATAATCGTAAATTTGTCTACGTCACACTTCAGTGCATTAACAGGAAGATTTTTAAATCAAGACCATCAACTAAAATGATTACATTTGTAGTCTTTTATTTATTAACATTCAATATGCACTGCAACCAGATAGCATCACAACAGCAGGCTGTTATTGTACTCCAGAATTAGATCCCACTGCTAAGGCACTGCTGTGTGGTTGCTAAGGTGTTTTAGTGTGTTGCTAGGGGGATACTTACTGGTCCAAGTCAAGAGAGAACACACATTCCTTGATATTCTGGTTTAAAAACCTCACAAAAGATGTTTTGAAATTATTATTATTTTTTCTTTTGCATACATTATACATGCATAAACTGAAAGTCAAAGGGGTCGAATGTTCTTTATTTTTTGTAATCTAGGAAAATATTGGAATAACATTAGGGTGTATACCTTTTCTATGTAAATTATCCCTCTAAATGGCAATTTGTAATATTTTGGCTTAGCAAACATCACTAATGACTGCTGATTTCTCTGTATATACACCATCAGGGTCAAAATGCAAACCGTGCCCCCTCCTTTCATGGTACATAAAGTGAAAATGAACAAACTGCACACAACTGCTTTGCCATTGGCTATAAATGCAAGAGTGTCTTTCTTTTGGCAATATTGTGTCATTGTGACATTTTACAGATGAGAGCAGGACGAGCTCTTAGCTCTTCATCTCAGGGCGATAGAAATCCTTGTGAAGATGAAAGGAAAAGTGGGTGTGAAGGAGAGGAGAGGGGGATGGGTGAAAAAAAAGATAATTGGATCTTAGACGGCAGACCGAGACAGGCGGGTGGACGGGGAAGAGATTTAGCTTAGAGACCAGATGGATACCGAACAGGTGGCTGAGTCATAGTTTCAGATGTAGGATAAATGGTAGTTTCATTTTGTTATCCTGTCATTTGTACAATATGTAATTATTTCATCCCTCCATTTGATGTGCTTTTGGGAAACAACATATCCCATTTCTGATACTAAGGGTAACTACAGTAGATTCACATTTCCTAATGGACATGTCACTGCTTGCAAGGCAGCAAAAGAAGCTTAGGTGTTGTTTTTTTTATTTTTTATAAATGAGACCACATTAGTGCCGTTGTTATGACACACAGTTAGCTGTGTCCAAAACCAGCAAAAAAGTATTCTATTGCTGGCAGCATACTGCGGTATGAAGGGGTGTTTGCATAATCTTGTTTACTAAGGTTTTTTTTTTTGTGATGGAATCAAAGATAAATCCTTTACTATGTGGGATCTCACAAACCTATGCATGTTTGCTTGGTGGAAAGAATAAAAATAGTGCCTGATAGTATGAAAATGCCAATTTATCAACTTATAATTTAAGTACTCCCCAAAGATAAACATTTTAGTCACTTAAATGTTGGTTTGGTTTTCTCTAAAGCCCATTTGAATTTGTTCTTGACTATTAAACATGCCATTATGATTTGAAAGTCTGTTTTCTTAAAAAGTGCCTTTATACAAAAAAGGCCGTCTGTAAATTAACTGACTAGATAGAGAGGCAGCAAGGCAGTTGCATTTGGTTTCAATTTCTCATAGTCTTTGTGAAGTGTAAAGGTGACTATACATTTTTTTTTCATTTATGCATTGAAGACATGAGCAATTACATTTAGTAAACAAACAAGTGAGAAAGAAGTTGCCAATGGTTATTTTCCTGAATGATCTTTAATCTTAAAATTTGAGTCTTAAATTTCACTTGAAGGTGAAAATGCAATAGCAAATTCTCTTTTTGAGTGCTCTCTCGAAATGACCTGCAGAGCATAAAACATGCATTGTAAGAAAAATTTTGCAAAAATTGGGGTTTTGGGATAGTAGCCTCAAACCTATGTTTTTGTCCTGGTCTCTTCCCAAAGGGTGCCTTAAATGCTACTGGAAAAGATTAACTTAAGGTACTTATAAGCACTTTTTAAGGGTAGGTAAGGTGCAGATGTGTCCCATTGATGCTACTGCCCCAGTGAGACGCTTAAGATACAATTATTCTGACCATGTACCTTTCAGAAATTGCTACCAATTGACCATCAGTGCAAAACTTCTGGTTAACAATAATGAGATTGCATAGTGACACAGTTTTAAGTGTTTAGAACAAACCTTTAACCAGAATGTTTGAGTAATATCAATACAGTGACCATACAGTATACCTAGAGGTGCCCGTGAATAATGTGAGCTCCCACTGTTTTTTCTAAACCTGCCCTGCTGACTCACAAGCATTAGGGAACGCAGTGGGTAGCTGAGGGAGATGTGTTCCTTAAGGTGTGAAGTGATTCACTTGCTGCATTGGCAGGAGTAATGAAAAGTTAGACCGGGTGAGATTGAAATAGCCCACTCACTCAGGGTTGAGAGAGTGGCATTAAAGCAGAAGGCAGATACCATAACCCAGATTACATAGTGCCTGGCAGCATTCATCAGACTTCAGTCTGAGCCTAACCTGGCAACATATTACCTGGTGACCAAGAAGGTAAAGCTGATGCATCAAAATGGCTAGAGCTGTTGCCTAGAGTTGTTTGATTCATCCGGTATGACTGCCTGTGGTGTGGGCTCATCATGTGAGCTCTCCAAGGTGCTGACCAACAGGGCTCAGAAATTTTTGTCTGAAGAATTAGAGTGGCTAGAAAAAGACCACAAAAGATGCTTTGTTTCATGCAGCTGATGTTGTTTTGGTGCCAACTAACTATAAACATTTTATATCTCTAACCTACTAGCCAAAAGAGTTTGGTGTTAGTATACTGCTAAGTTAAAGACACACACACATATTAGGTAAAAAGTTTTTTTACAAATATTTAATTATGAATATCATTCAGTATTGAATACAATTTTGATATTATTGGCATTATCCACTATCTTGTGTTTATTTTTATTTATTTTTCAAATTAAGCTTATTGTAATGCATTCTGGGATGGATTTAGCTGTTTTCAAATCGTTCTGTTTTTGGGATGTTTTTTCTGATTTACCCACCATCTTATCTGATTGTTTTAATTGATCTTGTAATGCATTCATTGGCTTCATTATAAAGTATACATGCAACTTTGGCCAAAAGAAGGTACTTTAGAAGGCAGCATCGTTATATATATATATTACCTTTATTTAACCAGAATAAAACTCATTGAGATTAAAAATCTCTTTTCCAAGAGCGTCCTGGCCAAGACAGGCAGCAGCACAATTAACAAGGTTACAGACATAAAAACATATAACATATAACATCAACATATAACAATTTATACAAGTAATAAATAATTATAAAGTCATAAGAAATCAGAATTTCACATATTATTGCAAGCAAGGATCATCAGTCATAACTGAGTCAGTCATAACATCTACAGCCAGTTTGTGTAGCTTCCATGTTATTTAAAAGTAATTTAAAATCAGCCAATGAAACTGGCTCCTTAAGATTCAGGACATTTTGCAGCTGATTCCAAGTGCAGGGGGCCGCATACTTGAACGCCCCTTTTCCCAGTTCGGTCCGGACTTGAGGGACAGATAATAATAATAAGTCCTCAGGACGAAGACAATATCTTCCTGTACTTTTCTTTGCGATGTAAGATTGGAGGTATGGGGGAAGCAGACAAGAATTGCCTTGTAGATAAAAATGTACCAATGGTTAAGTCTACGGGTGGACAATGCAGACCAACCAACCCGATCATACAAAGAACAGTGATGAGTAAGTGCTCTAAAGTTTGTGATAAACCTAAGAGCTCCATGATAAACAGTATCCAACAGTTTCAAGCTTGTGGTGGAAGCATTCATGTATATAACATCGCCATAGTCCAGCACTGACAAGAAAGTGGCAGCAACAAGCCTCCTTTTGGCCTCAAAGGAAAAACATGACTTGTTTCTAAAATAAAAACCCAATTTCAGCTTTAATTTTTTTACCAACTGTTGAATGTGAGGTTTAAAAGAGAGTGAATCATCAATTAGGATACCAAGATACTTGAATTGAGATACAGACTCAATCTCAGAGCCCTGGGATATCTAGAACACCCTAGCAACCATCCAGAAAACCCGTTCAACCACTTTTACCACTATAATATTTCAGAAGATCTTAGTAATCACATATATGCACTGAAAAAAATAACCCATTACTCTAGCATTGCATGGACAATCACAATTTCTTTACAAAATTAGCAAATTTAGCTCTAAATCTACCATGTTGAAGAAAACACTAATTTATCAATTTAATTAGTAATATTCA